>NC_137966.1:28968690-29028690 GCF_963924665.1 Micromys minutus | reverse complement strand
ACCCCCTAACTTTTACCCTTACCCTAGCCCTAACCCTAACCCTTACCATAACCCTAACCCTAACCCTAACCCCATCCCTAACCCTAACCCTAACCGTAACCATAACACTAAACTCTAAACCCTAAACCTAATCCACCCTAAACCTTAAACAATCCTATACCATAAACCTTAAACCCTAAACCCTAAATCTAACAATAAACCTAAACCTAACCCTAAATCTAACCCTAACCCTATCCCTAACCCTAAACCTAACCCTGACCCTAACCCTAACTTTAATCCTAACACTAACCATAACCCTACCCCTAACATTAACCCTAACCTTAACCCCAACCCTAACACTAACCCTAAACGTAACCCTAACTCTAACCTTAACCCTAACCCTAACCGTAACCATAATACTAAACTTTAAACCCTAAACCTAATCCACCCTAAACCTTAAACAATCCTAAACCATAAACCTTAAACCCTAAACCCTAAATCTAACAATAAACCTAAACCTAACCCTAAATCTAACCCTAACCCTAACCCTAACCCTAAACCTAAACCTGACCCTAACCCTAACCCTAATCCTAACACTAATCATAACCCAAACACTATCCCTAACCCTAACCCTAAACCTAACCCTAAACCTCACACTATTCTTAATCCTAACACTAAACCCTAAACTTTAAATCTAATCCTAACCCTAACCCTACCCTTAAACTTAACCCTAACCCTATCCCTAAACCTAACCCTGACCCTAATCCTAACACTAACCCTATTTCTAATTCTAACCCTAACACTAATCCTTAACTAAAACCTAACCCCCTAATAATAACCCTAACACTAAACCTAACCCTAACCCTAACCCTAACCGTAACCCTAACACTAACCCCTAACCCCTAACACTAACCCTAACCCTAACCCCTAACCCTAACCCTAACCCTAACCCTAACCCTAACCCTAACCCTAACCCTAACCCTATCCCTAACCCTAACCCTTACCCTAACACTAACACTAACCTTAACCCTAACCCTAACCTTAACCCTTACCCTAACCCTCACCTTAACCCTAAACCTAACGCTAACACTAACCCTAACACCCTAAATTCTAAACCCTAAACCCCGAAAAACCCTAAACACTAATTCCAAAAGCACCCTAAACCCTAAACTATAAACACTAAATACTAAAAAACCCTAAACCCTAAACCCTAAACACTAAACCCTAAACAAGCCTAAACCCTAAAACCATTAACACTATACCCTAAACAACCCTAAACCCTTAACACTAAACATTATACCCTAAACCCTAAAACACTATACAACCTTAAACCCTAAACCTTAAAATATCCTAAATCATAAATCTTGAACAACCCTACACAAAATCATAAACAACCCTAAAAAACCCTAAACAACTCTAAACGCTAAAACCTAAACAACCCTAACCATTAAACAATCTTAAACGCTAAATTCTATACCCTAAACCTAAACCACCCTAAAACTTAAACAATCCTAAACCCTAAACCTTAAACCATAAACCCTAAATTTTAAACCATAAATCTAAGAATAACCATAACCCTAACCCTAACCCTAAACCTAAACCTAACCCTAACCCCAACCCTAACCTTAACCCCTTAACCTTAATCCCCCAAGGGCCTAACAACGGCCCTACCAACGGCCCTAGCAACGGCCCTAGCAACGGCTCTAGCAACGGCCCTAACAAGGGCCCTAACCACGGCCCTAGCAACGGGCCTAGCAACGGCCCTAGCAACGGCCCTAACAACGGCCCTAGCAACGGCCCTAGCAACGGCCCTAGCAACGGCCCTAACCAGGGCCCAAACAAGGGCCCTAACAACGACCCTAACAACGGCCCTAGCAATGGCCCTAACAAGGGCCCTAGCAACGGCCCTAACCAGGGCCCAAACAAGGGCCCTAACAACGGCCCTAACAACGGCCCTAACAACGGCCCTAGCAACGGCCCTAACAAGGGCCCTAACAACGGCCATAACAACGGCCCTAACAACGGCCCTAACAAAAGCCCTAGCAACGGCCCTAACAACGGCCCTAGCAACGGCCCTAGCAACGGCCCTAACAAGGGCCCTAACCACGGCCCTAGCAACGGCCCTAGCAACGGGCCTAACAAGGGCCCTAGCAATGGCCCTAGAAACGGCCCTAGCAACGGCCCTAGCAACGGCCCTAACAAGGGCCCAAACAAAGGCCCTTACAACAGCCCTAACAAGGGCCCTAGCAACGGCCCAAGCAAGGGCCCTATCAACGGCCCTAGCAACGGCCCTAACAACGGCCCTAGCAACGGCCCTAACAAAAGCCCTAGCAACGGCCTTAGCAACGGCCCTAGCAACGGCCCTAGCAAGGGCTGTAACAACGGCCCTAACAAGGGCCCTAAAAACGGCCCAAACAAGGGCCCTAACACTGGCCCTAACAACGGCCCTAGCAACGGCCCTAACAATGGCCCTAGCAACGGCCGTAACAACGGCCCTACCAACGGCCCTAACATCGGCCCTTGCAACGGCCCTAGCAACGGCCCTAACAACGGCCCTAGCAACGGCCCTAGCAACGGCCCTAACAACGGCCCTTGCAAGGGCCCTAGCAACGGCCCTAGCAACGGCCCTAGCAACGGCCCTAGCAACGGCCCTAGCAACGGCCCTAACATCCGCCCTTGCAACGGCCCTAGCAACGGCCCTAACAACGGCCCTAACAACGGCCCTAACAACGGCCCTAACAACGGCCCTAGCAACGGCCCTAACAACGGCCCTAACAACGGCCCTAGAAACGGCCCTAGCAATGGCCCTAACAAAAGCCCTAGCAACGGCCCTAACAAGGGCCCTAACAACGGCCCTAACAACGGACCTAGCAACGGCCCTAGCAACGGCCCTAGCAACGGCCCTAACAACGGCACTAGCAACGGCCCTAACAAGGGTATTGCAACGGCCCTAGCAACAGCCCTAGCAACGGCCATAACAACGGCACTAGCATCGGCCCTAACAAGGGCCCTTGCAACGGCCCTAGCAACGGCCCTAGCAACGGCCCAAGCAACGGCCCTAGCAACGGCCGTAGCAACGGCCCTAGCAACGGCCCTAGCAACGGCCCTAGCAACGGCCCTAGCAACGGCCCTAACAACTGACCTAGCAACGGCCCTAGCAACGGCCCTAGCAAAGGCCCTAGCAACGGCCCTAGCAACGGCCCTAGCAACGGTTCTAGCAACGGCCCTAGCAACGGCCCTAGCAACCGCCCTAGCAACGGCCCTAGCAACGGCCCTAGCAACGGCCCTAGCAACGGCCCTAGCAAAGGCCCTAGCAACGGCCCTAGCAACGGCCCTAGCAACGGCCCTAGCAACGGCACTAGCAACGGCCCTAGCAACGGCCCTAGCAACGGCCCTAGCAACGGCCCTAGCAACGGCCCTAGCAACGCTTCTAGCAACGGCCCTAGCAACGGCCCTAACAAGGGCCCTAGCAACGGCCCTAACAACGGCCCTTGCAACGGCCCTAACAACGGCCCTAGCCACGGCCCTAACAACGGCCCTAGGAACGGCCCTAACAACGGCCCTAGCAACGGCCCTAGCAACGGCCCTAGCAACGGCCCTAACAAGGGCCCTAGCATCGGCCCTAGCAACGGTCCTAGCAACGCTTCTAGCAACGGCCCTAGCAACGGCCCTAACAAGGGCCCTAGCAACGACGCTAACAAGGGCCCTAGCAACGGCCCTAGAACGGCCCTAGCTACGGCCCTAGCAACAGCCCTAACAAGGGCCCTAGCAACGGCCCTAGCAACGGCCCTAGCAACGGCCCTAGCAACGGCCCTAATAAGGGCCCTAGCAATGGCCCTAGCAACGGCTCTAGCAACGGCCCTAGCAACGGCCCTAACAAGGGACCTAGCAACGCCCCTAGCAACGGCCCTAGCAACGGCCCTAAAAAGGGCCCTAGCAACGGCCCTAACAAGGGCCCTAGCAACGGCCCTAACAACGGCTATTGCAACGGCCCTACCAACGGCCCTAGCAACGGCCCTAACAACGGCCCTAGGTACGGCCCTAACAACGGCCCTAGCAACGGCCCTAGCAACGGCCCTAGCAACGGCCCTAACAACGGCCCTAACCACGGCCCTAGCAACGGCCCTAGCAACGGCCCTAGCAACGGCCCTAGCAACGGCCCTAACCACGGCCCTAGCAACGGCCCTAACAAAGGCCCCAGCAACGGCCCTAAAAACGGCCCTAGCAACTGCCCTAACCACGGCCCTAGAAACGGCCCTAGCAACGGCCCTAACAACGGCCCTAGCAACGGCCCTAGCAACGGCCCTAACAGCGGCCCAAACAACGGCCCTAGCAACGGCCCTAGCAACGGCCCTAGCAACGGCTTTAACAACGGCCCTAGCAACGGCCCTAACAACGGCCCTAGCAACGGCCCTAGCAATGGCGCTAGAAACGGCCATAGCAACGGCCCTAGCAACGGCCCTAACAAGGGCCCTAGCAACGGCCCTAGCAACGGCCCTAACAAGGGCCCTAGCAACGGCCCTAGCAACGGCCCTAACAACGGCCCTCGCAACGGCCATAGCAACGGCCCTAACAACGGCCCTAGCAACGGCCATAGCAACGGCTCTAACAAGGGCCCTAGCAACGGCCCTAACAACGGCCCTTCAAACGGCCCTAGGAACAACCCTAGCAACGGCCCTAGCAATGGCCCTAACAACGGCCCTAGCAACGGCCCTAACAAGAGCCCTAGCAGCGGCCCTAACAAGGGCCCTAGCAAAGGCCCTAACAAGGGCCCTAGCAACGGCCCTAACAAGGGCCCTAACAACGGCCCTAGCAACGGCCCTAGCAACGGCCCTAGCTACGGCCCTAGCAACGGCCCTAACAAGAGCCCTAGCAACGGCCCTAGCAACGGCCCTAACAACGGCCCTAGCAACGGTCCTAGCAACGGCCCTAACAAGGGCCCTAGCAACGGCCCTAACAAGGGCCCTAACAACGGCCCTAACAAGGGCCCTAGCAACGGCCCTAGCAATGGCCCTAGCTACGGCCCTATAACGGCCCTAACAAGGGCCCTAGCAACGGCCCTAGCAACGGCCCTAGCAACGGCCCTAGCAACGGCACTAACAAGGGCCCTAGCAACGGCCCTAGCAATGGCCCTAACAAGAGCCCTAGAAACGGCCCTAGCAACGGCCCTAACAACGGCCCTAGCAACGGCCCTAGCAATGGCCCTAACAACGGCCCTAGCAACGGCCCTAACAAGGGCCCTAGCAACGGCCCTAACCCCGGCCTTTGAAACGGCCCTAGGAAGAACCCTAGCAACGGCCCTAGCAACGGCCCTAGCAACGGACCTAACAACGGCCCTAGCAACGGCCCTAACAAGGGCCCTAGCAACGGCCCTAACAAGGGCCCTAGCAACGGCCCTAACAAGGGCCCTAGCAACGGCCCTAACAAGGGCCCTAGCAACGGCCCTAGCAACGGCCCTAGCAACGGCCCTAGCAACGGCCCTAGCAACGGCCCTAGCAAGGGCCGAGCAACGGCCCTAACAAGGGCCCTAGCAACGGCCCTAGCAACGGCCCCAGCAATGGCCCTAACTAGGGACCTAGCAACGGCCCTAGCAACGGCCCTAGCAACGGCCCTAAAAAGGGCCCTAGGAACGGCTCTAACAAGGGCCCTAGCAACGGCCCTAACAACGGCCCTTGCAACGGCCCTAACAACGGCCCTAGCAACGGCCCTAACAACGGCCCTTGCAACGGCCCTAACCACGGCCCTAGCAACGGCCCTAGCAACGGCCCTAGCAACGGCCCTAGCAACGGCCCTAGCAACGGCCCTAACAAAGGCCCTAGCAACGGCCCTAAAAACGGCCCTAGCAACTGCCCTAACCACGGCCCTAGCAACGGCCCTAGCAACGGCCCTAACAACGGCCCTAGCAACGGCCCTAGCAACGGACCTAACAGCGGCCCAAACAACGGCCCTAGCAACGGCCCTAGCAACGGCCCTACCAACGGCCCTAGCAACAGCCCTAGCAATGGCGCTAGAAACGGCCATAGCAACGGCCCTAGCAACGGCCCTAACAAGGGCCCTAGCAACGGCCCTCACAAGGGCCCTAGCAACAGCCCTAACGAGGGCCCTAGCAACGGCCCTAGCAACGGCCCTAACAAGGGCCCTAGCAACGGCCCTTGCAACGGCCCTAACAACGGCCCTAGCAACGGCCCTAGCAACGGCCCTAACAACGGCCCTTCAAACGGCCCTAGGAACAACCCTAGCAACGGCCCTAGCAACGGCCCTAACAACGGCCCTAGCAACGGCCCTAACAAGAGCCCTAGCAACGGCCCTAACAAGGGCCCTAGCAACGGCCCTAACAAGGGCCCTAGCAACGGCCCTAGCAACGGCCCTAACAACGGCCCTAGCAACGGTCCTAGCAACGGCCCTAACAAGGGCCCTAGCAACGGCCCTAACAAGGGCCCTAGCAACGGCCCTAGCAACGGCCCTAGCTACGGCCCTATAACGGCCCTAACAAGGGCCCTAGCAACGGCCCTAGCAACGACCCTAGCAACGGCCCTAGCAACGGCACTAACAAGGGCCCTAGCAACGGCCCTAGCATCGGCCCTAACAAGGGCCCTAGAAACGGCCCTAGCAACGGCCCTAACAACGGCCCTAGCAACGGCCCTAGCAACGGCCCTAACAACGCTCCTAGCAACGGCCCTAACAAGGGCCCTAGCAACGGCCCTAACAACGGCCTTTGAAACGGCCCTAGGAACAACCCTAGCAACGGCCCTAGCAACGGCCCTAACAACGGCCCTAGCAACGGCCCTAACAAGGGCCCTAGCAACGGCCCTAACAAGGGCCCTAGCAACGGCCCTAACAAGGGCCCTAGCAACGGCCCTAGAAACGGCCCTAGCAACGGCCCTAGCAACGGCCCTAGCTACGGCCCTAGCAACGGCCCTAACAAGGACCCTAGCAACGGCCCTAGCAACGGCCCTAGCAACGGCCCTAACAAGGGCCCTAGCAACGGCCCTAGCAACGGCCCTAGCAACGGCCCTAGCAACGGCCCTAGTAACGGCCCTAAAAAGGGCCCTAGCAACGGCCCTAACAAGGGCCCTAGCAACGGCCCTAACAAGGGCCCTAGCAACGGCCCTAGCAACGGCCCTAGCTACGGCCCTTTAACGGCCCTAACAGGGGCCCTAGCAACGGCCTTAACAAGGGCCCTAGCAACGGCCCTAACAAGGGCCCTAGCAACGGCCCTAACAAGGGCCCTAGCAACGGCCCTAGCAACGGCCCTAGCTACGGCCCTAGCAACGGCCCTAACAAGGGCCCTAGCAACGGCCCTAGCAACGGCCCTAGCAACGGCCCTAGCAACGGCCCTAACAAGGGCCCAAGCAACGGCCCTAGCAACGGCCCTAGCAACGGCCCTAACAAGGGCCCTAGCAACGGCCCTAGCAACGGCCCTAGTAACGGCCCTAAAAAGGGCCCTAGCAACGGCCCTAACAAGGGCCCTAGCAACGGACCTAACAAGGGCCCTAGCAACGGCCCTAGCAACGGCCCTAGCAACGGCCCAAGCAACGGCCCTAGCAACGGCCCTAGCAACGGCCCTAACAAGGGCCCTAGCAACGGCCATAGCAACGGCCCTAGTAACGGCCCTAAAAAGGGCCCTAGCAACGGCCCTAACAACGGCCCTAGGAACGGCCCTAACAACGGCCCTAGCAACGGCCCTTGCAACGGCCCTAGCAACGGCCCTAGCAACGGCCCTAGCAACGGCCCTAGCAACGGCCCTAGCAACGGCCCTAACAAAGGCCCTAGCAACGGCCCTAGCAACGGCCCTAGCAACGGCCCTAGCAACGGCCCTAGCAACGGCCCTAACAAAGGCCCTAGCATCGGCCCTAAAAACGGCCCTAGCAACTGCCCTAACCACGGCCCTAGCAACGGCCCTAGCAACGGCCCTAACAACGGCCCTAGCAACGGCCCTAGCAACGGCCCTAACAGCGGCCCAAACAACGGCCCTAGCAACGGCCCAAGCAACGGCCCTAGCAACGGCTTTAAAAACGGCCCTAGCAACGGCCCTAACAACGGCCCTAGCAACGGCCCTAACAAGGGCCCTAGCAACGGCCCTCACAAGGGCCCTAGCAACAGCCCTAACGAGGGCCCTAGCAACGGCCCTCGCAACAGCCCTAGCAACGGCCCTAACAACGGCCCTAGCTACGGCCCTAGCAACGGCCCTAACAAGGGCCCTAGCAACGGCCCTAGCAACGGCCCTAGCAACGGCCCTAACAAGGGCCCTAGCAACGGCCCTAGCAACGGCCCTAGCAACGGCCCTAGCAACGGCCCTAACAAGGGCCCTAGCAACGGCCCTAGCAACGGCCCTAGTAACGGCCCTAAAAAGGGCCCTAGCAACGGCCCTAACAAGGGCCCTAGCAACGGCCCTAACAAGGGCCCTAGCAACGGCCCTAGCAACGGCCCTAGCTACGGCCCTTTAACGGCCCTAACAAGGGCCCTAGCAACGGCCCTAACAAGGGCCCTAGCAACGGCCCTAACAAGGGCCCTAGCAACGGCCCTAACAAGGGCCCTAGCAACGGCCCTAGCAACGGCCCTAGCTACGGCCCTAGCAACGGCCCTAACAAGGGCCCTAGCAACGGCCCTAGCAACGGCCCTAACAACGGCCCTAGCAACGGCCCTAACAAGGGCCCAAGCAACGGACCTAGCAACGGCCCTAGCAACGGCCCTAACAAGGGCCCTAGCAACGGCCCTAGCAACGGCCCTAAAAAGGGCCCTAGCAACGGCCCTAACAAGGGCCCTAGCAACGGACCTAACAAGGGCCCTAGCAACGGCCCTAGCAACGGCCCTAGCAACGGCCCAAGCAACGGCCCTAGCAACGGCCCTAGCAACGGCCCTAACAAGGGCCCTAGCAACGGCCATAGCAACGGCCCTAGTAACGGCCCTAAAAAGGGCCCTAGCAACGGCCCTAACAACGGCCCTAGGAACGGCCCTAACAACGGCCCTAGCAACGGCCCTAGCAACGGACCTAGCAACGGCCCTAGCAACGCCCCTAACCACGGCCCTAGCAACGGCCCTAGCAACGGCCCTAGCAACGGCCCTAGCAACGGCCCTAGCAACGGCCCTAACAAAGGCCCTAGCATCGGCCCTAAAAACGGCCCTAGCAACTGCCCTAACCACGGCCCTAGCAACGGCCCTAGCAACGGCCCTAACAACGGCCCTAGCAACGGCCCTAGCAACGGCCCTAACAGCGGCCCAAACAACGGCCCTAGCAACGGCCCAAGCAACGGCCCTAGCAACGGCTTTAACAACGGCCCTAGCAACGGCCCTAACAACGGCCCTAGCAACGGCCCTAGCAATGGCGCTAGAAACGTCCATAGCAACGGCCCTAGCAACGGCCCTAACAAGGGCCCTAGCAACGGCCCTCACAAGGGCCCTGGCAACAACCCTAACGAGGGCCCTAGCAACGGCCCTAGCAACGGCCCTAACAAGGGCCCTAGCAACGGCCCTAGCAACGGCCCTAACAACGGCCCTAGCAACGGCCCTAGCAACGGCCCTAACAACGGCCCTAGCAACGGCCCTAACAAGGGCCCTAGCAACGGCCCTAACAAGGGCCCTAGCAACGGCCCTAACAAGGGCCCTAGCAACGGCCCTAACAACGGCCCATTGCAACGGCCCTAACAACGGCCCTTCAAACGGCCCTAGGAACAACCCTAGCAACGGCCCTAACACTGGCCCTAACAACGGCCCTAGCAACGGCCCTAACAACGGCCCTAGCAACGGCCGTAACAACGGCCCTACCAACGGCCCTAACATCGGCCCTTGCAACGGCCCTAGCAACGGCCCTAACAACGGCCCTTGCAAGGGCCCTAGCAACGGCCCTAGCAACGGCCCTAGCAACGGCCCTAGCAACGGCCCTAGCAACGGCCCTAACATCCGCCCTTGCAACGGCCCTAGCAACGGCCCTAACAACGGCCCTAACAACGGCCCTAACAACGGCCCTAGCAACGGCCCTAACAACGGCCCTAACAACGGCCCTAGAAACGGCCCTAGCAACGGCCCTAACAAAAGCCCTAGCAACGGCCCTAACAAGGGCCCTAACAACGGCCCTAACAACGGACCTAGCAACGGCCCTAGCAACGGCCCTAGCAACGGCCCTAACAACGGCACTAGCAACGGCCCTAGCAACGGCCCTAGCAACGGCCCTAACAAGGGCCCTAGCAACGGCCATAGCAACGGCCCTAGTAACGGCCCTAAAAAGGGCCCTAGCAACGGCCCTAACAACGGCCCTAGGAACGGCCCTAACAACGGCCCTAGCAACGGCCCTAGCAACGGACCTAGCAACGGCCCTAGCAACGCCCCTAACCACGGCCCTAGCAACGGCCCTAGCAACGGCCCTAGCAACGGCCCTAGCAACGGCCCTAGCAACGGCCCTAACAAAGGCCCTAGCATCGGCCCTAAAAACGGCCCTAGCAACTGCCCTAACCACGGCCCTAGCAACGGCCCTAGCAACGGCCCTAACAACGGCCCTAGCAACGGCCCTAGCAACGGCCCTATCAGCGGCCCAAACAACGGCCCTAGCAACGGCCCAAGCAACGGCCCTAGCAACGGCTTTAACAACGGCCCTAGCAACGGCCCTAACAACGGCCCTAGCAACGGCCCTAGCAATGGCGCTAGAAACGGCCATAGCAACGGCCCTAGCAACGGCCCTAACAAGGGCCCTAGCAACGGCCCTCACAAGGGCCCTGGCAACAACCCTAACGAGGGCCCTAGCAACGGCCCTAGCAACGGCCCTAACAAGGGCCCTAGCAACGGCCCTAGCAACGGCCCTAACAACGGCCCTAGCAACGGCCCTAGCAACGGCCCTAACAACGGCCCTAGCAACGGCCCTAACAAGGGCCCTAGCAACGGCCCTAACAAGGGCCCTAGCAACGGCCCTAACAAGGGCCCTAGCAACGGCCCTAACAACGGCCCATTGCAACGGCCCTAACAACGGCCCTTCAAACGGCCCTAGGAACAACCCTAGCAACGGCCCTAACACTGGCCCTAACAACGGCCCTAGCAACGGCCCTAACAACGGCCCTAGCAACGGCCGTAACAACGGCCCTACCAACGGCCCTAACATCGGCCCTTGCAACGGCCCTAGCAACGGCCCTAACAACGGCCCTTGCAAGGGCCCTAGCAACGGCCCTAGCAACGGCCCTAGCAACGGCCCTAGCAACGGCCCTAGCAACGGCCCTAACATCCGCCCTTGCAACGGCCCTAGCAACGGCCCTAACAACGGCCCTAACAACGGCCCTAACAACGGCCCTAACAACGGCCCTAGCAACGGCCCTAACAACGGCCCTAACAACGGCCCTAGAAACGGCCCTAGCAACGGCCCTAACAAAAGCCCTAGCAACGGCCCTAACAAGGGCCCTAACAACGACCCTAACAACGGACCTAGCAACGGCCCTAGCAACGGCCCTAGCAACGGCCCTAACAACGGCACTAGCAACGGCCCTAACAAGGGTATTGCAACGGCCCTAGCAACAGCCCTAGCAACGGCCCTAACAACGGCACTAGCAACGGCCCTAACAAGGGCCCTTGCAACGGCCCTAGCAACGGCCCTAGCAACGGCCCAAGCAACGGCCCTAGCAACGGCCCTAGCAACGGCCCTAGCAACGGCCCTAGCAACGGCCCTAGCAACGGCCCTAGCAACGGCCCTAACAACGGACCTAGCAACGGCCCTAGCAACGGCCCTAGCAAAGGCCCTAGCAACGGCCCTAGCAACGGCCCTAGCAACGGTTCTAGCAACGGCCCTAGCAACGGCCCTAGCAACCGCCCTAGCAACGGCCCTAGCAACGGCCCTAGCAACGGCCCTAGCAACGGCCCTAGCAAAGGCCCTAGCAACGGCCCTAGCAACGGCCCTAGCAACGGCCCTAGCAACGGCACTAGCAACGGCCCTAGCAACGGCCCTAGCAACGGCCCTAACAAGGGCCCTAGCATCGGCCCTAGCAACGGCCCTAGCAACGGTACTAACAACGGCCCTAGCAACGGCCCTAGCAACGGCCCTAGCAAGGGCTTTAAAAAAAGCCCAAGCAACGGCCCTAACAACAGCCCTTGCAACGGCCCTAGCAACGGCCCTAGCAACGGCCCTAGCAACGGCCCTAGCCACGTCCCTAGCAACGGCCCTAACAAGGGCCCTAGCAACGGCCCTAACAAGGGCCCTAGCAACGGCCCTAACAAGGGCCCTAGCAACGGCCCTAACAAGGGCCCTAGCAACGACGCTAACAAGGGCCCTAGCAACGGCCCTAGCAATGGCCCTAGCTACGGCCCTAGCAACAGCCCTAACAAGGGCCCTAGCAACGGCCCTAGCAACGGCCCTAGCAACGGCCCTAGCAACGGCCCTAATAAGGGCCCTAGCAACGGCCCTAGCAACGGCTCTAGCAACGGCCCTAGCAACGGCCCTAACAAGGGACCTAGCAACGCCCCTAGCAACGGCCCTAGCAACGGCCCTAAAAAGGGCCCTAGCAACGGCCCTAACAAGGGCCCTAGCAACGGCCCTAACAACGGCTATTGCAACGGCCCTACCAACGGCCCTAGCAACGGCCCTAACAACGGCCCTAGGAACGGCCCTAACAACGGCCCTAGCAACGGCCCTAGCAACGGCCCTAGCAACGGCCCTAACAACGGCCCTAACCACGGCCCTAGCAACGGCCCTAGCAACGGCCCTAGCAACGGCCCTAGCAACGGCCCTAACCACGGCCCTAGCAACGGCCCTAACAAAGGCCCCAGCAACGGCCCTAAAAACGGCCCTAGCAACTGCCCTAACCACGGCCCTAGAAACGGCCCTAGCAACGGCCCTAACAACGGCCCTAGCAACGGCCCTAGCAACGGCCCTAACAGCGGCCCAAACAACAGCCCTAGGAACGGCCCTAGCAACGGCCCTAGCAACGGCTTTAACAACGGCCCTAGCAACGGCCCTAACAACGGCCCTAGCAACGGCCCTAGCAATGGCGCTAGAAACGGCCATAGCAACGGCCCTAGCAACGGCCCTAACAAGGGCCCTAGCAACGGCCCTCACAAGGGCCCTAGCAACAGCCCTAACAAGGGCCCTAGCAACGGCCCTAGCAACGGCCCTAACAAGGGCCCTAGCAACGGCCCTAGCAACGGCCCTAACAACGGCCCTAGCAACGGCCATAGCAACGGCCCTAACAACGGCCCTAGCAACGGCCATAGCAACGGCTCTAACAAGGGCCCTAGCAACGGCCCTAACAACGGCCCTTCAAACGGCCCTAGGAACAACCCTAGCAACGGCCCTAGCAACGGCCCTAACAACGGCCCTAGCAACGGCCCTAACAAGAGCCCTAGCAGCGGCCCTAACAAGGGCCCTAGCAAAGGCCCTAACAAGGGCCCTAGCAACGGCCCTAACAAGGGCCCTAACAACAGCCCTAGCAACGGCCCTAGCAACGGCCCTAGCTACGGCCCTAGCAACGGCCCTAACAAGGGCCCTAGCAACGGCCCTAGCAACGGCCCTAACAACGAACCCTAGCAACGGTCCTAGCAACGGCCCTAACAAGGACCCTAGCAACGGCCCTAACAAGGGCCCTAGCAACGGCCCTAACAAGGGCCCTAGCAACGGCCCTAACAAGGGCCCTAGCAACGGCCCTAACAAGGGCCCTAGCAACGGCCCTAGCAATGGCCCTAGCTACGGCCCTATAACGGCCCTAACAAGGGCCCTAGCAACGGCCCTAGCAACGGCCCTAGCAACGGCCCTAGCAACGGCACTAACAAGGGCCCTAGCAACGGCCCTAGCAACGGCCCTAACAAGAGCCCTAGAAACGGCCCTAGCAACGGCCCTAACAACGGCCCTAGCAACGGCCCTAGCAATGGCCCTAACAACGGCCCTAGCAACGGCCCTAACCCCGGCCTTTGAAACGGCCCTAAGAAGAACCCTAGCAACGGCCCTAGCAACGGCCCTAGCAACGGACCTGACAACGGCCCTAGCAACGGCCCTAACAAGGGCCCTAGCAACGGCCCTAACAAGGGCCCTAGCAACGGCCCTAACAAGGGCCCTAGCAACGGCCCTAACAAGGGCCCTAGCAACGGCCCTAGCAACGGCCCTAACAAGGGCCCTAGCAACGGCCCTAACAACGGCCCTAGCAACGGCCCTAACAATGGCCCTAACTACGGCCCAAGGAACGGCCCTAACATCGGCCCTAGCAACGGCCCTAGAAACGGCCCTAGCAACGGCCCTAACAAAGGCCCTAGCAACGGCCTTAACAAAGGCCCTAGCAACGGCCCTAACAACGGCCCTAGCAACGGCCTTAGCAACGACCCTAGCAACGGCCCTAGCAACGGCCCTAACAAAGGCCCTAGCAACCGCCCTAGCAACGGCCCTAGCAACGGCCCTAACAACGGCCCTAGCAACGGCCCTAACAACGGCCCTAGCAACGGCCCTAGCAATGGCCCTAGCAACGGCCCTAGCAACGGCCCAAACAAGGGCCCTAGCAACGGCCCTAACAACGGCCCTAGCAACGGCCCTAAAAACTTAAACATTATAGCCTAAACCCTAAAACACTATACAACCTTAAACCCTAAACCTTAAAATATCCTAAATCATAAATCCTGAACAACCCTAAACACTAAATCATAAACAACCCTAAAAAAACATAAACAACTCTAAACGCTAAAACATAAACAACCCTAAACATTAAACAATCTTAAACGCTAAACCCTATACCCTAAACCTAAACCACCCTAAAACTTAAACAATCCTAAACCCTAAACCTTAAACCATAAACCCTAAATGTTAAACCATAAATCTAAGAATAACCATAACCCTAACCCTAACCCTAACCCTAACCCTAACCCTAACCCTAAACCTAACCTTACCCTAACCCTAACCCTAACCCTAACCCTAACAATAACCCTAAACCTAACCCTAACCCTAACCTTAACCCTAATCCTAACCCTAACCCTAACCCTAACCCTAACCGTAACCATAACACTAAACTCTAAACCCTAAACCTAATCCACCCTAAACCTTAAATAATCCTAAACCATAAACCGTAGACCCTAAACCCTAAATCTAACATTAAACCTAAACCTAACCCTAAATCTAAACCTAACCCTAAACCCTCCCTGACCCTAATCCTAACACTAAACCTATTTCTAATTCTAACCCTAACACTAACCCTAACCCCTAACCCTAACCCTAACCCTAACCCTAACCTAACCCTAAACCTAACCCTAACCCTAACCCAAACCCTAACACTAACCCCCTAACTTTTACCCTAAAACTAACCCTAACCCTAACCTTAACCCCATAACCCTAACCCTAACCCTAACCCTAACCCTAAACTTACCCTAACCCTAACCCTAACCCTAACCCTAACCCTAACCCTAACCTTAACCCTAACCCTAACCTTAACCCTAACCCTAACCCCTAACCCTTACCCTAACCCTAACCCTAACCCTATCCCTAAACCTAACCCTAACCCTAACCCTAACCCTAACCCTCACCCTAACCCTAACACTAATCCTAACCCTAACCATAACCCTAACACTAACCCTAACCCTAATCCTAACCCTAACCCTAACCCTAACCTTACCCTAACCCTAACCCTAACTCTAACCCTAACCCTAACCCTAACCTTAACCCTAACCCTAACGCCTAACCCTTACCCTAACCCTAACCCTAACCCTAAACCTAACCTTAACCCTAATTCTAACCGTAACCCTAACCCTAACCCTAACCCTAACCCTAACCCTAACCCTAACCCTAACCCTAACTCTAACCCTAACCCTAACCCTAACCGTAACCATAATACTAAACTCTAAACCCTAAACCTAATCCACCCTAAACCTTAAACAATCCTAAACCATAAACCTTAAACCCTAAACCCTAAATCTAACAATAAACCTAAACCTAACCCTAAATCTAACCCTAATCCTAACCCTAAACCTAAACCTAAACCTGACCCTAACCCTAACCCTAATCCTAACACTAATCATAACCCAAACACTAACCCTAACTCTAACCCTAAACTTAACCCTAAATCTCACACTATCCCTAATCCTAACTCTAAACCCAAAACTTTAAATCTAACCCTAACCCTAACCCTACCCTTAACACTAACCCTAACCTTATCCCTAAACCTAACCCTGACCCTAATCCTAACAATAACCCTATTTCTAATTCTAACCCTAACACTAATCCTAAATTAAAACCTAACCCCCTAATAATAACCCTAACATTAAACCTAACCCTAACCCTAACCCTAACCATACCCTTAACACTAACCCCTAACCCCTAACACTAACCCTAACCCAAACCCCTAACCCTAACCCTAACCCTAACCCTAACCTTAACCCTAACCCTAACCCTAACCCTAACCCTATCCCTAACCCTAACCCTTATTCTAACACTAACACTAACCTTAACCCTTACCCTAACCCTCACCTTAACCCTAAACCTAACCCTAACACTAACCCTAACACCCTAAATCCTAAACCCTAAACCCCGAAAAACCCTAAACACTAATTCCAAAAGCACCCTAAACCCTAAACTATAAACACTAAACGCTAAAAAACCCTAAACCCTAAACCCTAAACACTAAACCCTAAACAAGCCTAAACCCTAAAACCATTAACACTATACCCTAAACAACCCTAAACCCTTAACCCTAAACATTATACCCTAAACCCTAAAACACTATACAACCTTAAACCCTAAACCTTAAAATATCCTAAATCATAAATCCAGAACAACCCAAAACACTAAATTATAAACAACCCTAAAAAACCCTAAACAACTCTAAACGCTAAAACCTAAACAACCCTAACCATTAAACAATCTTAAACGCTAAATTTTGTACCCTAAACGTAAACCACCCTAAAACTTAAACAATCCTAAACCCTAAACCTTAAACCATAAACCCTAAATTTTAAACCATAAATCTAAGAATAACCATAACCCTAACCCTAACCCTAAACCTAAACCTAACCCTAACCCCAACCCTAACCTTAACCCCTTAACCTTAATCCCCCAAGGGCCTAACAACGGCCCTACCAACGGCCCTAACAAGGGCCCTAACCACGGCCCTAGCAACGGGCCTAGCAACGGCCCTAGCAACGGCCCTAACAACGGCCCTAGCAACGGCCCTAGCAACGGCCCTAGCAACGGCCCTAACCAGGGCCCAAACAAGGGCCCTAACAACGACCCTAACAACGGCCCTAGCAATGGCCCTAACAAGGGCCCTAGCAACGGCCCTAACCAGGGCCCAAACAAGGGCCCTAACAACGGCCCTAACAACGGCCCTAACAACGGCCCTAGCAACGGCCCTAACAAGGGCCCTAACAACGGCCATAACAACGGCCCTAACAACGGCCCTAACAAAAGCCCTAGCAACGGCCCTAACAACGGCCCTAGCAACGGCCCTAGCAATGGCCCTAACAAGGGCCCTAACCACGGCCCTAGCAACGGCCCTAGCAACGGGCCTAACAAGGGCCCTAGCAATGGCCCTAGAAACGGCCCTAGCAACGGCCCTAGCAACGGCCCTAACAAGGGCCCAAACAAAGGCCCTTACAACAGCCCTAACAAGGGCCCTAGCAACGGCCCAAGCAAGGGCCCTATCAACGGCCCTAGCAAGGGCTGTAACAACGGCCCTAACAAGGGCCCTAAAAACGGCCCAAACAAGGGCCCTAACACTGGCCCTAACAACGGCCCTAGCAACGGCCCTAACAATGGCCCTAGCAACGGCCGTAACAACGGCCCTACCAACGGCCCTAACATCGGCCCTTGCAACGGCCCTAGCAACGGCCCTAACAACGGCCCTAGCAACGGCCCTAGCAACGGCCCTAACAACGGCCCTTGCAAGGGCCCTAGCAACGGCCCTAGCAACGGCCCTAGCAACGGCCCTAGCAACGGCCCTAGCAACGGCCCTAACATCCGCCCTTGCAACGGCCCTAGCAACGGCCCTAACAACGGCCCTAACAACGGCCCTAACAACGGCCCTAACAACGGCCCTAGCAACGGCCCTAACAACGGCCCTAACAACGGCCCTAGAAACGGCCCTAGCAATGGCCCTAACAAAAGCCCTAGCAACGGCCCTAACAAGGGCCCTAACAACGGCCCTAACAACGGACCTAGCAACGGCCCTAGCAACGGCCCTAGCAACGGCCCTAACAACGGCACTAGCAACGGCCCTAACAAGGGTATTGCAACGGCCCTAGCAACAGCCCTAGCAACGGCCATAACAACGGCACTAGCAACGGCCCTAACAAGGGCCCTTGCAACGGCCCTAGCAACGGCCCTAGCAACGGCCCAAGCAACGGCCCTAGCAACGGCCGTAGCAACGGCCCTAGCAACGGCCCTAGCAACGGCCCTAGCAACGGCCCTAGCAACGGCCCTAACAACTGACCTAGCAACGGCCCTAGCAACGGCCCTAGCAAAGGCCCTAGCAACGGCCCTAGCAACGGCCCTAGCAACGGTTCTAGCAACGGCCCTAGCAACGGCCCTAGCAACCGCCCTAGCAACGGCCCTAGCAACGGCCCTAGCAACGGCCCTAGCAACGGCCCTAGCAAAGGCCCTAGCAACGGCCCTAGCAACGGCCCTAGCAACGGCCCTAGCAACGGCACTAGCAACGGCCCTAGCAACGGCCCTAGCAACGGCCCTAGCAACGGCCCTAGCAACGGCCCTAGCAACGCTTCTAGCAACGGCCCTAGCAACGGCCCTAACAAGGGCCCTAGCAACGGCCCTAACAACGGCCCTTGCAACGGCCCTAACAACGGCCCTAGCCACGGCCCTAACAACGGCCCTAGGAACGGCCCTAACAACGGCCCTAGCAACGGCCCTAGCAACGGCCCTAGCAACGGCCCTAACAAGGGCCCTAGCATCGGCCCTAGCAACGGTCCTAGCAACGCTTCTAGCAACGGCCCTAGCAACGGCCCTAACAAGGGGCCTAGCAACGACGCTAACAAGGGCCCTAGCAACGGCCCTAGAACGGCCCTAGCTACGGCCCTAGCAACAGCCCTAACAAGGGCCCTAGCAACGGCCCTAGCAACGGCCCTAGCAACGGCCCTAGCAACGGCCCTAATAAGGGCCCTAGCAATGGCCCTAGCAACGGCTCTAGCAACGGCCCTAGCAACGGCCCTAACAAGGGACCTAGCAACGCCCCTAGCAACGGCCCTAGCAACGGCCCTAAGAAGGGCCCTAGCAACGGCCCAACAAGGGCCCTAGCAACGGCCCTAACAACGGCTATTGCAACGGCCCTACCAACGGCCCTAGCAACGGCCCTAACAACGGCCCTAGGAACGGCCCTAACAACGGCCCTAGCAACGGCCCTAGCAACGGCCCTAGCAACGGCCCTAACAACGGCCCTAACCACGGCCCTAGCAACGGCCCTAGCAACGGCCCTAGCAACGGCCCTAGCAACGGCCCTAACCACGGCCCTAGCAACGGCCCTAACAAAGGCCCCAGCAACGGCCCTAAAAACGGCCCTAGCAACTGCCCTAACCACGGCCCTAGAAACGGCCCTAGCAACGGCCCTAACAACGGCCCTAGCAACGGCCCTAGCAACGGCCCTAACAGCGGCCCAAACAACGGCCCTAGCAACGGCCCTAGCAACGGCCCTAGCAACGGCTTTAACAACGGCCCTAGCAACGGCCCTAACAACGGCCCTAGCAACGGCCCTAGCAATGGCGCTAGAAACGGCCATAGCAACGGCCCTAGCAACGGCCCTAACAAGGGCCCTAGCAACGGCCCTCACAAGGGCCCTAGCAACAGCCCTAACAAGGGCCCTAGCAACGGCCCTAGCAACGGCCCTAACAAGGGCCCTAGCAACGGCCCTAGCAACGGCCCTAACAACGGCCCTCGCAACGGCCATAGCAACGGCCCTAGCAACGGCCCTAGCAACGGCCATAGCAACGGCTCTAACAAGGGCCCTAGCAACGGCCCTAACAACGGCCCTTCAAACGGCCCTAGGAACAACCCTAGCAACGGCCCTAGCAACGGCCCTAACAACGGCCCTAGCAACGGCCCTAACAAGAGCCCTAGCAGCGGCCCTAACAAGGGCCCTAGCAAAGGCCCTAACAAGGGCCCTAGCAACGGCCCTAACAAGGGCCCTAACAACGGCCCTAGCAACGGCCCTAGCAACGGCCCTAGCTACGGCCCTAGCAACGGCCCTAACAAGGGCCCTAGCAACGGCCCTAGCAACGGCCCTAACAACGGCCCTAGCAACGGTCCTAGCAACGGCCCTAACAAGGGCCCTAGCAACGGCCCTAACAAGGGCCCTAGCAACGGCCCTAACAAGGGCCCTAGCAACGGCCCTAACAAGGGCCCTAGCAACGGCCCTAACAAGGGCCCTAGCAACGGCCCTAGCAATGGCCCTAGCTACGGCCCTATAACGGCCCTAACAAGGGCCCTAGCAACGGCCCTAGCAACGGCCCTAGCAACGGCCCTAGCAACGGCACTAACAAGGGCCCTAGCAACGGCCCTAGCAACGGCCCTAACAAGAGCCCTAGAAACGGCCCTAGCAACGGCCCTAACAACGGCCCTAGCAACGGCCCTAGCAATGGCACTAACAACGGCCCTAGCAACGGCCCTAACAAGGGCCCTAGCAACGGCCCTAACCCCGGCCTTTGAAACGGCCCTAGGAAGAACCCTAGCAACGGCCCTAGCAACGGCCCTAGCAACGGACCTAACAACGGCCCTAGCAACGGCCCTAACAAGGGCCCTAGCAACGGCCCTAACAAGGGCCCTAGCAACGGCCCTAACAAGGGCCCTAGCAACGGCCCTAACAAGGGCCCTAGCAACGGCCCTAGCAACGGCCCTAGCAACGGCCCTAGCAACGGCCCTAGTAACGGCCCTAGCAAGGGCCGAGCAACGGCCCTAACAAGGGCCCTAGCAACGGCCCTAGCAACGGCCCCAGCAATGGCCCTAACTAGGGACCTAGCAACGGCCCTAGCAACGGCCCTAGCAACGGCCCTAAAAAGGGCCCTAGGAACGGCTCTAACAAGGGCCCTAGCAACGGCCCTAACAACGGCCCTTGCAACGGCCCTAACAACGGCCCTAGCAACGGCCCTAACCACGGCCCTAGCAACGGCCCTAGCAACGGCCCTAGCAACGGCCCTAGCAACGGCCCTAGCAACGGCCCTAACAAAGGCCCTAGCAACGGCCCTAAAAACGGCCCTAGCAACTGCCCTAACCACGGCCCTAGCAACGGCCCTAGCAACGGCCCTAACAACGGCCCTAGCAACGGCCCTAGCAACGGACCTAACAGCGGCCCAAACAACGGCCCTAGCAACGGCCCTAGCAACGGCCCTACCAACGGCCCTAGCAACAGCCCTAGCAATGGCGCTAGAAACGGCCATAGTAACGGCCCTAGCAACGGCCCTAACAAGGGCCCTAGCAACGGCCCTCACAAGGGCCCTAGCAACAGCCCTAACGAGGGCCCTAGCAACGGCCCTAGCAACGGCCCTAACAAGGGCCCTAGCAACGGCCCTTGCAACGGCCCTAACAACGGCCCTAGCAACGGCCCTAGCAACGGCCCTAACAACGGCCCTTCAAACGGCCCTAGGAACAACCCTAGCAACGGCCCTAGCAACGGCCCTAACAACGGCCCTAGCAACGGCCCTAACAAGAGCCCTAGCAACGGCCCTAACAAGGGCCCTAGCAACGGCCCTAACAAGGGCCCTAGCAACGGCCCTAGCAACGGCCCTAACAACGGCCCTAGCAACGGTCCTAGCAACGGCCCTAACAAGGGCCCTAGCAACGGCCCTAACAAGGGCCCTAGCAACGGCCCTAGCAACGGCCCTAGCTACGGCCCAATAACGGCCCTAACAAGGGCCCTAGCAACGGCCCTAGCAACGACCCTAGCAACGGCCCTAGCAACGGCACTAACAAGGGCCCTAGCAACGGCCCTAGCATCGGCCCTAACAAGGGCCCTAGAAACGGCCCTAGCAACGGCCCTAACAACGCTCCTAGCAACGGCCCTAACAAGGGCCCTAGCAACGGCCCTAACAACGGCCTTTGAAACGGCCCTAGGAACAACCCTAGCAACGGCCCTAGCAACGGCCCTAACAACGGCCCTAGCAACGGCCCTAACAAGGGCCCTAGCAACGGCCCTAACAAGGGCCCTAGCAACGGCCCTAACAAGGGCCCTAGCAACGGCCCTAGAAACGGCCCTAGCAACGGCCCTAGCAACGGCCCTAGCTACGGCCCTAGCAACGGCCCTAACAAGGACCCTAGCAACGGCCCTAGCAACGGCCCTAGCAACGGCCCTAACAAGGGCCCTAGCAACGGCCCTAGCAACGGCCCTAGCAACGGCCCTAGCAACGGCCCTAACAAGGGCCCTAGCAACGGCCCTAGCAACGGCCCTAGTAACGGCCCTAAAAAGGGCCCTAGAAACGGCCCTAACAAGGGCCCTAGCAACGGCCCTAACAAGGGCCCTAGCAACGGCCCTAGCAACGGCCCTAGCTACGGCCCTTTAACGGCCCTAACAGGGGCCCTAGCAACGGCCTTAACAAGGGCCCTAGCAACGGCCCTAACAAGGGCCCTAGCAACGGCCCTAACAAGGGCCCTAGCAACGGCCCTAGCAACGGCCCTAGCAACGGCCCAAGCAACGGCCCTAGCAACGGCCCTAGCAACGGCCCTAACAAGGGCCCTAGCAACGGCCATAGCAACGGCCCTAGTAACGGCCCTAAAAAGGGCCCTAGCAACGGCCCTAACAACGGCCCTAGGAACGGCCCTAACAACGGCCCTAGCAACGGCCCTTGCAACGGCCCTAGCAACGGCCCTAGCAACGCCCCTAACAACGGCCCTAGCAACGGCCCTAGCAACGGCCCTAGCAACGGCCCTAGCAACGGCCCTAGCAACGGCCCTAACAAAGGCCCTAGCATCGGCCCTAAAAACGGCCCTAGCAACTGCCCTAACCACGGCCCTAACAACGGCCCTAGCAACGGCCCTAACAAGGGCCCTAGCAACGGCCCTAACAACGGCCCTAGCAACGGCCCTAACAACGGCCCTTCAAACGGCCCTAGGAACAACCCTAGCAACGGCCCTAGCAACGGCCCTAACAACGGCCCTAGCAACGGCCCTAACAAGAGCCCTAGCAACGGCCCTAACAAGGGCCCTAGCAACGGCCCTAACAAGGGCCCTAGCAACGGCACTAACAAGGGCCCTAGCAACGGCCCTAGCATCGGCCCTAACAAGGGCCCTAGAAACGGCCCTAGCAACGGCCCTAACAACGGCCCTAGCAACGGCCCTAGCAACGGCCCTAACAACGCTCCTAGCAACGGCCCTAACAAGGGCCCTAGCAACGGCCCTAACAACGGCCTTTGAAACGGCCCTAGGAACAACCCTAGCAACGGCCCTAGCAACGGCCCTAGCAACGGCCCTAACAACGGCCCTAGCAACGGCCCTAACAAGGGCCCTAGCAACGGCCCTAACAAGGGCTCTAGCAACGGCCCTAACAACGGCCCTAGCAACGGCCCTAACAAGGGCCCTAGCAACGGCCCTAACAAGGGCTCTAGCAACGGTTCTAACAAGGGCCCTAGCAACGGCCCTAGAAACGGCCCTAGCAACGGCCCTAGCAACGGCCCTAGCAACGGCCCTAACAAGGGCCCTAGCAACGGCCCTAACAATGGCCCTAGCAACGGCCCTAACAAGGGCCCTAGCAACGGCCCTAGCAACGGACCTAGCTACGGCCCTAGCAACGGCCCTAACAAGGGCCCTAGCAACGGCCCTAACAACGGCCCTAACAACGGCCCTAGCAACGGCCCTAGCAACGGCCCTAGCAACGGCCCTAGAAACGGCCCTAGCAACGGCCCTAGCAACGGCCCTAGCAACGGCCCTAGCAACGGCCCTAACAAAGGCCCTAGCAACGGCCCTAGAAACGGCCCTAGCAACGGCCCTAGCAACGGCCCTAACAACTGCCCTAGCAACGGCCCTAGCAACGGCCCTAACAACGGCCAAAACAACGGCCCTACCTACGGCCCTATAACGGCCCTAACAAGGGCCCTAGCAACGACCCTAGCAACGGCCCTAGCAACGGCCCTAGCAACGGCCCTAACAAGGGCCCTAGCAACGGCCCTAACAAGGGCCCTAGCAACGGCCCTAGCAACGGCCCTAGCTACGGCCCTAGCAACGGCCCTAACAAGGGCCCTAGCAACGGCCCTAGCAACGGCCCTAACAACGGCCCTAGCAACGGCCCTAACAAGGGCCCTAGCAACGGCCCTAGCAACGGCCCTAGCAACGGCCCTAACAAGGGCCCTAGCAACGGCCCTAGCAACGGCCCTAGCAACGGCCCTAAAAAGGGCCCTAGCAACGGCCCTAACAAGGGCCCTAGCAACGGCCCTAACAAGGGCCCTAGCAACGGCCCTAGCAACGGCCCTAGCAACGGCCCTAGCAACGGCCCTAACAAGGGCCCTAGCAACGGCCCTAGCAACGGCCCTAACAAGGGCCCTAGAAACGGCCCTAGCAACGGCCCTAACAACGGCCCTAGCAACGGCCCTAGCAACGGCCCTAACAACGGCCCTAGCAACGGCCCTAACAAGGGCCCTGGCAACGGCCCTAACAACGGCCCTTGAAACGGCCCTAGGAACAACCCTAACAACGGCCCTAGCAACGGCCCTAGCAACAGCCCTAACAACGGCACTAGCAACGGCCCTAACAAGGGCCCTAGCAACGGCCCTAACAAGGGCCCTAGCAACGGACCTAACAAGGGCCCTAGCAACGGCCCTAACAAGGGCCCTAGCAACGGCCCTAACAAGGGCCCTAGCAACGGCCCTAGCAACGGCCCTAGCTACGGCCCTAGCAACGGCCCTAACAAGGGCCCTAGCAACGGCCCTAGCAACGGCCCTAGCAACGGCCCTAGCAACGGCCCTAACAAGGGCCCTAGCAACGGCCCTAGTAACTGCCCTAGCAACGGCCCTAGCAACGGCCCTAACAAGGGCCCTAGCAACGGCCCTAGCAACTGCCCTAGCAACGGCCCTAGCAACGGCCCTAGCAACGGCCCTAACAATGTCCCTAACCTCGGCCCTAGCAACGGCCCTAGAAACGGCCCTAGCAACGGCCCTAGCAACGGCCCTAGCAACGGCCCTAACAAAGGCCCTAGCAACGGCCCTAGAAACGGCCCTAGCAACGGCCCTAGCAACTGCCCTAACAAGGGCCCTAGCAACGGCCCTAACAACGGCCCTTGCAACGGCCCTAACAACGGCCCTAGCAACGGCCCTAACAACGGCCCTAGGAACGGCCCTAACAACAGCCCTAGCAACGGCCCTAGCAACGGCCCTAGCAACGGCCCTAACAATGGCCCTAACCACGGCCCTAGCAACGGCCCTAGAAACGGCCCTAGCAACGGCCCTAGCAACGGCCCTAGCAACGGCCCTAGCAACGGCCCTAACAAAGGCCCTAGCAACGGCCCTAGAAACGGCCCTAGCAACGGCCCTAGCAACGGCCCTAGCAACGGCTTTAACAACGGCCCTAGCAACGGCCCTAGCAACGGCCCTAACAAGGGCCCTAGCAACGGCCCTAACAAGGGCCCTAGCAACGGCCCAAACAAGGGCACTAGCAACGGCCCTAACAAGGGCCCTAGCAACGGCCTTAACAAGGGCCCTAACAACGGCCCTAGCAACGGCCTTAGCAACGGCCCTAACAACGGCCCTGACAACAGTCCAAACTACGGCCCTGACAACGGACCTAACAACGGCCCTAGCAACGGCCCTAACAACGGCCCTAGCAACGGCCCTAAAAAGGGCCCTATCAACGGCCCTAACAAGGGCCCTAGCAACGGCCCTAGCAACGGCCCTAGCTACGGCCCTAGCAACGGCCCTAACAAGGGCCCTAGCAATGGCCCTAGCAACGGCCCTAGCAACGGCCCTAGCAACGGCCCTAACAACGGCCCTAGGAACGGCCCTAACAACAGCCCTAGCAACGGCTCTAGCAAGGGCCCTAGCAACGGCCCTAACAATGGCCCTAACCTCGGCCCTAGCAACGGCCCTAGCAACGGCCCTAGCAACGGCCCTAGCAACGGCCCTAGCAACGGCCCTAACAAGGGCCCTATCAACGGCCCTAACAAGGGCCCTAGCAACGGCCCTAACAAGGGCCCTAGCAACGGCCCTAACAAGGGCCCTATCATCGGCCTTAACAAGGGCCCTAACAACGGCCCTAACAACGGCCTTAGCAACGGCACTAACAACGGCCCTGACAATGGTCCAAACAACGGCCCTGACAATGGACCTAACAACGGCCCTAGCAACGGCCCTAAGAACGGCCCTAGCAACGGCCCTAACAAGGGCCCTATCAACGGCCCTGACAACGGTCCAAACAACGGCCCTGACAATGGACCTAACAACGGCCCTAGCAACGGCCCTAAGAACGGCCCTAGCAACGGCCCTAACAAGGGCCCTATCAACGGCCCTAACAAGGGACCTAGCAACGGCCCTAGGAACGGCCCTAGCTACGGCCCTAGCAACGGCCCTAACAAGCGCCCTAGCAACGGCCCTAGCAACGGCCCTATAACGGCCCTAACAAGGGCCCTAGCAATGACCCTATCAACGGCCCTAGCAACGGCCCTAGCAACGGCCCTAGCAACGGCCCTAGCAACGGCCCTAACAAGGGCCCTAGCAACGGCCCTAGCAACGGCCCTAGCAACGGCCCTAAAATGGGCCCTAGCAACGGCCCTAACAAGGGCCCTAGCAACGGCCCTAACAAGAGCCCTAGCAACGGCCCTAGCAACGGCCCTAGCTACGGCCCTATAACGGCCCTAACAAGGGCCCTAGCAACGGCCCTAGCAACGGCCCTAGCAACGGCCCTAGCAATGGCCCTAACAAGGGCCCTAGCAACGGCCCTAGTAACGGCCCTAGCAACGGCCCTAGCAACGGCCCTAGCAACGGCCCAAACAATGGCCCTAGCAACGGCCCTAGCAACGGCCCTAACAACGGCCCTAGCAACGGCCCTAACAAGGGCCCTAGCAACGGCCCTAACAACGGCCCTTGAAACGGCCCTAGGAACAACCCTAACAACGGCCCTAGCAACGGCCCTAGCAACGGCCCTAACAACGGCCCTAGCAACGGCCCTAACAAGGGCCCTAGCAACGGCCCTAACAAGGGCCCTAGCAACGGCCCTAACAACGGCCCTTGCAACGGCCCTAACAACGGCCCTAGCAACGGCCCTAACAACGGCCCTAGGAACGGCCCTAACAACGGCCCTAGCAACGGCCCTAGCAACGGCCCTAGCAACGGCCCTAACAACGGCCCTAACCACGGCCCTAACAACGGCCCTAGAAACGGCCCTAGCAACGGCCCTAGCAACGGCCCTAGCAACGGCCCTAACAAAGGCCCTAGCAACGGCCCTAGCAACGGCCCTAGCAACGGCCCTAGCAACGGCCCTAGCAACTGCCCTAACCACGGCCCTAGCAACGGCCCTAGCAACGGCCCTAAAAACGGCCCTAGCAACGGCCCTAACAAGGGCCCTAGCAACGGCCCTAACAAGGGCCCTAGCAACGGCCCTAACAAGGGCCCTAGCAACGGCCCTAACAAGGGCCCTAGCAACGGCCCTAGCAACGGCCCTAGCTACGGCCCTAGCAAGGGCCCTAACAAGGGCCCTAGCAACGGCCCTAGCAACGGCCCTAGCAACGGCCCTAGCAACGGCCCTAACAAGGGCCCTAGCAACGGCCCTAGAAACGGCCCTAGCAACGGCCCTAACAAGGGCCCTAGCAACGGCCCTAGAAACGGCCCTAGCAACGGCCCTAAAAAGGGCCCTAGCAACGGCCCTAACAAGGGCCCTAGCAACGGCCCTAACAACGGCCCTAGGAACGGCCCTAACAACGGCCCTAGCAACGGCCCTAGCAACGGCCCTAGCAACGGCCCTAGCAACGGCCCTAACAACGGCCCTAACCACGGCCCTTGCAACGGCCCTAGCAACGGCCCTAGCAACGGCCCTAGCAACGGCCCTAACAAAGGCCCTAGCAACGGCCCTAACAATGGCCCTAGAAACTGCCCTAACCACGGCCCTAGCAACGGCCCTAGCAACGGCCCTAACAACGGCCCTAGCAACGGCACTAGCAACGGCCCTAACAACGGCCCAAAGAACGGCCCTAGCAACGGCCCTAGCAACGGCCCTAGCAACGGCTTTAAAAACGGCCCTAGCAACGGCCCTAGCAACGGCCCTAACAAGGGCCCTAGCAACGGCCCTAACAAGGGCCCTAGCAACGGCCCAAACAAGGGCCCTAGCAACGGCCCTAACAAGGGCCCTAGCAACGGCCCAAACAAGGGCCCTAGCAACGGCCCTAACAAGGGCCCTAGCAACGGCCCTAACAAGGGCCCTATCAACGGCCCTAACAAGGGACCTAGCAACGGCCCTAGCAACGGCCCTAGCAACGGCCATAGCAACGGCCCTAACAAGAGCCCTAGCAACGGCCCTAGCAACGTCCCTAGCAACGGCCCTAGCAATGGCCCTAACAAGGGCCCTAGCAACGGCCCTAGCAACGGCCCTAGCAACGGCCCTATAACGGCCCTAACAAGGGCCCTAGCACCGACCCTAGCAACGGCCATAGCAACGGCCCTAGCAACGGCCCTAACAAGGGCCCAAGCAACGGCCCTAACAAGGGCCCCAGCAACGGCCCTAGCAACGGCCCCAGCAACGGCCCTAGCAACGGCCCTAACAAGGGCCCTAGCAACGGCCCTAGCAACGGCCCTAACAAGGGCCCTAGCAACGGCCCTAGCTACGGCCCTAACAACGGCCCTAGCAACGGCCCTATCAACGGCCCTAACAAGGGCCCTAGCAACGGCCCTAGCAACGGCCCTAACAACGGCCCTAGCAGAGGTACAAACCACGGCCATAGCAACAAACCTAACAACGGTTCTAGCAACGGCCCTAACAACGGCCCTAACAACGGCCCTAGCAACGGCCCTAGCAATGGCCCTAACAACGGCCCTAGCAACGGCCCTAACAAGGGCCCTAGCAACAGCCCTAACAACGGCCCTAGCAAAGGCCCTAACAAGGGCCCTAGCAACGGCCCTAGCAACGGCCCTAGCAACGGCCCTAACCACGGCCCTAGGAACGGCCCTAGCCACGGCCCTAGCAACGGCCCTAGCAACGGCCCTAAGAACGGCCCTAGCAACGGCCCTAGCAACGGCCCTAACAAGGGCCCTAGCAACGGCCCTAACAACGGCCCTAACAACGGCCCTAACCACGGCCCTAGCAACGGCCCTAGCAACGGCCCTAGCAACGGCCCTAGCAACGACCATAACAACTGCCCTAGCAACGGCCCTAACAAGGGCCCTAACCACGGCCCTAGCAACGGCCCTAGCAACGGCCCTAACGAGGGCCCTAGCAACGGCCCTAACAAAGGCCCTAGCAACGGTCCTAGCTACGGCCCTAGCAACGGCCCTAACCAGTACCCTAGCAACGGCCCTAGCAACGGCCCTAGAAACGGCCCTAGCAACGGCCCTAACAAGGGCCCTAGCAACGGCCCTAGCAACGGCCCTAACAAGGGCCCTAGCAACGGCCCTAGCAACGGCCCTAACAACGGCCCTAGCAACGGCCCTAGCAACGGCCCTAACAACGGCCCTAGCAACGGCCCTAACAAGGGCCCTAGCAACGGCCCTAACAACGGCCCTAGCAACGGCCCTAACAAGAGCCCTAGCAACGGCCCTAACAAGTGCCCTAGCAACGGCCCTAACAAGGGCCCTAGCAACGGCCCTAACAAGCGCCCTAGCAACGGCCCTAGCAACGGCCCTAGCAACGGCCCTAGCTACGGCCCTAGCAACGGCCCTAACAAGGGCCCTAGCAAAGGCCCTAGCAACGGCCCTAACAACGGCCCTAGCAACGGCCCTAGCAACGGCCCTAACAACGGCCCTAGAAACAGCCCTATCAACGGCCCTTGCAACCGCCCTAGCAACGGTCCTAGCAACGGCCCTAACAAGGGCACTAGCAATGGCCCTAGCAACGGCCCTAACAACGGCCCTAGCAACGGCCCTAACAACGGCCCTAGCAACGGCCCTAGCAACGGCCCTAGCAACGGCCCTAGCAACGGCCCTAGAAACGGCCCTAGCAACGGCCCTAACAACGGCCCTAGAAACAGCCCTATCAACGGCCCTAGCATCGGCCCTAGCAACGGCCCTAACAAGGGCCGTAACAACGGCCCTAACAACAGCCCTAGCAACGGCCCTAACAAGGGCCCTAGCAACGGCCCTAACAACGGCCCTAGCAACGGCCCTAACAATGGCCCTAACTACGGCCCAAGGAACGGCCCTAACATCGGCCCTAGCAACGGCCCTAGAAACGGCCCTAGCAACGGCCCTAACAAAGGCCCTAGCAACGGCCTTAACAAAGGCCCTAGCAACGGCCCTAACAACGGCCCTAGCAACGGCCTTAGCAACGACCCTAGCAACGGCCCTAGCAACGGCCCTAACAAAGGCCCTAGCAACCGCCCTAGCAACGGCCCTAGCAACGGCCCTAACAACGGCCCTAGCAACGGCCCTAACAACGGCCCTAGCAACGGCCCTAGCAATGGCCCTAGCAACGGCCCTAGCAACGGCCCAAACAAGGGCCCTAGCAACGGCCCTAACAACGGCCCTAGCAACGGCCCTAAAAACTTAAACATTATAGCCTAAACCCTAAAACACTATACAACCTTAAACCCTAAACCTTAAAATATCCTAAATCATAAATCCTGAACAACCCTAAACACTAAATCATAAACAACCCTAAAAAAACATAAACAACTCTAAACGCTAAAACATAAACAACCCTAAACATTAAACAATCTTAAACGCTAAACCCTATACCCTAAACCTAAACCACCCTAAAACTTAAACAATCCTAAACCCTAAACCTTAAACCATAAACCCTAAATGTTAAACCATAAATCTAAGAATAACCATAACCCTAACCCTAACCCTAACCCTAACCCTAACCCTAACCCTAAACCTAACCTTACCCTAACCCTAACCCTAACCCTAACCCTAACCATAACCATAAGCCTAACCTTAACCCTAACCCTAATCTTAACCCTAACCCTAACCCTAACCCCTAACCCTTACCCTAACCCTAACCCTAACCCTAGCCCTAAACCTAACCCTAACCCTAACCCTAACCGTAACCCTAATCCTAACCCTAACCCTAACCCTAACCCTAACCGTAACCATAACACTAAACTCTAAACCCTAAACCTAATCCACCCTAAACCTTAAATAATCCTAAACCATAAACCGTAGACCCTAAACCCTAAATCTAACATTAAACCTAAACCTAACCCTAAATCTAAACCTAACCCTAAACCCTCCCTGACCCTAATCCTAACACTAAACCTATTTCTAATTCTAACCCTAACACTAACCCTAACCCCTAACCCTAACCCTAACCCTAACCCTAACCTAACCCTAAACCTAACCCTAACCCTAACCCAAACCCTAACACTAACCCCCTAACTTTTACCCTAAACCTAACCCTAACCCTAACCTTAACCCCATAACCCTAACCCTAACCCTAACCCTAACCCTAAACTTACCCTAACCCTAACCCTAACCCTAACCCTAACCCTAACCCTAACCTTAACCCTAACCCTAACCTTAACCCTAACCCTAACCCCTAACCCTTACCCTAACCCTAACCCTAACCCTATCCCTAAACCTAACCCTAACCCTAACCCTAACCCTAACCCTCACCCTAACCCTAACACTAATCCTAACCCTAACCATAACCCTAACACTAACCCTAACCCTAATCCTAACCCTAACCCTAACCCTAACCTTACCCTAACCCTAACCCTAACTCTAACCCTAACCCTAACCCTAACCTTAACCCTAACACTAACGCCTAACCCTTACCCTAACCCTAACCCTAACCCTAAACCTAACCCTAACCCTAATTCTAACCGTAACCCTAACCCTAACCCTAACCCTAACCCTAACCCTAACCCTAACCTTAACCCTAATCCTAACCCTAACCGTAACCATAACACTAAACTCTAAACCCTAAACTTAATCCACCTAAACCTTAAACAATCCTAAACCATAAACCGTAGACCCTAAACCCTAAATCGAACAATAAACCTAAACCTAATCCTAAATCTAACCCTAACCCTAAACCCTCCCTAACCCTAAACCTAACCCTGAGCCTAATCCTAACACTAACCCTATTTCTAATTCTAACCCTAACACTAATCCTAAACTTAAACCTAACCCCCTAATAATAACCCTAACCCTAACACTAAACCTAACCCCTAACCCTAACCCTAACCCTAACCCTAACCCTAACACTAACCTTCTAACTTTTACCCTAACCCTAACCCTAACCCTAAACCTAACCCTTAGCATAACTCTAACCCTAACCCTAAACCCATTCCTAATCCTAACCCTAACCGTAACCATAACACTAAACTCTAAACCCTAAACCTAATCCACCCTAAACCTTAAACAATCCTAAACCATAAACCTTAAACCCTAAACCCTAAATCTAACAATAAACCTAAACCTAACCCTAAATCTAACCCTAACCCTATCCCTAACACTAAACCTAACCCTGACCCTTACCGTAACCCTAATCCTAACACTAACCATAACCCTAACCCTAACACTAACCCTAACCTTAACCCTAACCCTAACCCTAACCCTAACCCTAACCCTAACCCTAACTCTAACCCTAACCCTAACCCTAACCGTAACCATAATACTAAACTCTAAACCCTAAACCTAATCCACCCTAAACCTTAAACAATCCTAAACCATAAACCTTAAACCCTAAACCCTAAATCTAACAATAAACCTAAACCTAACCCTAAATCTAACCCTAATCCTAACCCTAAACCTAAACCTAAACCTGACCCTAACCCTAACCCTAATCCTAACACTAATCATAACCCAAACACTAACCCTAACTCTAACCCTAAACTTAACCCTAAATCTCACACTATCCCTAATCCTAACTCTAAACCCAAAACTTTAAATCTAACCCTAACCCTAACCCTACCCTTAACACTAACCCTAACCTTATCCCTAAACCTAACCCTGACCCTAATCCTAACAATAACCCTATTTCTAATTCTAACCCTAACACTAATCCTAAATTAAAACCTAACCCCCTAATAATAACCCTAACATTAAACCTAACCCTAACCCTAACCCTAACCATACCCTTAACACTAACCCCTAACCCCTAACACTAACCCTAACCCAAACCCCTAACCCTAACCCTAACCCTAACCCTAACCTTAACCCTAACCCTAACCCTAACCCTAACCCTATCCCTAACCCTAACCCTTATTCTAACACTAACACTAACCTTAACCCTTACCCTAACCCTCACCTTAACCCTAAACCTAACCCTAACACTAACCCTAACACCCTAAATCCTAAACCCTAAACCCCGAAAAACCCTAAACACTAATTCCAAAAGCACCCTAAACCCTAAACTATAAACACTAAACGCTAAAAAACCCTAAACCCTAAACCCTAAACACTAAACCCTAAACAAGCCTAAACCCTAAAACCATTAACACTATACCCTAAACAACCCTAAACCCTTAACCCTAAACATTATACCCTAAACCCTAAAACACTATACAACCTTAAACCCTAAACCTTAAAATATCCTAAATCATAAATCCTGAACAACCCAAAACACTAAATTATAAACAACCCTAAAAAACCCTAAACAACTCTAAACGCTAAAACCTAAACAACCCTAACCATTAAACAATCTTAAACGCTAAATTTTGTACCCTAAACCTAAACCACCCTAAAACTTAAACAATCCTAAACCCTAAACCTTAAACCATAAACCCTAAATTTTAAACCATAAATCTAAGAATAACCATAATCCTAACCCTAACCCTAAAACTAAACCTAACCCTAACCCCAACCCTAACCTTAACCCCATAACCCTAACCCTAACCTTAAGCCTAATATAACCCCATAACCCTAACTCTAACCCTAACTCTAACCCTAATGCTAACCCTAACCCTAACCCTAACCCTAACCCCTTAACATTAATCCCTAAATCCTAAACCCTGAACAATCATAAATCCTAAACCCTGAACAACCCTAAATACTAAACCATGAATAACCCTAAACACTAACCTCTAAACAACCCTAAACAACCCTAATCACTAAACCATAAACAACCCTAAACACAAAACCCTAAACAACTTTATACCCTAAACCTTAAACACTAAACGCTAAATAACCCTAAACCCTAAACCATTAACACTATACCCTAAACAACACTAAACACTAAACCCAAAACAACCCTAAAACCTAAACCTTAAACACTAAACCTTAAACAACCCTAAACCCTAAACACTAAACCCTAAACAACCCTAAACTTTTAACCCTAAACACTATACCCTAAACAACCCTAAACCTTAAACAATCCTAAACTCTAAACCCTAAACCCTTAACCTAAACCACCCTAAATCTTAAACAATCCTAAACCCTAAACCTTAAACCCTAAACACTAAACCCTAAACCCTAAACCTAACAATAACCATAACCCTAACCCTAACCCCTAACCCTTACCCTAACCCTAACCCTAACCCTCACCCTAACCATTACCCTAACCCTAACACTAACCCTAACCCTAACCCTAACCCTAACACTAACCGTAACCATAACACTAAACTCTAAACCCTAAACCTAATCCACCCTAAACCTTAAACAATCCTAAACCATAAACCTTAAACCCTAAACCCTAAATCTAACAATAAACCTAAACCTGACCCTAAATCTAACCCTAACCCTAACCCTAACCGTAAACCTAACCCTGACCCTAACCCTAACCCTAATCCTAACACTAACCATAACCCTAACCCTAACCCTAACCCTAACTTCAACCCTAACCCTAACTCTAACCCTAACCCTAACCCTAACCCTAACCCTAACCCTAACTCTAAACCTAACCCTAACCCCTTAACCTTAATCCCTAAATCCTGAACCCTGAACAACCATAAATCCTAAACCCTGAACAACCCTAAATCATAAACCCTGAATAACCCTAAACACTAACCTCTAAACAACCCTAAACAACCCTAAACTAAACCATAAACAAACCTAAACACTAAACCCTAAACAACCCTATACCCTAAACCTAAAACACTATAACCTAAATAACCGTAAACCCTAAACCATTAACACTATACCCTAAAAAATACTAAACATTAACCCAAAACAACCCTAAAGCCTAAACCTTAAACACTAAAACTTAAACAACCCTAAACCCTAAACACTAAAGCCTAAAGAACCCTAAACTTTTAACCCTAAACACTATACCCTAAACAACCCTAAACCATAAACAATCCTAAAGTCTAATCCCTAAACCCTTAACCTAAACCACCCTAAATCTTAAACAATCCTAAACCCTAAACCTTAAACCCTAAACACTAAACCCTAAACCCTAAACCTAACAATAACCATAACCCTAACCCTAACCCCTAACCCTTACCCTAACCCTAACACTAACCCTAACCCTAACCCTAACCCTAACCCTAACCCTAACCTTAACCCTAACTCTAAACCTAATCCTAACCCTAACCTTAACCCTAATCCTAACCCTAACCCTAACCCTAACCCTAACCGTAACCATAACACTAAACTCTAAACCCTAAACCTAATCCACCCTAAACCTTAAACAATCCTAAACCATAAACCTTAGACCCTAAATCCTAAATCTAACAATAAACCTAAACCTAACCCTAAATCTAACCCTAACCCTAACCCTAACCCTAACACTAAACCTAACACTGACCCTAATCCTAACACTAACCCTATTTCTAATTCTAACCCTAACACTAATCCCAAACTTAAACCTAACCCCCTAATAATAACCCTAACCCTAACACTAACCCTAGCCCCTAACCTTAACCCTTACCCTAACCCTAACCCTAACCCTAACCCTAACCATTACCCTAACCCTAACCCTAACCCTAACCCTAACACTAACCGTAACCATAACACTAAACTCTAAACCCTAAACCGAATCCACCCTAAACCTTAAACAATCCTAAACCATAAACCTTAAACCCTAAACCCTAAATCTAACAATAAACCTAAACCTGACCCTAAATCTAACCCTAAACCTAACCCTAACCCTAAACCTAACCCTGACCCTAATCCTAACACTAACCCTATTTCTAATTCTAGCCCTAACACTAATCCTAAACTTAAACCTAACCCCCTAATAATAACCCTAACCCTAACACTAACCCTAACCCCTAACCCTAACCCTAACCCTAACCCTAACCCTAACCTTACCCTAACCCTAACCCTAACCCTAACACTAACCCCTAACCTTTACCCTAACCCTAACCCTAACCCTAACCCTAACCATTACCCTAACCCTAACCCTAACCCTAACCCTAACCCTAAACCTAACCCTAACCCCTTAACCTTAATTCCTAAATCCTAAACCCTGAACAACCATAAATCCTAAACCCTGAAGAACCCTAAATCATAAACCCTGAATAATCCTAAACACTAACCTCTAAACAACCCTAAACAACCCTAATCACTAAACCATAAACAACCCTAAACACTAAACCCTAAACAACCCTACACCCTAAACCTTAAACACTAAACCCTAAATAACCCTAAACCCTAAACCATTAACACTATACCCTAAACAACACTAAACATTAACCCAAAACAACCCTAAAACCTAAACCTTAAACACTAAAACTTAAACAACCCTAAACCCTAAACACTAAAGCCTAAACAACCGTAAACTTTTAACCCTAAACACTATACCCTAAATAACCCTAAACCTTAAACAATCCTAAAGTCTAAACCCTAAACCCTTAACCTAAACCACCCTAAATCTTAAACAATCCTAAACCCTAAACCTTAAACCCTAAACACTAAACCCTAAACCCTAAACCTAACAATAACCATAACCCTAACCCTAACCCCTAACCCTTACCCTAACCCTAACCCTAACCCTAATCCTAACCCTAACCCTAACCCTAAGCATTACCCTAACCCTAACCCTAACCCTAACCCTAACCCTAACCTAACCCTAATCCTAACCATAACCCTAACACTAACCCCTAACCCTTACCCTAACCCTAACCCTAACCCTAAGCATTACCCTAACCCTAACCCTAACCCTAACCCTAACCCTAACCCTAACACTAACCGTAACCATAACACTAAACTCTAAACCATAAACCTAATCCACCCTAAACCTTAAAAAATCCTAAACCATAAACCTTAAACCCTAAACCCTAAATCTAACAATAAACCTAAACCTGACCCTAAATCTAACCCTAACCCTAACCCTAACCCTAAACCTAACACTGACCCTAACCCTAACCCTAACCCTAACCCTAAACCTAATCCTAACCCTAACCCTAACCCTAATCCTAACCCTAACCCTAACCCTAACCGTAACCATAACACTAAACTCTAAACCCTAAACCTAATCCACCCTAAACCTTGAAAAATCCTAAACCATAAACCTTAAACCCTAAACCCTAAATCTAACAATAAACATAAACCTAACCCTAAATCTAACCCTAACCCTATCCCTAACCCTAAACCTAACTCTGACCCTAACCCTAACCCTAATCCTAACACTAACCATAACCCTAACCCTAACACTAACCCTAACCTTAACCCTAACCCTAACCCTAAACCTAACCCTAACTCTAACCCTAACTCTAACCCTAACCGTAACCATAATACTAAACTCTAAACCCTAAACCTAATCCACCCTAAATCTTAAACAATCTTAAACCATAAACCTTAAACCCTAAACCCTAAATCTAACAATAAACCTAAACCTAACCCTAAATCTAACCCTAACCCTAACCCTAAACCTAAACCTAAACCTGACCCTAACCCTAACCCTAATCCTAACACTAATCATAACCCAAACACTAACCCTAACCCTAAACATAAACCTAACCTTAAAACTCACACTATCCCTAATTCTAACACTAAACCCTAAACTTTAAATCTAACCCTAACCCTAACCCTACCCTTAACCCTAACCCTATCCCTAAACCTAACCCTGACCCTAATCCTAACACTAACCCTATTTCTAATTCTAACCCTAACACTAATCCTAAACTAAAACCTAACCCCCTAATAATAACCCTAACACTAAACCTAACCCTAACCCTAACCCTAACCGTAACACTAACCCCTAACCCCTAACCCCTAACACTAACCCTAACCCTAACCCCTAACCCTAACCCTAACCCTAACCTTAACCCTAATTCTAACCCTAACCCTATCCCTAACCCTAACCCTTACCCTAACACTAACACTAACCTTAACCCTAACCCTAACCTTAAACCTCACCCTAACCCTCACCTTAACCCTAAACCTAACCCTAACACTAACCCTAACACCCTAAATCCTAAACCTTTAACCCCGAAAAACCCTAAACACTAATTCCAAAAGCACCCTAAACCCTAAACTATAAACACTAAAAGCTAAAAAACCCTAAACCCTAAACCCTAAACACTAAACCCTAAACAAGCCTAAACCCTAAAACCATTAACACTATACCCTAAACAACCCTAAACCCTTAACCCTAAACATTATACCCTAAACCCTAAAACACTATACAACCTTAAACCCTAAACCTTAAAATATCCTAAATCATAAATTCTGAACTACCCTAAACACTAAATTATAAACAACCCTAAAAAACCCTAAACAACTCTAAACGCTAAACCTAAACAACCCTAACCATTAAACAATCTTAAACGCTAAATTCTATACCCTAAACCTAAACCACCCTAAAATTTAAACAATCCTAAACCCTAAACCTTAAACCATAAACCCTAAATTTTAAACCATAAATCTAAGAATAACCATAACCCTAACTCTAACCCTAAACCTAAACCTAACCCTAACCCCAACCCTAACCTTAACCCCATAACCCTAACCCTAACCTTAAGCCTAACATAACCCCATAACCCTAACTCTAACCCTAACTCTAACCCTAACTCTAACCCTAATGCTAACCCTAACCCTAACCCTAACCCTAACCCTAACCCTAACCCTAACCCTAACCCATTAACCTTAATCCTTAAATCCTAAAACCTGAACAACCATAAATCCTAAACCCTGAACAACCCTAAATCATAAACCCTGAATAACCCTAAACACTAACCTCTAAACAACCCTAAACAACCCTAATCACTAAACCATAAACAACCCTAAACACTAAACCCTAAACAACCCTATACCCTAAACCTTAAACACTAAACCCTAAATAACCCTAAACCCTAAACCATTAACACTATACCCTAAACAACACTAAACACTTAACCCAAAACAACCCTAAAACCTAAACGTTAAACACTAAACCTTAAACAACCCTAAACCCTAAACACTAAACCCTAAACAACCCTAAACTTTTAACCCTAAACTCTATACCCTAAACAACCCTAAACCTTAAACAATCCTAAACTCTAAACCCTAAACCCTTAACGTAAACCACCCTAAATCTTAAACAATCCTAAACCCTAAACCTTAAACCCTAAACACTAAACTCTAAACCCTAAACCTAACAATAACCATAACCCTAACCCTCACCCCTAACCCTTACCCTAACCCTAACCCTAACCCTAATCCTAACCCTAACCATAACCCTAACCCTAACCCTAACCCTAACCCTAAACCTAATCCTAACCCTAACCTTAACCCTAATCCTAACCCTAACCCTAACCCTAACCCTAACCGTAACCATAACACTAAACTCTAAACCCTAAACCTAATCCACCCTAAACCTTAAACAATCCTAAACCATAAAACTTAGACCCTAAATCCTAAATCTAACAATAAACCTAAACCTAACCCTAAATCTAACCCTAACCCTAACCCTAACCCTAAACCCTCCCTGACTTTAACCCTAACCCTAACCCTAACCCTAACCCTAAACCTAACCCTGACCCTAATCCTAACACTAACCCTATTTCTAACTCTAACCCTAACACTAATCCTAAACTTAAACCTAACCCCCTAATAATAACCCTAACCCTAACACTAACCCTAACCATAACCCTAACCTAACCCTAACCCTAACCCTAACCCTAACCCAAACCCTAACACTAACCCACTAACTTTTACCATAACCCTAACCCTAACCCTAACCCTAACCCTTACCATAACCCTAACCCTAACCCTAACCCCATCCCTAACCCTAACCCTAACCGTAACCATAACACTAAACTCTAAACCCTAAACCTAATCCACCCTAAACCTTAAACAATCCTAAAACATAAACCTTAAACCCTAAACCCTAAATCTAACAATATACCTAAACCTAACCCTAAATCTAACCCTAAGCCTATCCCTAACCCTAAACCTAACCCTTACCCTAACCCTAACCCTAATCCTAACACTAACCATAACCCTAACCCTAACATTAAGCCTAACCTTAACCCTAACCCTAACCCTAACCCTAACCCTAACCCTAACTCTAACCCTAACCCTAACCCTAACCGTAACCATAATACTAAACTCTAAACCCTAAACCTAATCTACCCTAAAACTTAAACAATCCTAAACCTTAAACCTTAAACCCTAAACCCTAAATCTAACAATAAACCTAAACCTAACCCTAAATCTAACCCTAACCCTAACCCTAACCCTAAACCTAAACCTGACCCTAACCCTAACCCTAATAATAACACTAATCATAACCCAAACACTATCCCTAACCCTAACCCTAACCCTAACCCTAAACCTAATCCTAACCCTAACCTTAACCCTAATCCTAAACCTAACCCTAACCCTAACCCTAACCGTAACCATAACACTAAACTCTAAACCCTAAACCTAATCCATCCTAAACCTTAAACAATCCTAAACCATAAACCTTAGACCCGAAATCCTAAATCTAACAATAAACCTAAACCTAAACCTAAATCTAACCCTAACCCTAACCCTAACCCTAAAGCCTCCCTGACCCTAACCCTAACCCTAACCCTAACCCTAAACCTAACCCTGACCCTAATCCTAACACTAACCCTATTTCTAATTCTAACCCTAACACTAATCCTAAACTTAAACCTAACCCCCTAATAATAACCCTAACCCTAACACTAACCCTAACCCCTAACCCTAACCCTAACCCTAACCCTAACCTAACGCTAACCCTAACCCTTACCCTAACCCTAACACTAACCCCTAACCCTTACCCTAACCCTAACCCTAACCCTGACCATTACCCTAACCCTAACCCTAACCCTAACCCAAACCCTAACACTAACTGTAACCATAACACTAAACTCTAAACCCTAAACCTAATCCACCCTAAACCTTAAACAATCCTAAACCATAAACCTTAAACCCTAAACCCTAAATCTAACAATAAACCTAAACCTGACCCTAAATCTAACCCTAACCCTAACCCTAACCCTAACCCTAAACCTAACCCTGACCCTAAACCTAACCCTAATCCTAACACTAACCATAACCCTAACCCTAGGCCTAACACTAACCTTAACCCTAACCCTAACCCTAAACCTAACCCTAACCCTGACCCTAACCCTAACCCTAATCCTAACACTAACCATAACCCTAACCCTAACCCTAACCCTAACCCCTAACCCCTAACACTAACCCTGACCCTAACCCCTAACCCTAACCCTAACCCTAACCTAACCCGAACACTAACCCTAACCCTAACCATAACCCTAACCCTAACCCTATCCCTAAACCTAACCCTTACCCTAACACTAACACTAACCTTAACCCTAACCCTAACCTTAACCCTCACCCTAACCCTCACCCTAACCCTCACCCCAACCCTAAACCTAACCCTAACACTAACCCTAACACCCTAAATCCTAAACCCAGAAAAACTCTAAGCACTAATTCCAAAAGCACCCTAAACCCTAAACTCTAAACACTAAACGCTAAAAAACCCTAAACCCTAAACCCTAAACACTAAACCCTAAACAAGCCTAAACCCTAAAACCATTAACACTATACCCTAAACAACCCTAAACCCTTAACCCTAAACATTATACCCTAAAACCTAAAACACTATACAAACTTAAACCCTATACCTTAAAATATCCTAAATCATAAATCCTGAACAACCCTAAACACTAAATCATAAACAACACTAAAAAAACATAATCAACTCTAAACGCTAAAACATAATCAACCCTAAACATTAAACAATCTTAAACGCTAAATCCTATACCCTAAACCTAAACCACCCAAAAACTTAAACAATCCTAAACCCTAAACCTTAAACCATAAAACCTAAATTTTAAACCATAAATCTAAGAATAACCATAACCCTAACCCTAACCCTAAACCTAAACCTAACCCTAACCCCAACCCTAACCTTAACCCCATAACCCTAACCCTAACCTTAAGCCTAACATAACCACATAACCTTAACCCTAACCCTCACCCTAACCCTAACCATAACCCTAACACTAACCCTAACCCTAACCCTAACCCCTAACTTCTAACCCTAACCCTAACCCTAACCCCTAACCCTAACCCTAACCCTAACCCTAACCTTACCCTAAACCTAACCCTAACCCTAACCCTAACCCTAACCCTAACCCTAACCCTAACCCTAACCTTAACCCTAACCCTAACCTTAACCCTAACACTAACCCTAACCCCTAACCCTTACCCTAACCCTAACCCTAACCCTAACCCTAACCTAACCCTAACCCTAACCTTAACCCTAATCCTAACCCTAACCCTAACAATAACCCTAACCGTAACCATAACACTAAACTCTAAACCCTAAACCTAATCCACCCTAAACCTTTAACAATCCTAAACCATAAACCGTAGACCCTAAACCATAAATCTAACAATAAACCTAAACCTAACCCTAAATCTAACCCTAACCCTAAACCCTCCCTGACCCTAACCCTAACCCTAACCCTAACCCTAACCCTAAACCTAACCCTGACCCTAATCCTAACACTAAACCTATTTCTAATTCTAACCCTAACACTGATCCTAAACTTAAACCTAACCCCCTAATAATAACCCTAAACCTAACACTAACCCTAACCCTAACCCTAACCCTAACCTTAACCCTACCCTAACCCTAACCCTAACCCTAACCCAAACCCTAAAACTAACCCCCTAACTTTTACCCTAACCCTAACCCTAACCCTAACACTTACCATAATCCTAACCCTAACCCTAACCCAATCCCTAACCCTAACCCTAACCGTAACCATAACACTAAACTCTAAACCCTAAACCTAATCTACCCTAAACCTTAAACAATCCTAAACCATAAACCTTAAACCCTAAACCCTAAATCTAACAATAAACCTAAACCTAACCCTAAATCTAACCCTAACCCTATCCCTAACCCTAAACCTAACCCTGACCCTAACCCTAAACCTAATCCTAACTGTAACCATAACCCTAACCCTAACACTAACCCTAACCTTAACCCTAACCCTAACCCTAACAATAACCCTAAACCTAACTCTAACCCTAACCCTAACCCTAACCGTAACCATAATACTAAACTTTAAACCCTAAACCTAATCCACCCTAAACCTTAAACAATCCTAAACCATAAACCTTAAACCCTAAACCCTAAATCTAACAATAAACCTAAACCTAACCCTAAATCTAACCCTAACCCTAACCCTAACCCTAAACCTAAACCTGACCCTAACCCTAACCCTAATCCTAACACTAATCATAACCCAAACACTAACCCTAACCCTAACCCTAAACCTAACCCTAAACCTCACACTATTCCTAATCCTAACACTAAACCCTAAACTTTAAATCTAATCCTAACCCTAACCCTACCCTTAACCCTAACCCTAACCCTATCCCTAAACCTAACACTGACCCTAATCCTAACACTAACCCTATTTCTAAATCTAACCCTAACACTAATCCTTAACTAAAACCTAACCCCCTAATAATAACCCTAACACTAAACCTAACCCTAACCCTAACCCTAACCGTAACCCTAACACTAACGCCTAACCCCTAACACTAACCCTAACCCTAACCCCTAACCCTAACCCTAACCCTAACCCTAACCCTAATCCTAACCCTAACCCTAACCCTAACCCTAACCCTAACCCTAACCCTAACCCTATCCCTAACCCTAACCCTTACCCTAACACTAACACTAACCTTAACCCTAACCCTAACCTTAACCCTCACCCTAACCCTCACCTTAACCCTAAACCTAACCCTAACACTAACCCTAACACCCTAAATCCTAAACCCTAAACCCCGAAAAACCCTAAACACTAATTCCAAAAGCACACTAAACCCTAAACTATAAACACTAAACGCTAAAAAACCCTAAACCCTAAACCCTAAACACTAAACCCTAAACAAGCCTAAACCCTAAAACCATTAACACTATACCCTAAACAACCCAAAACCCTTAACACTAAACATTATACCCTAAACCCTAAAACACTATACAACCTTAAACCCTAAACCTTAAAATATCCTAAATCATAAATCCTGAACAACCCTACACAAAATCATAAACAACCCTAAAAAACCCTAAACAACTCTAAACGCTAAAACCTAAACAACCCTAACCATTAAACAATCTTAAACGCTAAATTCTATACCCTAAACCTAAACCACCCTAAAACTTAAACAATCCTAAATCCTAAACCTTAAACCATAAACCCTAAATTTTAAACAATAAATCTAAGAATAACAATAACCCTAACCCTAACCCTAAACCTAAACCTAACCCTAACCCCAACCCTAACCTTAACCCCATAACCCTAAACCTAACCTTAAGCCTAACATAACCCCATAACCCTAACTCTAACCCTAACTCTAACCCTAATGCTAACCCTAACCCTAACCCTAACTCTAACCCCTTAACCTTAATCCCTAAATCCTAAACCCTGAACAACCATAAATCCTAAACCCTGAACAACCCTAAATCATAAACCCTGAATAACCCTAAACACTAACCTCTAAACAACCCTAAACAACCCTAATCACTAAACCATAAACAACCCTAAACACTAAACCCTAAACAACCCTATACCTTAAACCTTAACACTAAACCCTAAATAACCCTAAACCCTAAACCATTAACACTATACCCTAAACAACACTAAACACTAAACCCAAAACAACCCTAAAACCTAAACCTTAAACACTAAACCTTAAATAACCCTAAACCCTAAACACTAAACCCTAAAGAAGCCTAAACTTTTAACCCTAAACACTATACCCTAAACAACCCTAAACCTTAAACAATCCTAAACTCTAAACCCTAAACCCTTAACCTAAACCACCCTAAATCATAAACAATCCTAAACCCTAAACCTTAAACCGTAAACATTAAACTCTAAACCCTAAACCTAACAATAACCATAACCCTAACCCTAACCTTAACCCTAATCCTAACCCTAACCCTAACCCCAACCGTAACCCTAACCCTAAACCTAATCCTAACCCTAACCCTAACCCTAACCCTAACCCTAACGCTAACCCTATCCCTAACCCTAAACCTAATCCTAACCCTAATCTTAACCCTAATCCTAACCCTAACCCTAACCCTAACCGTAACCATAACACTAAACTCTAAACCCTAAACCTAATCCACCCTAAACCTTAAACAATCCTAAACCATAAACCTTAGACCCTAAATCCTAAATCTAACAATAAACCTAAACCTAACCCTAAATCTAACCCCAACCCTAACCCTAACCCTAAACCCTGCCTGACCCTAACCCTAACCCTAACCCTAAACCTAACCCTGACCCTAATCCTAACACTAACCCTATTTCTAATTCTAACCCTAACACTAATCATAAACTTAAACCTAACCCCCTAATTAAAACCCTAACCCTTTCACTAACCCTAACCCTTAAACCTAACCCTAACCCTAACCGTAACCCTAACCTAACCCTAAACCTAACCCTAACCCTAACCCTAACCCTAACCTAACCCTAACCCTAACCCTAACCCTAACACAAACCCTAACACTAACCCCCTAACTATTACCCTAACCCTAACCCTAACCCTAAACCTAACCCTTACCATAACCCTAACCCTAAACCTAACTCCATCCCTAACTCTAACCCTAACCGTAACCATAACACTAAACTCTAAACCCTAAACCTTATCCACCCTAAACTTTAAACAATCCTAAACAATAAACCTTAAACCCTAAACCCTAAATCTAACAATAAACCTAAACCTAACCCTAAATCTAACCCTAACCCTATCCCTAACCCTAAACCTAACCCTGACCCTAACCCTAACCCTAATCCTAACACTAACCATAACCCTAACCCTAACACTAACCCTAACCTTAACCCTAACCCTAACCCTAAACCTAATCCTAAATCTAACCCTAACCCTAACCATAACCGTAACCATAATACTAAACTCTAAACCCTAAACCTAATCCACCCTTAAACTTAAACAATCCTAAACCATAAACCTTAAACCCTAAACCCTAAATCTAACAATATACCTAAACCTAACCCTAAATCTAACCCTAACCCTATCCCTAACCCTAAACCTAACCCTGACCCTAACCCTAACCCTAATCCTAACACTAACCATAACCCTAACCCTAACATTAACCCTAACCTTAACCCTAACCCTAACCCTAACAATAACCCTAACCCTAACTCTAACCCTAACCCTAACCCTAACCGTAACCATAATACTAAACTCTAAACCCTAAACCTATTCTACCCTAAAGCTTAAACAATCCTAAACCTTAAACCTTAAACCCTAAACCCTAAATCTAACAATAAACCTAAACCTAACCCTAAATCTAACCCTAACCCTAACCCTAACCCTAAAAATAAACCTTACCCTAACCCTAATCCTAATCCTAACACTAATCATAACCCAAACACTAACCCTAAACCTAACCCTAAACCTAACCCTAAACCTCACACTATCCCTAATCCTAACACTAAACCCTAAACTTTAATTCTAACCCTAACTTTAACCCTACCCTTAACCCTAACCCTAACCATATTTCTAAACCTAACCCTGACCCTAATCCTAACACTAACCCTATTTCTAATTCTAACCCTAACACTCATCCTAAACTAAAACCTAACACCCTAATAATAACCCTAACACTAAACCTAACCCTAACCCTAACCCTAACCCTAACCCTAACACTAACCCCTAACCCCTAACACTAACCCTAACCCAAACCCCTAACCCTAACCCTAACCCTAACCCTAACCTTAACCCTAACCCTAACCCTAACCATAAACCTATCCCTAACCCTAACCCTTATTCTAACACTAACACTAACATTAACCCTAACCCTAACCTTAACCCTCACCCTAACCCTCACCTTAACCCTAAACCTAACCCTAACACTAACCCTAACTCCCTAAATCCTAAACCCTAAACCCCGAAAAACCCTAAACACTAATTCCAAAAGCACGCTAAACCCTAAACTATAAACACTAAACGCTAAAAAACCCTAAACCCTAAACCCTAAACACTAAACCCTAAACAAGCCTAAACCCTAAAACCATTAACACTATACCCTAAACAACCCTAAACCCTTAACACTAAACATTATACCCTAAACCCTAAAACACTGTACAACCTTAAACCCTAAACCTTAAAATATCCTAAATCATAAATCCTGAACAACCCTAAACACTAAATCATAAACAACCCTAAAAAACCCTAAACAACTCTAAACGCTAAACCTAAACAACCCTAAACATTAAACAATCTTAAACGCTAAACCCTATACCCTAAACCTAAACCACCCTAAAACTTAAACAATCCTAAACCCTAAACCTTAAACCATAAACCCTAAATTTTAAACCATAAATCTAAGAATAACCATAACCCTAACCCTAACCCTAAACCTAAACCTAACCCTAACCCCAACCCTAACCTTAACCCCATAACCCTAACCCTAACCTTAAGCCTAACATAACCCCATAACCTTAACTCTAACCCTAACTCTAACCCTAATGCTAACCCTAACCCTAACCCTAACCCTAACCTTAACCCCTTAACCTTAATCCCTAAATCCTAAACCCTGAACAACCATAAATCCTAAAACCTGAACAACCCTAAATCATAAACCCTGAATAACCCTAAACACTAACTTCTAAACAACCCTAAAAAACCCTAATCACTAAACCATAAACAACCCTAAACACTAAACCCTAAACAACCCTATACCTTAAACCTTAAACACTAAACCCTAAATAACCCTAAACCCTAAACCATTAACACTATACCCTAAACAACACTAAACACTAAACCCAAAGCAACCCTAAAACCTAAACCTTAAACACTAAACCTTAAACAACCCTAAACCCTAAACACTAAACCCTAAACAACCCTAAACTTTTAACCCTAAACACTATACCCTAAACAACCCTAAACCTTAAACAATCCTAAACTCTAAACCCTAAACTCGTAACCTAAACCACCCTAAATCTTAAACAATCCTAAACCCTAAACCTTAAACCCTAAACACTAAACCCTAAACCATAAACCTAACAATAACCATAACCCTAACCCTAACCCCTAACCCTTACCCTAACCCTAACCCTAACCCTAATCCTAACCCTAACCCTAACCCTAACCCTAACCCTAACCCTAACCCTAACCCTAACCTAAACCTAATCCTAACCCTAAACTTAACCCTAATCCTAACCCTAACCCTAACCCTAAACCTAACCGTAACCATAACACTAAACTCTAAACCCTAAACCTAATCCACCCTAAACCTTAAACAATCCTAAACCATAAACTTTAGACCCTAAATCCTAAATCTAACAATAAACCTAAACCTAACCCTAAATCTAACCCTAACCCTAATCCTAAACCTAAACCCTCCCTGACCCTAACCCTAACCCTAACCCTAACCCTAACCCTGAACCTAATCTTGACCCTAATCCTAACACTAACCCTATTTCTAATTCTAACCTTAACACTAATCCTAAACTTAAACCTAACCCCCTAATAATAACCCTAACCCTAACACTAACACTAACCCCTAACCCTAACCCTAACCCTAACCCTAACCCTAACCTAACCCTAACCCTAACCCTAACCCTAACCCTAACACTAACCCCCTAACTTTTACCCTAACCCTAACCCTAACATTAACCCTAACCTTAACCGTAATCCTAACCCTAACCCTAACCCTAACCCTAACCCTAACTCTAACCCTAACCCTAACCCTAACCGTAACCATAATACTAAAGTCTAAACCCTAAACCTAATCTACCCTAAACCTTAAACAATCCTAAACCTTAAACCTTAAACCCTAAACCCTAAATCTAACAATAAACCTAAACCTAACCCTAAATCTAACCCTAACCCTAACCCTAACCCTAAACCTAAACCTGACCCTAACCCTAACCCTAATAATAACACTAATCATAACCCAAACACTAAACCTAACCCTAACTCTAAACCTAACCCTAAACCTTACACTATCCCTAATCCTAACACTAAACCCTAAACTTTAAATCTAACCCTAAACCTAACTCTACCCTTAACCCTAACCCTAACCATATCCCTAAACCTAACCCTGACCCTAATCCTAACACTAACCCTATTTCTAATTCTAACCCTAACACTAATCCTAAACTAAAACCTAACCCCCTAATAATAACCCTAACACTAAACCTAACCCTAACCCTAACCCTAACCCTAACCCTAACACTAACCCCTAACCCCTAACACTAACCCTAACACTAACCCCTAACCCTAACCCTAACCCTAACCCTAACCCTATCCCTAACCCTAACCCTTACCCTAACACTAACACTAACCTTAACCCTAACCCTAACCTTAACCCTCACATTAACCCTCACCTTAACCTTAAACCTAACCCTAACACTAACCCTAACACCCTAAATCCTAAACCCTAAACCCCGAAAAACCCTAAACACTAATTCCAAAAGCACCCCAAACCCTAAACTATAAACACTAAACGCTAAGAAACCCTAAACCCTAAACCCTAAACACTAAACCCTAAACAAGCCTAAACCCTAAAACCATTAACACTATACCCTAAAAAACCCTAAACCCTTAACCCTAAACATTATACCCTAAACCCTAAAACACTATACAACCTTAAACCCTAAACCTTAAAATATCTTAAATCATAAATACTGAACAACCCTAAACACTAAATTATAAACAACCCTAAAAAACCCTAAACAACTCTAAACGCTAAAACCTAAACAACCCTAACCATTAAACAATCTTAAACGCTAAATTCTATACCCAAAACCTAAACCACCCTAAAACTTAAACAATCCTAAACCCTAAAACTTAAACCATAAGCCCTAAATTTTAAACCATAAATCTAAGAATAACCATAACCCTATCCCTAACCCTAAACCTAAACCTAACCCTAACCCCAACCCTAACCTTAACCCCATAACCCTAACCCTAACCTTAAGCCTAACATAACCCCATAACCCTAACTCTAACCCTAACTCTAACCCTAATGTTAACCCTAACCCTAACCCTAACCCAAACCCTAACCCCTTAAGCTTAATCCCTAAATCCTAAACCCTGAACAACCATAAATCCTAAACCCTGAACAACCCTAAATCATAAACCATGAATAACCCTAAACTCTAACCTCTAAACAACCCTAAACAACCCTAATCACTAAACCATAAACAACCCTAAACACTAAACCCTAAACAACCCTATACCCTAAACTTTAAACACTAAACCCTAAATAACCCTAAACCCTAAACCATTAACACTATACCCTAAACAACACTAAACACTAAACCCAAAACAACCCTAAAACCTAAACCTTAAACAATAAACCTTAAACAACCCTAAACCCTAAACACTAAACCCTAAACAACCCTAAACTTTTAACCCTAAACACTATACCCTAAACAACCCTAAACCTTAAACAATCCTAAACTCTAAACCCTAAACCCTTAACCTAAACCACCCTAAATCTTAAAAAATCCTAAACCCTAAACCTTAAACCCTAAACACTAAACCCTAAACCCTAAACCTAACAATAACCATAACCCTAACCCTAACACCTAACCCTTACCCTAACCCTAACCCTAACCCTAATCCTCACCCTTACCCTAACCCTAATCCTAACCCTAACTCTAACCCTAACCCTAAACCTAACCCTAACCCCAACCTTAACCCTAATCCTAACCCTAACCCTAACCCTAACCCTAACCCTAACCGTAATCATAACAATAAACTCTAAACCCTAAACCTAATCCACCCTAAACCTTAAACAATCCTAAACCATAAACCTTAGACCCTAAATCCTAACTCTAACAATAAACCTAAACCTAACCCTAAATCGAACCCTAACCCTAACCCTAACCCTAAACCCTCACTGACCCTAACCCTAACCCTAACCCTAACCCTAACCCTAACCCTAAACCTAACCCTGACCCTAATGCTAACACTAACCCTATTTCTAATTCTAACCCTAACACTAATCCTAAACTTAAACCTAACCCCCTAATAATAACCCTAACCCTAACACTAACCCTAACCCCTAACCCTAACCCTAACCCTAACCCTAACCCTAACCCTAACCCAAACCCTAACACTAACGCCCTAACTTTTACCCTAACCCTAATCCTAACCCTAACCCTAACCAGTAACATAAACCTAACCCTAACCGTAACCCCATCCCTAACCCTAACCCTAACCGTAACCATAACACTAAACTCTAAACCCTAAACCTAATCCACCCTAAACCTTAAAAAATCCTAAACCATAAACCTTAAACCCTAAACCCTAAATCTAACAATAAATCTAAACCTAACCCTAAATCTAACCCTAACCCTATCCCTAACCCTAAACCTAACCCTGACCCTAACCCTAACCCTAATTCTAACACTAACCATAACCCTAAACCTAACACTAACCCTAACCTTAACCCTAACCCTAACCCAAACCCTAACCCTAACTCTAACAATAACCCTAACCCTAACCGTAACCATAATACTAAACTCTAAACCCTAAACCTAATCTACCCTAAACCTTAAACAATCCTAAACCTTAAACCTTAAACCCTAAACCCTAAATCTAACAATAAACCTAAACCTAACCCTAAATCTATCCCTAACCCTAACCCTAACCCTAAACCTAAACCTGACCCTAACCCTAACCCTAATAATAACACTAATCATAACACAAACACTAACCCTAACCCTAACCCTAAACCTAACCCTAAACCTCACACTATCCCTAATCCTAACACTAAACCCTAAACTTTAAATCTAACCCTAACCCTAACCCTAACCCTACCCTTAACGCTAACCCTAACCATATCGCTAAACCTAACCCTGACCCTAATCCTAACACTAACCCTATTTCTAATTCTAACCCTAACACTAATCCTAAACTAAAACGTAACCCCCTAATAATAACCCTAACACTAAACCTAACCCTAACCCTAACCCTAACACTAACACTAACACTAACCCCTAACCCCTAACACTAACCCTAACCCTAACCCTTAACCCTAACCCTAACCCTAACCCTAAACTTAACCCTAACCCTAACCCTAACCCTAACCTTATCCCTAACCCTAACCCTTACCCTAACACTAAAACTAACCTTAACCCTAACCCTAACCTTAACCCTCACCCTAACCCTCACCTTAACCCTAAACCTAACCCTAAAACTAACCCTAACACCCTAAATCCTAAACCCTAAACCCCGAAAAACCCTAAACACTAATTTCAAAAGCACCCTAAACCCTTAACCCTAAACATTATACCCTAAACCCTAAAACATTATACAGCCTTAAACCCTAAACCTTAAAATATCCTAAATCATAAATCCTGAACAACCCTAAACACTAAATCATAAACAACCCTAAAAAACCCTAAACAACTCTAAACGCTAAAACCTAAACAACCCTAATCATTAAATAATCTTAAACTCTAAACCCTATACCCTAAACGTAAACCACCCTAAAACTTAAACAATCCTAAACCCTAAACCTTAAACCATAAACCCTAAATTTTAAACCATAAATCTAAGAATAACCATAACCCTAACCCTAACCCTAAACCTAAACCTAACCCTAACCCCAACCCTAACCTTAAACCCATAACCCTAACCCTAACCTTAAGCCTAACATAACCCCATAACCCTAACTCTAACCCTAACTCTAACCCTAATGCTAACCCTAACCCTAACCCTAACCATAACCCTAACGCCTTAACCTTAATCCCTAAATCCTAAACCCTGAACAACCATAAATCCTAAACCCTGAACAACCCTAAATCATAAACCCTGAATAACCCTAAACACTAACCTCTAAACAACCCTAAAGAACCCTAATCACTAAACCATAAACAACCCTAAACACTAAACCCTAAACAACCCTATACCCTAAACCTTAAACACTAAACCCTAAATAACCCTAAACCCTAAACCATTAACACTATACCCTAAACAACACTAAACACTAAACCCAAAAAAACCCTAAAACCTAAACCTTAAACACTAAACCTTAAACAATCCTAAACCCTAAACACTAAATCCTAAACAACCCTAAACTTTTAACCCTAAACACTATACCCTAAACAACCCTAAACCTTAAACAATCCTAAACTCTAAACCCTAAACCCTTAACCTAAACCACTCTAAATCTTAAACAATCCTAAACCCTAAACCTTAAACCCTAAACACTAAACCCTAAACCCTAAACCTAACAATAACCATAACCCTAACCCTAACCCCTAACCCTTACCCTAACCCTAACCCTAACCCTAATCCTAACCCTAACCCTAACACTAACCCTAACCCTAACTCTTACCCTAAACCTAATCCTAACCCTAACCTTAACCCTAATCCTAACCCTAACCCTAACCCTAACCGTAACCATAACACTAAACTCTAAACCCTAAACCTAATCCACCCTAAACCTTAAACAATCCTAAACCATAAACCTTAGACCCTAAATCCTAAATCTAACAATAAACCTAAACCTAACCCTAAATCTAACCCTAACCCTAACCCTAACCCTAAACCCTCCCTGACCCTAACCCTAAACCTAACCCTAACCCTAACCCTAACCCTAAACCTAACCCTGACCCTAATCCTTACACTAACCCTATTTCTAATTCTAACCCTAACACTAATCCTAAACTTAAACCTAACCCCCTAATAATAACCCTAACCCTAACACTAACCCTAACCCAAAACCCTAACCCTAACCCTAACCCTAACCCTAACCCTAACCATTACCCTAACCCTAACCCTAACCCTAACCCTAACCCTAACCCTAACACTAACCATAACCATAACACTAAACTCTAAACCGTAAACCTAATCCACCCTAAACCTTAAACAATCCTAAACCATAAACCTTAAACCCTAAACCCTAAATCTAACAATAAACCTAAACCTGACCTTAAATCTAACCCTAACCCTAACCCTAACCCTAAGCCTTACCCTGACCCTAACCCTAACCCTAATCCTAACACTAACCATAACCCTAACCCTAACCCTAACCCTAACCTTAACCCTAACCCTAACCCTAACCCTAACCCTAACCCTAACCCTAAACCTAACCCTAACCCCTTAACCTTAATCCCTAAATCCTAAACCATGAACAACCATAAATCCTAAACCCTGAACAACCCTAAATCATAAATCCTGAATAACCCTAAACACTAACCTCTAAACAACCCTAAACAACCCTAATCACTAAACCATTAACAACCCTAAACACTAAACCCTAAATAACCCTAAACCCTAAACCATTAACACTATACCCTAAACAACACTAAACATTAACCCAAAACAACCCTAAAGCCTAAACCTTAAACACTAAAACTTAAACAACCCTAAACCCTAAACACTAAAGCCTAAACAACCCTAAACTTTTAACCCTAAACACTATACACTAAACAACCCTAAACCTTAAACAATCCTAAAGTCTAAACCCTAAACCCTTAACCTAAACCACCCTAAATCTTAAACAATCCTAAACCCTAAACCTTAAACCCTAAACACTAAACCCTAAACCCTAAACCTAAAAATAACCATAACCCTAACCCTAACACCTAACCCTTACCCTAACCCTAACCCTAACCCTAATCCTAACCCTAACCCTAACCCTAACCCTAACCCTAACCCTAACCCTAACTCTAAACCTAATCCTAACCCTAACCTTAACCCTAATCCTAACCCTAACCCTAACCCTAACCGTAACCATAACACTAAACTCTAAACCCTAAACCTAATCAACCCTAAACCTTAAACAATCCTAAACCATAAACCTTAGACCCTAAATCCTAAATCTAACAATAAACATAAACCTAACCCTAAATCTAACCCTAACCATAACCCTAACCCTAAACCCTCCCTGACCCTAACCCTAACCCTAACCCTAACCCTAACCCTAACCCTAAACCTAACCCTGACCCTAATCCTAACACTAACCCTATTTCTAATTCTAACCCTAGCACTAATCCTAAACGTAAACCTAACGCCCTAATAATAACCCTAACCCTAACACTAACCCTAACCCCTAACCTTAACCCTAACCCTAACCCTAACCCTAACCCTAACCTTAACACTAACCCCTAACCCTTACCCTAACCCTAACCCTAACCCTAACTCTAACCATTACCTTAACCCTAACCCTAACCTAACCCTAACCCTAACCCTAACACTAAACGTAACCATAACACTAAACTCTAAACCCTAAACCTAATCCACCCTAAACCTTAAACAATCCTAAACCATAAACCTTAAACCCTAAACCCTAAATCTAACAATAAACCTAAACCTGACCTTAAATCTAACCCTAACCCTAACCCTAACCCTAAACCTTACCCTGACCATAACCCTAACCATAATCCTAACACTAACCATAACCCTAACCCTAACCCTAACCTTAACCCTAACCCTAACCCTAACCCTAACCCTAACCCTAACCCTAACCCTAAACCTAACCCTAACCCCTTAACCTTAATCCCTAAATCCTAAACCCTGAACAACCATAAATCCTAAACTCTGAACAACCCTAAATCATAAATCCTGAATAACTCTAAACACTAACCTCTAAACAACCCTAAACAACCCTAATCACTAAACCATAAACAACCCTAAACACTAAACCCTAAAGAACCCTATACCCTAAACCTTAAACACTAAACCCTAAATAACCCTAAACCCTAAACCATTAACTCTATACCCTAAACAACACTAAACATTAACCCAAAACAACCCTAAAACCTAAACCTTAAACACTAAAACTTAAACAACCCTAAACCCTAAACACTAAAGCCTAAACAACCCTAAACTTTTAACCCTAAACACTATACCCTAAACAACCCTAAACCTTAAACAATCCTAAAGTCTAAACCCTAAACCCTTAACCTAAACCACCCTAAATCTTAAACAATCCTAAACCCTAAACCTTAAACCCTAAACACTAAACCCTAAAACCTAAAGCTAACAATAACCATAACCCTAACCCTAACCCCTAACCCTTACCCTAACCCTAACCCTAACCCTAATCCTAACCCTAACCCTAAACATAACCCTAACCCTACCCCTAACCGTAACTCTAAACCTAATCCTAACCCTAACCTTAACCCTAATCCTAACCCTAACCCTAACCCTAACCGTAACGATAACAATAAACTCTAAACCCTAAACCTAATCCACCCTAAAACTTAAACAATCCTAAACCATAAACCTTAGACCCTAAATCCTAAATCTAACAATAAACATAAACCTAACTCTAAATCTAACCCTAACCCTAACCCTAAGCCTAAACCCTCCCTGACCCTAACCCTAACCCTAACCCTAACCCTAACCCTAACCCTAACCCTAACCCTAAACCTAACGCTGACCCTAATCCTAACACTAACCCTATTTCTAATTCTAACCCTAACACTAATCCTAAACGTAAACCTAACCCCCTAATAATAACCCTAACACTAACACTAACCCTAACCCCTAACCTTAACCCTAACCCTAACCCTAAACCTAACCCTAAAACTAACCCCTAACCCTTACCCTAACCCTAACCCTAACCCTAACCCTAACCATTACCCTAACCCTAACCCTAACCCTAACCTAACCCTAACCCTAACCCTAACACTAAACGTAACCATAACACTAAACTCTAAACCCTAAACCTAATCCACCCTAAACCTTAAACAATCCTAAACCATAAACCTTAAACCCTAAACCCTAAATCTAACAATAAACCTAAACCTGACCCTAAATCTAACCCTAACCCTAACCCTAACCCTAAACCTAACCCTGACCCTAACCCTAACCCTAATCCTAACACTAACCATAACCCTAACCCTAACCCTAACCCTAACCCTTACCCTAACCCTAACCCTAATCCTAACCCTAACCCTAACCCTAACCCTAACCCTAACCCTAACCCTAATTCTAACCCTAACTCTAAACCTAATCCTAACCCTAACCTTAACCCTAATCCTAACCCTAACCCTAACCCTAACCCTAACCGTAACCATAACACTAAACTCTAAACCCTAAACCTAATCCACCCTAAACCTTAAACAATCCTAAACCATAAACCTTAGACCCTAAATCCTAAATCTAAGAATAAAACTAAACCTAAACCTAAATCTAACCCTAACCCTAACCCTAACCCTAAACCCTCCCTGACCCTAACCCTAACCCTAACCCTAACCCTAACCCTAACCCTAAACCTAACCCTGACCCTAATCCTAACACTAACCCTATTTCTAATTCTAACCCTAACACTAATCCTAAACTTAAACCTAACACCCTAATAATAACCCTAACCCTAACACTAACCCTAACCCCTAACCTTAACCCTAACCTAACCCTAACCCTAACCCTAACACTAACCCCTAACCCTTACCCTAACCCTAACCCTAACCCTAACCCTAACCCTAACCATTACCCTAACCCTAACCCTAAACCTAACCCTAACCCTAACACTAACCGTAACCATAACACTAAACTCTAATTCCTAAAACTAATCCACCCTAAACCTTAAACAATCCTAAACCATAAACCTTAAACCCTAAACCCTAAATCTAACAATAAACCTAAACCTAACCCTAAATCTAACCCTAACCCTAACCCTAACCCTAAACCTAACCCTGACCCTAACCCTAACCCTAATCCTAACACTAACCATAACCCTAACCCTAAACCTAACCCTAACCTTAACCCTAACCCTAACCCTAACCCTAACCCTAACCCTAACCTTAACCCTAACCCTAACCCCTTAACCTTAATCCCTAAATCCTAAACCCTGAACAACCATAAATCCTAAACGCTGAACAACCCTAAATCATAAACCCTGAATTACCCTAAACACTAACCTCTAAACAACCCTAAACAACCCTAATCACTAAACCATAAACAACCCTAAACACTAAACCCTAAACAACCCTATACCCTAAATCTTAAACACTAAACCCTAAATAACCCTAAACCCTAAACCATTAACACTATACCCTAAACAACACTAAACACTAAACCCAAAACAACCCTAAAACCTAAACCTTAAACACTAAACCTTAAACAACCCTAAACCCTAAACAGTAAACCCTAAACAACCCTAAACTTTTAACCCTAAACACTATACCCTAAACAACCCTATACCTTAAACAATCCTAAACTCTAAACCCTAAACCCTTAACCTAAACCACCCTAAATCTTAAACAATCCTAAACCCTAAACCTTAAACCCTAAACACAAAACCCTAAACCCTAAACCTAACAATAACCATAACCCTAACCCTAACCCCTAACCCTTACCCTAACCCTAACCCTAACCCTAATCCTAACCCTAACCCTAACCCTAACCCTAACCCTAACCCTAACCCTAACCTTAACCCTAAACCTAATCCTAACCCGTACCCTAACCCTAACTTTAACTTTAACCCTAATCCTAACACCAAACCCTAAACCCTAAACCTAACCCTAACCCTAAAATAAACTTTAAATCCTCAACCTAATCTACCCTAAACCTTAAACAATCCTAAACCCTAAACCCTGAACCCTAAACCTAACCCTAACCCTAACCCTAACACTAACCATAACCCTAACACTAAATTGTAAACCATAAATTTAATTTACGATAAACCTTAAACAATCTTAAACCCTAAACCTTAAACCTTAAACCTAACAATTACCATAACCCTAACCCTAATCCTAACCCAAACCCTAACCCTAAACGTAACCCTAACACTAAACCTAACCCTAACTCTAACCCTAACCCTAAACCTAACACTAACACTAAACGTAGTCCTAACCCTAACCCTAACCCTAAACCTGACCCTAACCCTAACCCTAACCCTAACCCTAATCCTAACTCTAACCCTAATCCTAACAATAAACCTAAACTTAACCCTAACCCTAACCCTAAACCTAACACTAACCTTAACCCTAACCCTAACCCTAACCCTAACAGTAATCCCTAAACCCTAAACCTAACCCTAACGATATCCCAAACACAAAACTCTAAACCCTAAAAATAATCCACCCTAAACCTTAAACAATCCTAAAACCTAAACCTTTACCCTAAACCCTAAACCCTAAACCTAACAATATCCCTGACCCTAAACGTAACCCTAAACCTAACCCTAACCCTAACCCTAATCCGAACACTAAACCCTAAACCCTAAACCTAACCCTAACCTTAACACTAAACTCTAAACCCTAAACCTAATCTACCCTAAACCTTAAACAATCCTAAACCCAAAACCTTAGACCCTAAAGACTAAACCCTAAACCTAACAATAAACCTAACCCTAACCCTAACCCTAACCCTAACCTTAAACCTAACCCTAACCATAACCCTATCCCTAAACCTAAGCCTAACCTTAAGCCTAACCGTAAACCTAACCCTAAACCTAAACCTAACCTTAACCCTAACCCTAACCATAAACCTAACACTAAACATAATCATAACCCTTACCCTAACCCTAACCCTAACCCTAACCGTAACCCTAACCCTAACCCTAACCGTAACACTAACCCTAACCCTAACCCTAACCCTTACCCTAACCCTAACCCTAACCTTAACCTTAACCATAACACTAAACTCTAAACCCTAAACCTAATCCACCCTAAACATTAAAAAATCCTAAACCATAAACCTTAA
>NC_137966.1:28938690-28963690 GCF_963924665.1 Micromys minutus | reverse complement strand
CATAACCCTAACTCTAACCATAACTCTAACCCTAATGCTAACCCTAACCCTAACCCTAACCCTAACCACTTAACCTTAATCCCTAAATCCTAAACCCTGAACAACCATAAATCCTAAACCCTGAAAAACCCTAAATCATAAACCCTGAATAACCCTAAACACTAACCTCTAAACAACCCTAAACAAACCTAATCACTAAACCATAAACAACCCTAAACACTAAACCCTAAACAACACTATACCCTAAACCTTAAACACTAAACCCTAAATAACCCTAAACCCTAAAACATTAACACTATACCCTAAACAACACTAAACACTAAACCCAAAACAACCCTAAAACCTAAACCGTAAACACTAAACCTTAAACAACCCTAAACCCTAAACACTAAACCCTAAACAACCCTAAACTTTTAACCCTAAACACTATACCCTAAACAACCCTAAACCTTAAACAATCCTAAACTCTAAACCCTAAACCCTTAACCTAAACCACCCTAAATCTTAAACAATCCTAAACCCTAAACCTTAAACCCTAAACACTAAACCCTAAACCCTAACCCTAACCCTAACCCTAACCCTAACCTAACCCTAACCCTAACCCTAACCCTAACCTAACCCTAACCCTAACCCTAACCCTAACCCTAACCCTAACCCTAACAATAACCGTAACCATAACACTAAACTCAAAACCCTAAACCTAATCCACCCTAAACTTTAAACAATCCTAAACCATAAACCTTAAACCCTAAACCCTAAATCTAACAATAAACCTAAACCTGACCCTAAATCTAAACCTAACCCTAACCCTAAACCTAACCCTGACCCTAACCATAACCCTAATCCTAACACTAACCATAACCTTAACCCTAACCCTAACCCTAACCTTAACCCTAACCCTAACCCTAACCCTAACCCTAACCCTAACCCCTTATCCTTAATCCCTAAATCCTAAACCCTGAACAACCATAAATCCTAAACCCTGAACAACCCTAAATCATAAACCCTGAATAACCCTAAACACTAGCCTCTAAACAACCCTAAACAACCCTAATCACTAAACCATAAACAACCCTAAACACTGAACCCTAAACAACCCTATACCCTAAACCTTAAACACTAAACACTAAATAACCCTAAACCCTAAACTATTAACACTATACCCTAAACAACACTAAACACTAAACCCAAAACAACCCTAAAACCTAAACCTTAAACACTAAACCTTAAACAACCCTAAACCCTAAACACTTAAGCCTAAACAACCCTAAACTTTTAACCCTAAACACTATACCCTAAACAACCCTAAACCTTAAACAATCCTAAAGTCTAAACCCTAAACCCTTAACCTAAACCACCCTAAATCTTAAACAATCCTAAACCCTAAACCTTAAACCCTAAACACTAAACACTAAACCCTAAACCTAACAATAACCATAACCCTAACCCTAACCCCTAACCCTTACCCTAACCCTAACCCTAACCCTAACCCTTACCCTAACCCTAACCCTAACCTTAACCCTAAACCTAATCCTAACCCTAACTTTAACCGTAATCCTAACCCTAACCCTAACCCTAACCCTAACCGTAACCATAACACTAAACTCTAAACCCTAAACCTAATCCACCCTAAACCTTAAACAATCCTAAACCATAAACCTTAGACCCTAAATCCTAAATCTAACAATAAACCTAAACCTAACCCTAAATCTAACCCTAACCCTAACCCTAACCCTCAACACTCCCTAACCCTAACCCTAACCCTAACCCTAACCCTAACCCTAACCCTAACCCTAAACCTAACCCTGACCCTAATCCTAACACTAACCCTATTTCTAATTCTAACCCTAACACTAATCCTAAACTTAAACCTAACCCCCTAATAATAAACCTAACCCTAACACTAACGCTAACCTCTAACCCTAACCCTAATCCTAACCCTAACCCTAACCCTAACACTAACCCCTAACCCTTACCCTAACCCTAACCCTAACTCTAACCCTATCCATTACCCTAACCCTAACCCTAACCCTAACCCTAACCCTAACACTAACCGTAACCATAACACTAAACTCTAAACCCTAAACCTAATCCACCCTAAACCTTAAACAATCCTAAACGATAAACCTTAAAACCTAATCCCTAAATCTAACAATAAACTTAAACCTGACCCTAAATCTAACCTAACCCTAACCCTAACCCTAAACCTAACCCTGACCCTAACCCTAACCCTAATCCTAACACTAACCATAACCCAAACACTAACCCTAACCCTAACCCTAAACCTAACCCTAACCCTAAACCTCACACTATCCCTAATCCTAACACTAAACCCTAAACTTTAAATCTAATCCTAACCCTAACCCTACCCTTAACCCTAACCCTAACCCTATCCCTAAACCTAACCCTGACCCTAATCTTAACACTAACCCTATTTCTAATTCTAACCCTAACACTAATCCTTAACTAAAACCTAACCTCCTAATAATAACCCTAACACTAAACCTAACCCTAACCCTAACCCTAACCCTAACCCTAACACTAACCCCTAACCCCTAACACTAACCCTAACCCTAACCCCTAACCCTAACCCTAACCCTAACCTTAACCCTAACCCTAACCCTAACCCTATCCCTAACCCTAACCCTTACCCTAACACTAACACTAACCTTAACCCTAACCCTAACCTTAACCCTCACCCTAACCCTCACCTTAACCCTAAACCTAACCCTAACACTAACCTTAACACCCTAAATCCTAAACCTTAAACCCAGAAAAACCCTAAACACTAATTCCAAAAGCACCCTAAACCCTAAACTATAAACACTAAACGCTAAAAAACCCTAAACCCTAAACCCTAAACACTAAACCCTAAACAAGCCTAAACCCTAAAACCATTAACACTATACCCTAAACAACCCTAAACCCTTAACCCTAATCATTATACCCTAAAACCTAAAACACTATACAACCTTAAACCCTAAACCTTAAAAAATCCTAAATCATAAATCCTGAACAACCCTAAACACTAAATTGTAAACAACCCTAAAAAACCATAAACAACTCTAAACGCTAAAACCTAAACAACCCTAACCATTAAAAAATCTTAAACGCTAAATTCTATACCCTAAACCTAAACCACCCTAAAACTTAAACAATCCTAAACCCTAAACCTTAACCCATAAACCCTAAATTTTAAACCATAAATCTAAGAATAACCATAACCCTAACCCTAACACTAAACCTAATTCTAACCCTAACCCCAACCCTAACCTTAACCCCATAACCCTAACCCTAACCTTAAGCCTAACATAACCCCATAACCCTAACTCTAACCCTAACTCTAACCCTAACTCAAACCCTAATGCTAACCGTAACCCTAACCCTAACCCTAACCCTAACCCCTTAACCTTAATCTTTAAATCCTAAACCCTGAACAACCATAAATCCTAAACCCTGAACAACCCTAAATCATAAAACCTGAATAACCCTAAACACTAACCTCTACACAACCCTAAACAACCCTAATCACTAAACCATAAACAACCCTAAACACTAAAACCTAAACAACCCTATACCCTAAACCTTAAACACTAAACCCTAAATAACCCTAAACACTAAACCATTAACATTATACCCTAAACAACACTAAACACTAAACCCAAAACAACTCTAAAACCTAAACCTTAAACACTAAACCTTAAACAACCCTAAACCCTAAACCCTAAACCCTAAACCTAACAATAACCATAACCCTAACCCTAACTTCTAACCCTTACCCTAACCCTAACCCTAACCCTAATCCTAACCCTAACCCTAACCCTAACCCTAACCTTAACCCTAACCCTAACCCTAACCCTAACCCTAATCCTAACCCTAACCTTAACCCTAATCCTAACCCTAACCCTAACCCTAACCCTAACCGTAACCATAACACTAAACTCTAAACCCTAAACCTAATCCACCCTAAACCTTAAACAATCCTAAACCATAAACCTTAGACCCTAAATCCTAAATCTAACAATAAACCTAAACCTAACCCTAAATCTAACCATAACCCTAACCCTAACCCTAAACCCTCCCTGACTTTAACCCTAACCCTAACCCTAACCCTAACCCTAAACCTAACCCTGACCCTAATCCTAACACTAACCCTATTTCTAATTCTAACCCTAACACTAATCCTAAAATTAAACCTAACCCCCTAATAATAACCCTAACCCTAACACTAACCCTAACCCCTAACCCTAACCCCTACCCTAACCCTAACCTAACCCTAACCCTAACCCCAACCCTAACCCAAACCCTAACACTAACCCCCTAACTTTTACCATAACCCTAACCCTAACCCTAACCCTAACCCTTACCATAACCCTAACCCTAACCCTAACCCCATCCCTAACCCTAACCCTAACCGTAACCATAACACTAAACTCTAAACCCTAAACCTAGTCCACCCTAAACCTTAAACAATCCTAAACCATAAACCTTAAACCCTAAACCCTAAATGTAACAATAAACCTAAACCTAACCTTAAATCTAACCCTAACCCTATCCCTAACCCTAAACCTAACCCTTACCCTAAACCTAACCCTAATCCTAACACTAACCATAACCCTAACCCTAACATTAACCCTAACCTTAACCCTAACCCTAACCCTAACCCTAACTCTAACCCTAACTCTAACCCTAACCCTAACCCTAACCGTAACCCTAACCCTAACCATATCCCTAAACCTAACCCTGACCCTAATCCTAACACTAACCCTATTTCTAATTCTAACTCTAACACTAATCCTAAACTAAAACCTAACCCCCTAATAATAACCCTAACACAAAACCTAACCCTAACCCTAACACTAACCCTAACCCTAACACTAACCCCTAACCCCTAACACTAACCCTAACCCTAACCCCTAACCCTAACCCTAACCCTAACCCTTACCCTAACACTAACACTAACCTTAACCCTAACCCTAACCTTAACCCTCACCCTAACCCTCACCTTAACCCTAAACCTAACCCTAACACTGACCCTAACACCCTAAATCCTAAACCCTAAACCCCAAAAAACCCTAAACACTAATTCCAAAAGCACCCTAAACCCTAAACTATAAACACTGAACGCTAAAAACCCTAAACCCTAAACCCTAAACACTAAACACTAAACAAGCCTAAACCCTAAAACCATTAACACTATACCCTAAACAACCATAAACCCTTAACCCTAAACATTATACCCTAAACCCTAAAACACTATACAACCTTAAACCCTAAACCTTAAAATATCCTAAATCATAAATCCTGAACCACCCTAAACACTAAATCATAAACAACCCTAAAAAACCCTAAACAACTCTAAACGCTAAAACCTAAACAACCCTAACCATTAAACAATCTTAAACGCTAAACCCTATACCCTAAACCTAAACCACCCTAAAACTTAAACAATCCTAAACCCTAAACCTTAAACCATAAACCCTAAAATTTAAACCTTAAATCTAAGAATAACCATAACCCTAACCCTAACCCTAAACCTAAACCTAACCCTAACCCAAACCCTAACCTTAACCCCATAACCCTAACCCTAACCTTAAGCCTAACATAACCCCATAACCCTAACTCTAACCCTAATTCTAACCCTAATGCTAACCCTAACCCTAACCCTAACCCTAACCCTAACCCCTTAACCTTAATCCCTAAATCCTAAACCCTGAACAACAATAAATCCTAAACCCTGAACAACCCTAAATCATAAACCCTGAATAACCCTAATCACTAACCTCTAAACAACCCTAAACAACCCTAATCACTAAACCATAAACAACCCTAAACACTAAAACCTAAACAACCCTATACCCTAAACCTTAAACACTAAACCCTAAATAACCCTAAACCCTAAACCATTAACACTATACCCTAAAGAACACTAAACACTAAACCCAAAACCACCATAAAACCTAAACCTTAAACACTAAACCTTAAACAACCCTAAACCCTAAACACGAAACCCTAAACAACCCTAAATTTTTAACCCTAAACACTATACCCTAAACAACCGTAAACCTTAAACAATCCTAAACTCTAAACCCTAAACCCTTAACCTAAACTACCCTAAAACTTAAACAATCCTAAACCGTAAACCTTAAACCCTGAACACAAAACCCTAAACCCTAAACCTAACAATAACCATAACCTTAACTCTAACCCCTAATACTTACCCTAACCCTAACCCTAACCCTAATCCTAACCCTAGCCCTAACCCTAACCCTAACCCTAAACCTAATCCTAACCCTTACCTTAACCCTAATCCTAACCCTAACCCTAACCCTAACCGTAACCATAACACTAAATTCTAAACCCTAAACCTAATCCACCCTAAACCTTAAACAATCCTAAACCATAAACCTTAGACCCCAAATCCTAAATCTACAAATAAACCTAAACCTAACACTAAATCTAACACTAACCCAAACCCTAACCCTAAACCCTCCCTGACCCTAACCCTAACCCTAACCCTAACCCTAACCCTAAACCTAACCCTGACCCTAATCCTAACACTAAACCTATTTCTAATTCTAACCCTAACACTAATCCTAAACTTAAACCTAACCCCCTAATAATAACCCTAACCCTTTCACTAACCCTAACCCCTAACCCAAACCCTAACCCTAACCCTAACCCTAACCTAACCCTAACCCTAACCCTAACCCTAACCTAACCCTAACCCTAACCCTAACCCTAACACAAACCCTAACACTAACCCCCTAACTTTTACCCTAACCCTAACCCTAACCCTAAACCTAACCCTTACTATAACCCTAACCCTATCTCTAAACCCATCCCTAACCCTAACCCTAACCGTAACCATAACACTAAACTCTAAACCCTTAACCTAATCCACCCTAAACCTTAAACAATCCTAAACCATAAACCTTAAACCCTAAACCCTAAATCTAACAATAAACCTAAACCTAACCCTAAATCTAACCCTAACCTCATCCCTAACCCTAAACCTAACCCTGACCCTAACCCTAACCCTAATCCTAACACTAACCATAACCATAACCCTATCACTAACCCTAACCTTAACCCTAACCCTAACCCTAACCCTAACCCTAACCCTAACTCTAACCCTAACCCTAACCGTAACCATAATACTAAACTCTAAACCCTAAACCTAATCCACCCTTAAACTTAAACAATCCTAAACCATAAACCTTAAACCCTAAACCCTAAATCTAACAATAAACCTAAACCTAACCCTAAATCTAACCCTAACCCTAATCCTAACACTAAACATAAACCTGACCCTAACCCTAATGCTAATCCTAACACTAATCATAACCCAAACACTAACCCTAACCCTAACCCTAAACCTAACCCTAAACCTCACACTATCCCTAATCCTAACACTAAACCCTAAACTTTAATTCTAACCCTAACCCTAACCCTACCCTTAACCCTAACCCTAACCATATTTCTAAACCTAACCCTGACCCTAATCCTAACACTAACCCTATTTCTAATTCTAACCCTAACACTAATCCTAAACTAAAACCTAAACCCCTAATAATAACCCTAACACTAAACCTAACGCTAACCCTAACCCTAACCCTAACCCTAACCCTAACACTAACCCCTAACCCCTAACACTAACCCTAACCCAAACACCTAACCCTAACCCTAACCCTAACCCTAACCTTAACCCTAACCCTAACCCTAACCCTAACCCTATCCCTAACCCTAACCCTTATTCTAACACTAACACTAACCTTAACCCTAACCCTAACCTTAACCCTCACACTAACCCTCACCTTAACCTTAAACCTAACCCTAACCCTTACCCTAACACCCTAAATCCTAAACCCTAAACCCCGAAAAACCCTAAACACTAATTTTAAAAGCACCCTAAACCCTAAACTATAAACACTAAACGCTAAAAAACCCTAAACCCTAAACCCTAAACACTAAACACTAAACAAGCCTAAACCCTAAAACCATTAACACTATACCCTAAACAACCCTAAACCCTTAACCCTAAACATTATACCCTAAACCCTAAAACACTATACAACCTTAAACCCTAAACCTTAAAATATCCTAAATCATAAATCCTGAACAACCCTAAACACTAAATTATAAACAACCCTAAAAAACCCTAAACAACTCTAAACGCTAAAACCGAAACAACCCTAACCATTAAACAATCTTAAACGCTAAATTCTATACCCTAAACCTAAACCACCCTAAAACTTAAACAATCCTAAACTCTAAACCTTAAACCATAAACCCTAAATTTTAAACCATAAATCTAAGAATAACCATAACCCTAACCCTAACCCCAACCCTAACCTTAACCCCATAACCCTAACCCTAACCTTAAGCCTAACATAACCCCATAACCCTAACTCTAACCCTAACTCTAACCCTAATGCTAACCCTAACCCTAACCCTAACCCTAACCCCTTAACCTTAATCCCTAAATCCTAAACCCTGAACAACCATAAATCCTAAACCCTGAACAACCCTAAATCATAAACCCTGAATAACCCTAAACACTAACCTCTAAACAACCCTAAACAACCCTAATCACTAAACCATAAACAACCCTAAACACTAAACCCAAACAACCCTATACCTTAAACCTTAAACACTAAACCCTAAATAACCCTAAACCCTAAACCATTAACACTATACCCTAAACAACACTAAACACTAAACCCAAAACAACCCTAAAACCTAAACCTTAAACACTAAACCTTAAACAACCCTAAACCCTAAACACTAAACCCTAAACAACCCTAAACTTTTAAACCTAAACACTATACCCTAAACAACCCTAAACCTTAAACAATCCTAAACTCTAAACCCTAAACCCTTAACCTAAACCACCCTAAATATTAAACAATCCAAAACCCTAAACCTTAAACCCTAAACACTAAACCCTAAACCCTAAACCTAACAATAACCATAACCCTAACCCTAACCCCTAACCCTTACCCTAACCCTTACCCTAACCCTAATCGTAACCCTAACCCTAACACTAACCCAAACCCTAACCCTAACCCTAACCCTAAACCTAACCCTAATCTTAACCCTAATCCTAACCCTAACCCTAACCCTAACAGTAACCCTAACCCTAAAACTACTCCTAACCCTAACCCTAACCCTAACCCTAACCCTAACCCTAAACCTAACCCTAAACCTAATCCTAACCCTAAACTTAACCCTAATCCTAACCCTAACCCTAACCCTAACCGTAACCATAACACTAAACTCTAAACCATAAACCTAATCCACCCTAAACCTTAAACAATCCTAAACCATAAACCTTAGACCCTAAATCCTAAATCTACCAATAAACCTAAACCTAACCTAAATCTAACCCTAACCCTAACCCTAACCTTAAACCCTCCCTGACCCTAACCCTAACCCTAACCCTAAACCTAACCCTGACCCTAATGCTAACACTAACCCTATTTCTAATTCTAACCCTAACACTAATCCTAAACTTAAACCTAACCCCCTAATAATAATCCTAACCCTTTCACTAACCCTAACCCCTAACCCTAACCCTAACCCTAACCCTAACCCTAACCTAACCCTAACCCTAACCCTAACCCTTACCCTAACCTAAACCTAACCCTAACCCTAACACAAACCCTAACACTAACCCCCTAACTTTTACCCTAACCCTAACCCTAACCCTAAACCTAACCCTTACCATAACCCTAACCCTAACCCTAACCCCATCCCTAACCCTAACCCTAACCGTAACCATAACCCTAACCCTAACCCTAAACCTAATCCTAACCCTAACCTTAACCCTAATCCTAACCCTAACCCTAACCCTATCCATTACCCTAACCCTAACCCTAACCCTAACCCTAACCCTAACCCTAACACTAACCGTAACCATAACACTAAACTCTAAACCCTAAACCTAATCCACCCTAAATTTTAAACAATCCTAAACCATAAACCGTAGACCCTAAACCCTAAATCTAACATTAAACCTAAACCTAACCCTAAATCTAACCCTAACCCTAAACCCTCCCTGACCCTAACCCTAACCCTAACCCTAACCCTAACCATAACCCTAACCCCTAACCCTAACCCTAACCCTAACCCTAACCTAACCCTAACCCTAACCCTAACCCTAACCCAAACCGTAACACTAACCCCCTAACTTTTACCCTAACCCTAACCCTAACCCTAACCTTTACCATAACCCTAACCCTAACACTAACCCCATCCCTAACCCTAACCCTAACTGTAACCATAACACTAAACTCTAAACCCTAAACCTAATCCACCCTAAACCTTAAACAATCCTAAACCATAAACCTTAAACCCTAAACCCTAAATCTAACAATAAACCTAAACCTAACCGTAAATCTAACCCTAACCCTATCCCTAACCCTAAACCTAACACTGACCCTAACCCTAACCCTAATCCTAACACTAACCATAACCCTAACCCTAACACTAACCCTAACATTAACCCTTACCCTAACCCTAACCCTAACCCTAACCCTAACTCTAACCCTAACCCTAACCCTAACCGTAACCATAATACTAAACTCTAAACCCTAAACCTAATCCACCCTAAACCTTAAACAATCCTAAACCATAAACTTTAAACCCTAAACCCAAAATCTAACAATAAACCTAAACCTAACCCTAAATCTAACCCTAACCCTAACCCTAACACTAACCTAAACCTGACCCTAACCCTAACCCTAATCCTAACACTAATCATAACCCAAACACTAACCCTAACCCTAACCCTAAACCTAACCCTAAACCTCACACTATCCCTAATCCTAACACTAAACCCTAAATTTTAAATCTAATCCTAACCCTAACCCTACCCTTAACCCTAACCCTAACCCTATACCTAAACCTAACCCTGACCCTAATCCTAACACTAACCCTATTTCTAATTCTAACCCTAACACTAATCCTTAACTAAAACCTAACCCCCTAATAATAACCCTAACACTAAACCTAACCCTAACCCTAACCCTAGCCCTAACCCTAACACTAACCCCTAACCCCTAACATTAACCCTAACCCTAACCCCTAACCTAACCCTAACCCTAACCCTAACCCTAACCTTAACCCTAACCCTAACCCTATCCCTAACCCTAACCCTTACCCTAACACTAACACTAACCTTAACCCTAACCCTAACCTTAACCCTCACCCTAACCCTCACCTTAACCCTAAACCTAACCCTAACACTAACCCTAACACCCTAAATCCTAAACCCTAAACCCCGAAAAACCCTAAACACTAATTCCAAAAGCACCCAAAACCCTAAATTATAAACACTAAACAATAAAAAACCCTAAACCCTAAACCCTAAACACTAAACCCTAAAAAAGCCTAAACCCTAAAACCATTAACACTATACCCTAAACAACCCTAAACCCTTAACCCTAAACATTATACCCTAAACCCTAAAACACTATACAAACTTAAACCCTATACCTTAAAATATCCTAAATCATAAATCCTGAACAACCCTAAACACTAAATTATAAACAACCCTAAAAAACCCTAAACAACTCTAAACGCTAAAACCTAAACAACCCTAAACATTAAACAATCTTAAACGCTAAACCCTATACCCTAAACCTAAACCACCCTAAAACTTAAACAATCCTAAACCCTAAACCTTAAACCATAAACCCTAAATTTTAAACCATAAATCTAAGAATAACCATAACCCTAACCCTAAACCTAAACCTAAACCTAACCCTAACCCCAACCCTAACCTTAACCCCATAACCCTAACCCTAAACTTAAGCCTAACATAAACCCATAACCCTAACTCTAACCCTAACTCTAACCCTAATGCTAACCCTAACCCTAACCCTAACCCTAACCACTTAACCTTAATCCCTAAATCCTAAACCCTGAACAACCATAAATCCTAAACCCTGAAAAACCCTAAATCATAAACCCTGAATAACCCTAAACACTAACCTCTAAACAACCCTAAACAACCCTAATCACTAAACCATAAACAACCCTAAACACTAAACCCTAAACAACACTATACCCTAAACCTTAAACACTAAACCCTAAATAACCCTAAACCCTAAACCATTAACACTATACCCTAAACAACACTAAACACTAAATCCAAAACAACCCTAAAACCTAAACCGTAAACACTAAACCTTAAACAACCCTAAACCCTAAACACTAAACCCTAAACAACCCTAAACTTTTAACCCTAAACACTATACCCTAAACAACCCTAAACCTTAAACAATCCTAAACTCTAAACCCTAAACCCTTAACCTAAACCACCCTAAATCTTAAACAATCCTAAACCCTAAACCTTAAACCCTAAACACTACACCCTAAACCCTAACCCTAACCCTAACCCTAACCCTAACCTAACACTAACCCTAACCCTAACCCTAACCCTAACCTAACCCTAACCCTAACCCTAACCCTAACCCTAACTCTAAACCTAACAATAACCGTAACCATAACACTAAACTCAAAACCCTAAACCAAATCCACCCTAAACTTTAAACAATCCTAAACCATAAACCTTAAACCCTAAACCCTAAATCTAACAATAAACCTAAACCTGACCCTAAATCTAAACCTAACCCTAACCCTAACCCTAAACCTAACCCTGACCCTAACCGTAACCCTAATCCTAACACTAACCATAACCTTAACCCTAACCCTAACCCTAACCTTAACCCTAACCCTAACCCTAACCCTAACCCTAACCATAACCCTAACCCCTTATCCTTAATCCCTAAATCCTAAACCCTGAACAACCATAAATCCTAAACCCTGAACAACCCTAAATCATAAACCCTGAATAACCCTAAACACTAGCCTCTAAACAACCCTAAACAACCCTAATCACTAAACCATAAACAACCCTAAACACTGAACCCTAAACAACCCTATACCCTAAACCTTAAACACTAAACACTAAATAACCCTAAACCCTAAACCATTAACACTATACCCTAAACAACACTAAACACTAAACCCAAAACAACCCTAAAACCTAAACCTTAAACACTAAAACTTAAACAACCCTAAACCCTAAACACTTAAGCCTAAACAACCCTAAACTTTTAACCCTAAACACTATACCCTAAACAACCCTAAACCTTAAACAATCCTAAAGTCTAAACCCTAAACCCTTAACCTAAACCACCCTAAATCTTAAACAATCCTAAACCCTAAACCTTAAACCCTAAACACTAAACACTAAACCCTAAACCTAACAATAACCATAACCCTAACCCTAACCCCTAACCCTTACCCTAACCCTAACCCTAACCCTAACCCTTACCCTAACCCTAACCCTAACCTTAACCCTAAACCTAATCCTAACCCTAACCTTAACCGTAATCCTAACCCTAACCCTAACCCTAACCCTAACCGTAACCATAACACTAAACTCTAAACCCTAAACCTAATCCACCCTAAACCTTAAACAATCCTAAACCATAAACCTTAGACCCTAAATCCTAAATCTAACAATAAACCTAAACCTAACCCTAAATCTAACCCTAACCCTAACCCTAACCCTCAACACTCCCTGACCCTAACCCTAACCCTAACCCTAACCCTAACCCTAACCCTAAACCTAACCCTGACCCTAATCCTAACACTAACCCTATTTCTAATTCTAACCCTAACACTAATCCTAAACTTAAACCTAACCCCCTAATAATAAACCTAACCCTAACACTAACGCTAACCTCTAACCCTAACCCTAATCCTAACCCTAACCCTAACCCTAACACTAACCCCTAACCCTTACCCTAACCCTAACCCTAACTCTAACCCTATCCATTACCCTAACCCTAACCCTAACCCTAACCCTAACCCTAACACTAACCGTAACCATAACACTAAACTCTAAACCCTAAACCTAATCCACACTAAACCTTAAACAATCCTAAACCATAAACCTTAAAACCTAATCCCTAAATCTAACAATAAACCTAAACCTGACCCTAAATCTAACCTAACCCTAACCCTAACCCTAAACCTAACCCTGACCCTAACCCTAACCCTAATCCTAACACTAACCATAACCCAAACACTAACCCTAACCCTAACCCTAAACCTAACCCTATCCCTAAACCTCACACTATCCCTAATCCTAACACTAAACCCTAAACTTTAAATCTAATCCTAACCCTAACCCTACCCTTAACCCTAACCCTAACCCTATCCCTAAACCTAACCCTGACCCTAATCTTAACACTAACCCTATTTCTAATTCTAACCCTAACACTAATCCTTAACTAAAACCTAACCTCCTAATAATAACCCTAACACTAAACCTAACCCTAACCCTAACCCTAACCCTAACCCTAACACTAACCCCTAACCCCTAACACTAACCCTAACCCTAACCCCTAACCCTAACCCTAACCCTAACCTTAACCCTAACCCTAACCCTAACCCTATCCCTAACCCTAACCCTTACCCTAACACTAACACTAACCTTAACCCTAACCCTAACCTTAACCCTCACACTAACCCTCACCTTAACCCTAAACCTAACCCTAACACTAACCCTAACACCCTAAATCCTAAACCTTAAACCCAGAAAAACCCTAAACACTAATTCCAAAAGCACCCTAAACCCTAAACTATAAACACTAAACGCTAAAAAACCCTAAACCCTAAACCCTAAACACTAAACCCTAAACAAGCCTAAACCCTAAAACCATTAACACTATACCCTAAACAACCCTAAACCCTTAACCCTAATCATTATACCCTAAAACCTAAAACACTATACAACCTTAAACCCTAAACCTTAAAAAATCCTAAATCATAAATCCTGAACAACCCTAAACACTAAATTGTAAACAACCCTAAAAAACCATAAACAACTCTAAACGCTAAAACCTAAACAACCCTAACCATTAAAAAATCTTAAACGCTAAATTCTATACCCTAAACCTAAACCACCCTAAAACTTAAACAATCCTAAACACTAAACCTTAACCCATAAACCCTAAATTTTAAACCATAAATCTAAGAATAACCATAACCCTAACCCTAACCCTAAACCTAATTCTAACCCTAACCCCAACCCTAACCTTAACCCCATAACCCTAACCCTAACCTTAAGCCTAACATAACCCCATAACCCTAACTCTAACCCTAACTCTAACCCTAACTCAAACCCTAATGCTAACCGTAACCCTAACCCTAACCCTAACCCTAACCCCTTAACCTTAATCTTTAAATCCTAAACCCTGAACAACCATAAATCCTAAACCCTGAACAACCCTAAATCATAAAACCTTAATAACCCTAAACACTAACCTCTACACAACCCTAAACAACCCTAATCACTAAACCATAAACAACCCTAAACACTAAAACCTAAACAACCCTATACCCTAAACCTTAAACACTAAACCCTAAATAACCCTAAACCCTAAACCATTAACATTATACCCTAAACAACACTAAACACTAAACCCAAAACAACTCTAAAACCTAAACCTTAAACACTAAACCTTAAACAACCCTAAACCCTAAACCCTAAACCCTAAACCTAACAATAACCATAACCCTAACCCTAACCCCTAACCCTTACCCTAACCCTAACCCTAACCCTAATCCTAACCCTAACCCTAACCCTAACCCTAACCTTAACCCTAACCCTAACCCTAACCCTAACCCTAATCCTAACCCTAACCTTAACCCTAATCCTAACCCTAACCCTAACCCTAACCCTAACCGTAACCATAACACTAAACTCTAAACCCTAAACCTAATCCACCCTAAACCTTAAACAATCCTAAACCATAAACCTTAGACCCTAAATCCTAAATCTAACAATAAACCTAAACCTAACCCTAAATCTAACCATAACCCTAACCCTAACCCTAAACCCTCCCTGACTTTAACCCTAACCCTAACCCTAACCCTAACCCTAAACCTAACCCTGACCCTAATCCTAACACTAACCCTATTTCTAATTCTAACCCTAACACTAATCCTAAAATTAAACCTAACCCCCTAATAATAACCCTAACCCTAACACTAACCCTAACCCCTAACCCTAACCCCTACCCTAACCCTAACCTAACCCTAACCCTAACCCCAACCCTAACCCAAACCCTAACACTAACCCCCTAACTTTTACCATAACCCTAACCCTAACCCTAACCCTAACCCTTACCATAACCCTAACCCTAACCCTAACCCCATCCCTAACCCTAACCCTAACCGTAACCATAACACTAAACTCTAAACCCTAAACCTAGTCCACCCTAAACCTTAAACAATCCTAAACCATAAACCTTAAACCCTAAACCCTAAATGTAACAATAAACCTAAACCTAACCTTAAATCTAACCCTAACCCTATCCCTAACCCTAAACCTAACCCTGACCCTAAACCTAACCCTAATCCTAACACTAACCATAACCCTAACCCTAACATTAACCCTAACCTTAACCCTAACCCTAACCCTAACCCTAACTCTAACCCTAACTCTAACCCTAACCCTAACCCTAACCGTAACCATAACCCTAACCATATCCCTAAACCTAACCCTGACCCTAATCCTAACACTAACCCTATTTCTAATTCTAACTCTAACACTAATCCTAAACTAAAATCTAACCCCCTAATAATAACCCTAACACAAAACCTAACCCTAACCCTAACACTAACCCTAACCCTAACACTAACCCCTAACCCCTAACACTAACCCTAACCCTAACCCCTAACCCTAACCCTAACCCTAACCCTTACCCTAACACTAACACTAACCTTAACCCTAACCCTAACCTTAACCCTCACCCTAACCCTCACCTTAACCCTAAACCTAACCCTAACACTAACCCTAACACCCTAAATCCTAAATCCTAAACCCCAAAAAACCCTAAACACTAATTCCAAAAGCACCCTAAACCCTAAACTATAAACACTGAACGCTAAAAACCCTAAACCCTAAACCCTAAACACTAAACACTAAACAAGCCTAAACCCTAAAACCATTAACACTATACCCTAAACAACCATAAACCCTTAACCCTAAACATTATACCCTAAACCCTAAAACACTATACAACCTTAAACCCTAAACCTTAAAATATCCTAAATCATAAATCCTGAACCACCCTAAACACTAAATCATAAACAACCCTAAAAAACCCTAAACAACTCTAAACGCTAAAACCTAAACAACCCTAACCATTAAACAATCTTAAACGCTAAACCCTATACCCTAAACCTAAATCACCCTAAAACTTAAACAATCCTAAACCCTAAACCTTAAACCATAAACCCTAAAATTTAAACCTTAAATCTAAGAATAACCATAACCCTAACACTAACCCTAAACCTAAAACTAACCCTAACCCAAACCCTAACCTTAAACCCATAACCCTAACCCTAACCTTAAGCCTAACATAACCCCATAACCCTAACTCTAACCCTAATTCTAACCCTAATGCTAACCCTAACCCTAACCCTAACCCTAACCCTAACCCCTTAACCTTAATCCCTAAATCCTAAACCCTGAACAACAATAAATCCTAAACCCTGAACAACCCTAAATCATAAACCCTGAATAACCCTAATCACTAACCTCTAAACAACCCTAAACAACCCTAATCACTAAACCATAAACAACCCTAAACACTAAAACCTAAACAACCCTATACCCTAAACCTTAAACACTAAACCCTAAATAACCCTAAACCCTAAACCATTAACACTATACCCTAAAGAACACTAAACACTAAACCCAAAACCACCATAAAACCTAAACCTTAAACACTAAACCTTAAACAACCCTAAACCCTAAACACTAAACCCTAAACAACCCTAAACTTTTAACCCTAAACACTATACCCTAAACAACCGTAAACCTTAAACAATCCTAAACTCTAAACCCTAAACCCTTAACCTAAACTACCCTAAAACTTAAACAATCCTAAACCCTAAACCTTAAACCCTGAACACAAAACCCTAAACCCTAAACCTAACAATAACCATAACCTTAACTCTAACCCCTAACCCTTACCCTAACCCTAACCCTAACCCTAATCCTAACCCTAGCCCTAACCCTAACCCTAACCCTAAACCTAATCCTAACCCTTACCTTAACCCTAATCCTAACCCTAACCCTAACCCTAACCATAACCATAACACTAAATTCTAAACCCTAAACCTAATCCACCCTAAACCTTAAACAATCCTAAACCATAAACCTTAGACCCCAAATCCTAAATCTACAAATAAACCTAAACCTAACACTAAATCTAACACTAACCCAAACCCTAACCCTAAACCCTCCCTGACCCTAACCCTAACCCTAACCCTAACCCTAACCCTAAACCTAACCCTGACCCTAATCCTAACACTAACCCTATTTCTAATTCTAACCCTAACACTAATCCTAAACTTAAACCTAACCCCCTAATAATAACCCTAACCCTTTCACTAACCCTAACCCCTAACCCAAACCCTAACCCTAACCCTAACCCTAACCTAACCCTAACCCTAACCCTAACCCTAACCTAACCCTAACCCTAACCCTAACACTAACACAAACCCTAACACTAACCCCCTAACTTTTACCCTAACCCTAAACCTAACCCTAAACCTAACCCTTACTATAACCCTAACCCTATCTCTAAACCCATCCCTAACCCTAACCCTAACCATAACCATAACACTAAACTCTAAACCCTTAACCTAACCCACCCTAAACCTTAAACAATCCTAAACCATAAACCTTAAACCCTAAACCCTAAATCTAACAATAAACCTAAACCTAACCCTAAATCTAACCCTAACCTCATCCCTAACCCTAAACCTAACCCTGACCCTAACCCTAACCCTAATCCTAACACTAACCATAACCATAACCCTATCACTAACCCTAACCTTAACCCTAACCCTAACCCTAACCCTAACCCTAACTCTAACCCTAACCCTAACCGTAACCATAATACTAAACTCTAAACCCTAAACCTAATCCACCCTTAAACTTAAACAATCCTAAACCATAAACCTTAAACCCTAAACCCTAAATCTAACAATAAACCTAAACCTAACCCTAAATCTAACCCTAACCCTAACCCTAACACTAAACATAAACCTGACCCTAACCCTAATCCTAATCCTAACACTAATCATAACCCAAACACTAACCCTAACCCTAACCCTAAACCTAACCCTAAACCTCACACTATCCCTAATCCTAACACTAAACCCTAAACTTTAATTCTAACCCTAACCCTAACCCTACCCTTAACCCTAACCCTAACCATATTTCTAAACCTAACCCTGACCCTAATCCTAACACTAACCCTATTTCTAATTCTAACCCTAACACTAATCCTAAACTAAAACCTAAACCCCTAATAATAACCCTAACACTAAACCTAACCCTAACCCTAACCCTAACCCTAACCCTAACCCTAACACTAACGCCTAACCCCTAACACTAACCCTAACCCAAACACCTAACCCTAACCCTAACCCTAACCCTAACCTTAACCCTAACCCTAACCCTAACCCTAACCCTATCCCTAACCCTAACCCTTATTCTAACACTAACACTAACCTTAACCCTAACCCTAACCTTAACCCTCACACTAACCCTCACCTTAACCTTAAACCTAACCCTAACCCTAACCCTAACACCCTAAATCCTAAACCCTAAACCCCGAAAAACCCTAAACACTAATTCCAAAAGCACCCTAAACCCTAAACTATAAACACTAAACGCTAAAAAACCCTAAACCCTAAACCCTAAACACTAAACACTAAACAAGCCTAAACCCTAAAACCATTAACACTATACCCTAAACAACCCTAAACCCTTAACCCTAAACATTATACCCTAAACCCTAAAACACTATACAACCTTAAACCCTAAACCTTAAAATATCCTAAATCATAAATCCTGAACAACCCTAAACACTAAATTATAAACAACCCTAAAAAACCCTAAACAACTCTAAACGCTAAAACCTAAACAACCCTAACCATTAAACAATCTTAAACGCTAAATTCTATACCCTAAACCTAAACCACCCTAAAACTTAAACAATCCTAAACTCTAAACCTTAAACCATAAACCCTAAATTTTAAACCATAAATCTAAGAATAACCATAACCCTAACCCTAACCCCAACCCTAACCTTAACCCCATAACCCTAACCCTAACCTTAAGCCTAACATAACCCCATAACCCTAACTCTAACCCTAACTCTAACCCTAATGCTAACCCTAACCCTAACCCTAACCCTAACCCCTTAACCTTAATCCCTAAATCCTAAACCCTGAACAACCATAAATCCTAAACCCTGAACAACCCTAAATCATAAACCCTGAATAACCCTAAACACTAACCTCGAAACAACCCTAAACAACCGTAATCACTAAACCATAAACAACCCTAAACACTAAACCCTAAACAACCCTATACCTTAAACCTTAAACACTAAACCCTAAATAACACTAAACCCTAAACCATTAACACTATACCCTAAACAACACTAAACACTAAACCCAAAACAACCCTAAAACCTAAACCTTAAACACTAAACCTTAAACAACCCTAAACCCTAAACACTAAACCCTAAACAACCCTAAACTTTTAACCCTAAACACTATACCCTAAACAACCCTAAACCTTAAACAATCCTAAACTCTAAACCCTAAACCCTTAACCTAAACCACCCTAAATCTTAAACAATCCAAAACCCAAAACCTTAAACCCTAAACACTAAACCCTAAACCCTAAACCTAACAATAACCATAACCCTAACCCTAACCCCTAACCCTTACCCTAACCCTTACCCTAACCCTAATCGTAACCCTAACCCTAACACTAACCCAAACCCTAACCCTAACCCTAACCCTAAACCTAACCCTAATCTTAACCCTAATCCTAACCCTAACCCTAACCCTAACCGTAACCCTAACCCTAAAACTAATCCTAACCCTAACCCTAACCCTAACCCTAACCCTAACCCTAAACCTAACCCTAAACCTAATCCTAACCCTAAACTTAACCCTAATCCTAACCCTAACCCTAACCCTAACCGTAACCATAACACTAAACTCTAAACCATAAACCTAATCCACCCTAAACCTTAAACAATCCTAAACCATAAACCTTAGACCCTAAATCCTAAATCTAACAATAAACCTAAACCTAACCTAAATCTAACCCTAACCCTAACCCTAACCCTAAACCCTCCCTGACCCTAACCCTAACCCTAACCCTAAACCTAACCCTGACCCTAATGCTAACACTAACCCTATTTCTAATTCTAACCATAACACTAATCCTAAACTTAAACCTAACCCCCTAATAATAATCCTAACCCTTTCACTAACCCTAACCCCTAACCCTAACCCTAACCCTAACCCTAACCCTAACCTAACCCTAACCGTAACCCTAACCCTTACCCTAACCTAAACCTAACCATAACCCTAACAAAAACCCTAACACTAACCCCCTAACTTTTACCCTAACCCTAACCCTAACCCTAAACCTAACCCTTACCATAACCCTAACCCTAACCCTAAACCCATCCCTAACCCTAACCCTAACCGTAACCATAACACTAAACTCTAAACCATAAACCTAATCCACCCTAAACCTTAAACAATCCTAAACCATAAACCTTAGACCCTAAATCCTAAATCTAACAATAAACCTAAACCTAACCTAAATCTAACCCTAACCCTAACCCTAACCCTAAACCCTCCCTGACCCTAACCCTAACCCTAACCCTAAACCTAACCCTGACCCTAATGCTAACACTAACCCTATTTCTAATTCTAACCCTAACACTAATCCTAAACTTAAACCTAACCCCCTAATAATAATCCTAACCCTTTCACTAACCCTAACCCCTAACCCTAACCCTAACCCTAACCCTAACCCTAACCTAACCCTAACCCTAACCCTAACCCTTACCCTAACCTAAACCTAACGCTAACCCTAACACAAACCCTAACACTAACCCCCTAACTTTTACCCTAACCCTAACCCTAACCCTAAACCTAACCCTAAACCTCACACTTTCCCTAATCCTAACACTAAACCCTAAATTTTAATTCTAACCCTAACCCTAACCCTACCCTTAACCCTAACCCTAACCATATCTCTAAACCTAACCCTGACCCTAATCCTAACACTAACCCAATTTCTAATTCTAACCCTAACACTAATCCTAAACTTAAACCTAACCCCCTAATAATAACCCTAACACTAACCCTAACCATAACCTAACCCTAACCCTATCCCTAACCCTAACCCTAACCTAACCCTAACCCTAACACTAACCCCTAACCCTTACCCTAACCCTAACCCTAACCTAACCCTAACCATTACCCTAACCCTAACCCTAACCCTAACCCTAACCCTAACACTAACCATAACCATAACACTAAACTCTAAACTTTAAACCTAATCCACCCTAAACCTTAAACAATCCTAAACCATAAACCTTAAACCCTAAACCCTAAATCTAACAATAAACCTAAACCTGACCCTAAATCTAACCCTAACCCTAACCCTAACCCTCAACCTAACCCTGACCCTAACCCTAACCCTAATCCTAACACTAACCATATCCCTAACCCTAACCCTAACCCTAACCTTAACCCTAACCCTAACCCTAACCCTAACCCAAACCCTAACCCTAACCCTCACCCTAAACCTAATCCTAACCCTAACCTTAACCCTAATCCTAACCCTAACCCTAACCCTAACCGTAACCATAACACTAAACTCTAAGCCCTAAACCTAATCCACCCTAAAACTTAAACAATCCTAACCCATAAATCTTAGACCCTAAATCCTAAATCTAACAATAAACATAAACCTAACCCTAAATCTAACCCTAACCCTAACCCTAACCCTAAACCCTCCCTGACCCTAACCCTAACCCTAACCCTAACCCTAACCCTAACCTTAAACCTAACCCTGACCCTAATCCTAACACTAACCCTATTTCTAATTCTAACCCTAACACTAATCCTAAACTTAAACCTAACCCCCTAATAATAACCCTAACCCTAACACTAACCCTAACCCCTAACCTTAATCCTAACCCTAACCCTAACCCTAACCCTAACACTAACCCCTAACCCTTACTCTAACCCTAACCCTAACCCTAACCCTAACCATTACATTAACCCTAAACCTAACCCTAACCCTAACCCTAACCCTAACACTAACCGTAACCATAACACTAAACTCTAAACCCTAAACCTAATCCACCCTAAATCTTAAACAATCCTAAACCATAAACCTTAAAACCTAAACCCTAAATCTAACAATAAACCTAAACCTGACCCTAAATCTAACCATAACCCTAACTCTAACCCTAAACCTAACCCTGACCCTAACCCTAACCCTAATCCTAAGACTAACCATAACCCTAACCCTAACCCTAACCCTAAACTTAACCCTAACCCTAACCCTAACCCTAACCCTAACCCTAACCCTAACCCTAACCCCTTAACCTTAATCCCTAAATCCTAAACCCTGAACAACCATAAATCCTAAACCCTGAACAACCCTAAATCATAAACCCTGAATAACCCTAAACACTAACCTCTAAACAACCCTAAACAACCCTAATCACTAAACCATAAACAACCCTAAACACTAAACCCTAAACAACCCTATACCCTAAACCTTAAACACTAAACCCTAAATAACCCTAAACCCTAAACCATTAACACTATACCCTAAACAACACTAAACACTAAACCCAAAACAACCCTAAAACCTAAACCTTAAACACTAAACCTTAAACAACCCTAAACCCTAAACACTAAACCCTAGACAACCCTAAACTTTTAATCCTAAACACTATACCCTAAACAACCCTAAACCTTAAACAATCCTAAACTCTAAACCCTAAACCCTTAACCTAAACCACCCTAAATCTTAAACAATCCTAAACCCTAAACCTTAAACCCTAAACACTAAACCCTAAACCCTAAACCTAACAATAACCATATCCCTAACCCTAACCCCTAACCCTTACCCTAACCCTAACCCGAACCCTAATCCTAACCCTAACCCTAACCCTAACCCTAACCCTAACCCTAACCCTAACCCTAAACCTAATTCTAACCCTTACCCTAACCCTAACTTTAACCCTAACCCTAATCCTAACATTAAACCCTAAACCCTAAACCTAACCCTAACCCTAAAACTAAACTTTAAATCCTAAACCTAATCTACCCTAAACCTTAAACAATCCTAAACCCTAAACCCTGAACCCTAAACCTAACCCTAACCCTAACCCTAACACTAACCATAACCCTAACACTAAATTGTAAACCCTAAATTTAATTTACGATAAACCTTAAACAATCCTAAAACCTAAACCTTTACCCTAAACCCTAAACCCTAAACCTAACAATATCCATGACCCTAAACGTAACCCTAAACCTAACCCTAACCCTAACCCTAATCCGAACACTAAACACTAAACCCTAAACCTAACCCTAACCTTAACACTAAACTCTAAACCCTAAACCTAATCTACCCTAAACCTTAAACAATCCTAAACCCAAAACCTTAGACCCTAAACACTAAACCCTAAACCTAACAATAAACCTAACCCTAACCCTAACCCTAACCCTAACCTTAAACCTAACCCTAACCGTAACCCTAACCCTAAACCTAACCCTAACCTTAAGCCTAACCATAAACCTAACCCTAACCCTAAACCTAACCTTAACCCTAACCCTAACCCTAAAGCTAACAATAAACATAATCATAACCCTTACCCTAACCCTAACCCTAACCCTAACCGTAACCCTAACCCTAACCCTAACCGTAACACTAACCCTAACCCTAAACCTAACCCTAACCCTAACCCTAACCCTAACCTTAACCTTAACCATAACACTAAACTCTAAATCCTAAACCTAATCCACCCTAAACCTTAAAAAATCCTAAACCATAAACCTT
>NC_137966.1:28918690-28936190 GCF_963924665.1 Micromys minutus | reverse complement strand
CTAACATTAATCATAAACCAAACACTAACCCTAACCCTAACCCTAAACCTAACCCTAAACCTCACACTATCCCTAATCCTAACACTAAACCCTAAACTTTAAATCTAACCCTAACCCTAACCCTACCCTTAACCCTAACCCTAACCCTATCCCTAAACCTAACCCTTACCCTAATTCTAACACTAACCTTATTTCTAATTCTAACCCTAACACTAATCCTAAACTAAAACCTAACCCCCTAATAATAACCCTAACACTAAACCTAACCCTAACCCTAACCCTAACCCTAACCCTAACACTAACCCCTAACCCCTAACACTAACCCTAACTCAAACCCCTAACCCTAACCCTAACCCTAACCCTAACCTCAACCCTAACCCTAAATCTAACCCTAACCCTATCCCTAACCCTAACCCTTATTCTAACACTAACACTAACCTTAACCCTAACCCTAACCTTAACCCTCACCCTAACCCTCACCTTAACCCTAAACTTAACCCTAACACTAACCCTAACACCCTAAATCCTAAACCCTAAACCCCGAAAAACCCTAAACACTAATTCCAAAAGCACCCTAATCCCTAAACTATAAACACTAAACTCTAAAAAACCCTAAACCCTAAACCCTAAACACTAAACCCTAAACAAGCCTAAACCCTAAAACCATTAACACTATACCCTAAACAACCCTAAACCCTTAACACTAAACATTATACCCTAAACACTAAAACACTATACAAACTTAAACCCTAAACATTAAAATATCCTAAATCATAAATCCTGAACAACCCTAAACACTAAATCATAAACAACCCTAAAAAACCCTAAACAACTCTAAACGCTAAAACCTAAACAACCCTAAACATTAAACAATCTTAAACGCTAAACCCTATACCCTAAACCTAAACCACCCTAAAACTTAAACAATCCTAAACCCTAAACCTTAAACCATAAACCCTAAATTTTAAACCATAAATCTAAGAATAACCATAACCCTAACCCTAACCCTAAACCTAAACCTAACCCTAACCCCAACCCTAACCTTAACCCCATAACCCTAACCCTAACCTTAAGCCTAACATAACCCCATAACCTTAACTCTCACCCTAACTCTAACCCTAATACTAACCCTAACCCTAACCCTAACCCTAACCTAACCCTAACCCTAACCCTAACCCTAACCCTAAACCTAACACTAACCGTAACCATAACACTAAACTCTAAACCCTAAACCTAATCCACCCTAAACTTTAAACAATCCTAAACCATAAACCTTAAACCCTAAACCCTAAATCTAATAAACCTAAACCTGACCCAAAACCTAACCCTAACCCTAACCCTAACCCTAAACCTAACCCTGACCCTAACCGTAACCCTAATCCTAACACTAACCATAACCTTAACCCTAACCCTAACCCTAACCTTAACCCTAACCCTAACCCTAACACTAACCCTAACCCTAACCGTAACCCTAACCCTAACCCTAACCCTAACCCTAACCTTAACCCTAACCCCTTAACCTTAATCCCTAAATCCTAAACCCTGAACAAACATAAATCCTAAACCCTGAACAACCCTAAATCATAAACCCTGAATAACCCTAAACACTAACCTCTAAACAACCCTAAACAACCCTAATCACTAAACAATAAACAACCCTAAACACTAAACCCTAAACAACCCTATACCCTAAACCTTAAACACTAAACCCTAAATAACCCTAAACCCTAAACCATTAACACTATACCCTAAACAACACTAAACACTAAACCCAAAACAACCCTAAAACCTAAACCTTAAACTCTAAAACTTAAACAACCCTAAACCCTAAACACTAAAGCCTAAACAACCCTAAACTTTTAACCCTAAACTCTATACACTAAGCAACCCTAAACCTTAAACAATCCTAAAGTCTAAACCCTAAACCCTTTACCTAAACCACCCTAAATCTTAAACAATCCTAAACCCTAAACCTTAAACCCTAAACACTAAACCCTAAACCCTAAACCTAACAATAACCATAACCCTAACCCTAAACCCTAACCCTTACCCTAACCCTAACCCTAACCATAATCCTAACCCTAACCCTAACCCTAACCCTAACCCTAACCCTAACCCTAACCTTAACCCTAAACCTAATCCTAACCCTAACCTTAACCCTAATCCTAACCCTAACCCTAACCTTAACCCTAACCGTAACCATAACACTAAACTCTAAACACTAAACCTAATCCACCCTAAACCTTAAACAATCCTAAACCATAAACCTTAGACCCTAAATCCTAAATCTAACAATAAACCTAAACCTAACCCTAAATCTAACCCTAACCCTAACCCTAACCCTCAACCCTCCCTGACCCTAACCCTAACCCTAACCCTAACACTAACCCTAAACCTAACCCTGACCCTAATCCTAACACTAACCCTATTTCTAATTCTAACCCTAACACTAATCCTAAACTTAAACCTAACCCCCTAATAATAACCCTAACCCTAACACTAACCCTAACCCCTAACCTTAACCCTAACCCTAATACTAACCCTAACCCTAACCCTAACCCTAACCCTAACCCTAAACCTAATCCTAAACCTTACCCTAACCCTAACTTTAACCCTAACCCTAATCCTAACACTAAACCCTAAACCATAAACCTAACCCTAACCCTAAAACTAAACTTTAAATCCTAAACCTAATCTACCCTAAACCTTAAACAATCCTAAACCCTAAACCCTGAACCCTAAACCTAACCCTAACCCTAACCCTAACACTAACCATAACCCTAACACTAAATTGTAAACCCTAAATTTAAGTTACGATAAACCTTAAACAATCCTAAACCCTAAAACTTAAACCCTAAACCTAACAATTACCATAACCCTAACCCTAATCCTAACCCTAACCCTAACCCTAAACGTAACCCTAACACTAAACCTAACCCTAACCCTAACCCTAACCCTAACCATAAACCTAACACTAACACTAAACCTAATCCTAACCCTAACCCTAACCCTAACCTGACCCTAACCCTAACCCTAACCCTAACCTTAATTCTAACTCTAACCCTAATCCTAACAATAAACCTAAACCTAACCCTAACCCTAACCCTAAAACTAACACTAACCTTAACCCTAACCCTAACCCTAACCCTAACAGTAATCCCTAAACCCTAAACCTAACCCTAACGATATCCCAAACACAAAACTCTAAACCCTAAAAATAATCCACCCTAAACCTTAAACAATCCTAAATCCTAAACCTTTATCCTAAACCCTAAACCCTAAACCTAACAATATCCATGACCCTAAACGTAACCCTAAACCTAACCCTAACCCTAACCCTAATCCGAACACTAAACCCTAAACCCTAAACCTAACCCTAACCTTAACACTAAACTCTAAACCCTAAACCTAATCTACCCTAAACCTTAAACAATCCTAAACCCAAAACCTTAGACCCTAAACACTAAACCCTAAACCTAACAATAAACCTAACCCTAACCCTAACCCTAACCCTAAACCTAACCCTAACCGTAACCCTAACCCTAAACCTAACCCTAAACTTAAGCCTAACCATAAACCTAACCCTAACCCTAACCCTAACCGTAACCCTAACCCTAACCCTAACCGTAACACTAACCCTAACCCTAAACCTAACCCTAACCCTAACCTTAACCTTAACCATAACACTAAACTCTAAACCCTAAACCTAATCCACCCTAAACCTTAAATATCCTAAACCATAAACCTTAAACCCTAAACCCTAAATCTAACAATAAACCTAAACCTAATCCTAAATCTATCCCTAACCCTAACCCTAACCCTAAACCTAACCCTGACCTTAACCCTAACCCTAATCCTAACACTAACCATAACCCTAATCCTAACCCTAACCACAAACTTAACCCTAACCATAACCCTAACCCTAAACCTAACCCTAACCCTAACCCAAACCCTAACCCTAAACCTAACCCTAACCCTAACCGTAACCATAACACTAAACTCTAAACCCTAAACCTAATCCACCCTAAACCTTAAACAATCCTAAACCACAAACCTTAAACCCTAAACCCTAAATCTAACAATAAACCTAAACCTAACCCTAAATCTAACCCTAACCCTAACCCTAACCCTAAACCTAATCCTAACACTAACCATAACCCAAACACTAACCCTAACCCTAAACCTAATCCTAACCCTTACCCTAACCCTAACTTTAACCCTAACCCTAATCCTAACACTAAACCCTAAACCCTAAACCTAACCCTAACCCTAAAACTAAACTTTAAATCCTAAACCTAATCTACCCTAAACCTTAAACAATCCTAAAATCTAAACCCTGAACCCTAAACCTAACCCTAACCCTAACCCTAACACTAACCATAACCCTAACACTAAATTGTAAACGCTAAATTTAAGTTACGATAAACCTTAAACAATCCTAAACCCTAAACCTTAAACCCTAAACCTAACAATTACCATAACCCTAACCCTAATCCTAACCCTAACCCTAACCCTAAACGTAACCCTAACACTAAACCTAACCCTAACCCTAACCCTAACCCTAACCATAAACCTAACACTAACACTAAACCTAATCCTAACCCTAACCCTAACCCTAACCTGACCCTAACCCTAACCCTAAACCTAACCTTAATTCTAATTCTAACCCTAATCCTAACAATAAACCTAAACCTAACCCTAACCCTAACCCTAAACCTAACACTAACCTTAACCCTAACCCTAACCCTAACCCTAACAGTAATCTCTAAACCCTAAACCTAACCCTAACGATATCCCAAACACAAAACTCTAAACCCTAAAAATAATCCACCCTAAACCTTAAACAATCCTAAATCCTAAACCTTTACCCTAAACCCTAAACCCTAAACCTAACATTATCCATGACCCTAAACGTAACCCTAAACCTAACCCTAACCCTAACCCTAATCCGAACACTAAACCCTAAACCCTAAACCTAACCCTAACCTTAACACTAAACTCTAAACCCTAAACCTAATCTACCCTAAACCTTAAACAATCCTAAACCCAAAACCTTAGACCCTAAACACTAAACCCTAAACCTAACAATAAACCTAACCCTAACCCTAACCCTAACCCTAAACCTAACCCTAACCGTAACCCTAACCCTAAACCTAACCCTAAACTTAAGCCTAACCATAAACCTAACCCTAACCCTAACCCTAACCGTAACCCTAACCCTAACCCTAACCGTAACACTAACCCTAACCCTAAACCTAACCCTAACCCTAACCTTAACCTTAACCATAACACTAAACTCTAAACCCTAAACCTAATCCACCCTAAACCTTAAATATCCTAAACCATAAACCTTAAACCCTAAACCCTAAATCTAACAATAAACCTAAACCTAATCCTAAATCTATCCCTAACCCTAACCCTAACCCTAAACCTAACCCTGACCTTAACCCTAACCCTAATCCTAACACTAACCATAACCCTAATCCTAACCCTAACCACAAACTTAACCCTAACCATAACCCTAACCCTAAACCTAACCCTAACCCTAACCCAAACCCTAACCCTAAACGTAACCCTAACCTTAACCGTAACCATAACACTAAACTCTAAACCCTAAACCTAATCCACCCTAAACCTTAAACAATCCTAAACCACAAACCTTAAACCCTAAACCCTAAATCTAACAATAAACCTAAACCTAACCCTAAATCTAACCCTAACCCTAACCCTAACCCTAAACCTATTCCTAACACTAACCATAACCCAAACACTAACCCTAACCCTAAACCTAATCCTAACCCTTACCCTAACCCTAACTTTAACCCTAACCCTAATCCTAACACTAAACCCTAAACCCTAAACCTAACCCAAACCCTAAAACTAAACTTTAAATCCTAAACCTAATCTACCCTAAACCTTAAACAATCCTAAACCCTAAACCCTGAACCCTAAACCTAACCCTAACCCTAACCCTAACACTAACCATAACCCTAACACTAAATTGTAAACCCTAACTTTAAGTTACGATAAACCTTAAACAATCCTAAACCCTAAACCTTAAACCCTAAACCTAACAATTACCATAACCCTAACCCTAATCCTAACCCTAACCCTAACCCTAAACGTAACCCTAACACTAAACCTAACACTAACCCTAACCCTAACCCTAAACCTAACACTAACACTAAACCTAATCCTAACCCTAACCCTAACCCTAAACCTGACCCTAACACTAACCCTAACCCTAACCCTAATCCTAACTCTAACCCTAATCCTAACAATAAACCTAAACCTAACCCTAACCCTAACCCTAAACCTAACACTAACCTTAACCCTAACCCTAACCCTAACCCTAACAGTAATCCCTAAACCCTAAACCTAACCCTAACAATATCCCAAACACAAAACTCTAAACCCTAAAAATAATCCACCCTAAACCTTAAACAATCCTAAATCCTAAACCTTTACCCTAAACCCTAAACCCTAAACCTGACAATATCCATGACCCTAAACGTAACCCTAAACCTAACCCTAACCCTAACCCTAATCCGAACACTAAACCCTAAACCCTAAACCTAACCCTAACCTTAACACTAAACTCTAAACCCTAAACCTAATCTACCCTAAACCTTAAAAAATCCTAAACCCAAAACCTTAGTCCCTAAACACTAAACCCTAAACCTAACAATAAACCTAACCCTAACCCTAACCCGAACCCTAACCCTAAACCTAACCCTAACCGTAACCCTAACCCTAAACCTAACCCTAACCTTAAGCCTAACCATAAACCTAACCCTAACCATAAACCGAACCTTAACCCTAACTTTAACCCTAAACCTAACAATAAACATAATCATAACCCTTACCCTAACCCTAAGCATAACCCTAACCATAACCCAAACCCTAACCCTAAACCTAACCCTAACCATAACCGTAACCATAACACTAAACTATAAACCCTAAACCTAATCCACCCTAAACCTTAAACAATCCTAAACCACAAACCTTAAACCCTAAACCCTAAATCTAACAATAAACCTAAACCTAACCCTAAATCTAACCCTAACCCTAACCCTAAACCTAAACCTAATCCTAACACTAACCTTAACCCAAACACTAACCCTAACCCTAACCCTAACCCTAACCCTAACCCTAACCCTAACCCTAACCCTAACCCTAACCCTAATCCTAACACAAAACCTTAAACTTTAAATCTAACCCTAACCCTAACCCTACCCCTAACCCTAACCCTAACACTATCCCTAAACCTAACCCTTACCCTAATCCTAACACTAACCCTATTTCTAATTGTAACCCTAACACTAATCCTAAATTTAAACCTAACTCCCTAATAATAACCCTAACCCTAAACCTAACCCTAACCCTAACCCCCCCAACCCTAACCTTAACCCTAACCCTAACCCTAACCGTAACTCTAACCCTAACCCTAACCGTAACTCTATCCCTAACCCTAACACTAACTCTAACCCTAACCCTAACCCTAACCCTAACCCTAAACCTAACCCTAACCCTAACCCTAAACCTAACCCTAACCCTAACCCTAACCCTAACCGTAACCATAAGACTAAACTCTAAACCCTAAACCTAATCCACCCTAAACCTTAAACAATCCTAAACCATAAACCTTAAACCCAAAACCCTAAATCTAACAATAAACCTAAACCTAACCCTAAATCTAACACTAACCCTAAACGTAAACCTAAACCTTCCCCTGACCATAAACCAAAGCCTAATCCTAACAATAACCATAACCCAAACAAAGACTAACCCTAACCCTAAACATAACCGTAACCCTAAACCTCACACCTACCCTATCCCTAACCCTAACCCTAACCCTAACCCTAACCCTAACCCTAACACTATCCCTAAACCCTAACACTAACCCTAACCCTAAACTCTAACCCTAACCCTAACCCTAACCCTAACCCTAACCCTAACCCTAACCCTAACCCTATCCCTAACCCTAACCCTTATCCTAACACTAACACTAACCTTAACCCTAACCCTAACCTTAACCTTCACCCTAACCATCACCCTAACCCTAAACCTAACCCTAAAACCCTAAATCCTAAACCCTAAACCCAGAAAAACCCTAAACAATAATTCCAAAAGCACCCTAACCCCTAAACTCTCAACACTAAACGCTAAAAAACCCTAAACCCTAAACCCTAAACACTAAACCCTAAACAAGCCTAAACCCTAAAACCATTAACACTATACCCTAAACAACCCTAAACTCTTAACCCTAAACATTATAGCCTAAACCCTAAAACACTATACAACCTTAAACCCTAAACCTTAAAATATCCTAAATCATAAATCCTGAACAACCTTAAACACTAAATCATAAAAAACCCTAAAAAAACCTAAACAACTCTAAACGCTAAAACATAAACAACCCTAAACATTAAACTATCTTAAACGCTAAACCCTATACCCTAAACCTAAACCACCCTAAAACTTAAACAATCCTAAACCCTAAACCTTAAACCATAAACCCTAAATTTTAAACCATAAATCTAAGAATAACCATAACCCTAACCCTAACCCTAAACCTAAACCTAACCCTAACCCCAACCCTAACCTTAACCCCATAACCCTAACCCTAACCTTAAGCCTAACATAACCACATAACCCTAACCCTAACCATCACCCTAACCCTAACCCTAACCCTAACCCTAACCCTAACCCTAACCATAAACCTAACCCTAACACCTAACCCCTAACATTAACCCTAACCCTAACCCCTAACCCTAACCCTAACCCTAACCCTAAACTTACCCTAACCCTAACCCTAACCCTAACCCTAACCCTAACCCTAACCCTAACCCTAACCTTAACCCTAACCCTAACCTTAACCCTAACCTTAACCCTAACCCCTAACCCTTACCCTAACCCTAAACCTAACCCTAACCCTAAACCTAACCCTAACCCTAACCCTAACTGTAACCCTAACCCTAACCCTAACCCTAACCCTAACCCTAACCCTAACCCTAACCCTAACCCTAAACCAAACCCTGACACTAATCCTAACACTAACCCTATTTCTAATTCTAACCCTAACACTAATCCTAAACTTAAACCTAACCCCCTAATAATAACCCTAACCATAACACTAAACCTAACCCCTAACCATAACCCTACCATAACCCTAAACTAACCCTAACCCTAACCCTAACCCTAACCCAAACCCTAACACTAACCCCCTAACTTTTACCCTAACCCTAACCCTAACCCTAACCCTTACCATAACCCTAAACCTAACCATAACCCCAACCCTAACCCTAACCCTAACCGTAACCATAACACTAAACTCTAAACCCTAAACCTAATCCACCCTAAACCTTAAACAATCCTAAACCATAAACCTTAAACCCTAAACCCTAAATCTAACAATAAACCTAAACCTAACCCTAAATCTAACCCTAACCCTATATCTAACCCTAAACCTAACCCTGACCCTAACCCTAACCCTAATCCTAACACTAACCATAACCCTAACCCTAACACTAACCCTAACCTTAACCCTCACCCTAACCCTAACCCTAACCCTGTCTCTAACCCTAACCCTAACCCTAACCGTAACCATAATACTAAACTCTAAACCCTAAACCTAATCCACCCTAAACCTTAAACAATCCTAAACCATAAACCTTAAACCCTAAACCCTAAATCTAACAATAAACCTAAACCTAACCCTAAATATAACCCTAACCCTAACCCTAAACCTAAACCTAAACCTGACCCTAACCCTAACCCTAATCCTAACACTAATCATAACCCAAACACTAACCCTAACCCTAAACCTAACCCTAAACCTCACACTATCCCTAATCCTAACACTAAACCCTAAACTTTAAATCTAACCCTAACCCTAACCCTACCCTTAACCCTAACCCTAACCCTATCCCTAAACCTAACCCTGACCCTAATCCTAACACTAACCCTATTTCTAATTCTAACCCTAACACTAATCCTAAACTAAAACCTAACCCCCTAATAATAACCCTACACTAAACCTAACCCTAACCCTAACCCTAACCCTAACCCTAACACTAACCCCTAACCCCTAACACTAAACCTAACCCTAACCCCTAACCCTAACCCTAACCCTAACCCTAACCCTAAACCTAACCCTAACCCTATCCCTAACCCTAACCCTTACCCTAACACTAACACTAACCTTAACCCTAACCCTAACCTTAACCCTCACCCTAACCCTCACCTTAACCCTAAACCTAACCCTAACACTAACCCTAACACCCTAAATCCTAAACCCTAAACCCCGAAAAACCCTAAACACTAATTCCAAAAGCACCCTAAACCCTAAACTATAAACACTAAACGCTAAAAAACCCTAAACACTAAACCCTAAACACTAAACCCTAAACAAGCCTAAACCCTAAAACCATTAACATTATACCCTAAACAACCCTTAACCCTTAACCCTAAACATTATACACTAAACCCTAAAACACTATACAACCTTAAACCCTAAACCTTAAAATATCCTAAATCATAAATTCTGAACAACCCTAAACACTAAATTTTAAAAAACCCTAAAAAACCCTAAACAACTCTAAACGCTAAAACCTAAACAACCCTAACCATTAAACAATCTTAAACGCTAAATTCTATACCCTAAACCTAAACCACACTAAAACTTAAACAATCCTAAAGACTAAACCTTAAACCATAAGCCCTAAATTTTAAACCATAAATCTAAGAATAACCATAACCCTAACCCTAACCCTAAACCTAAACCTAACCCTAACCCCAACCCTAACCTTAACCCCATAACCCTAACCCTAACCTTAAGCCTAACATAACCCCATAACCCTAACTCTAACCCTAACTCTAACCCTAACTCTAACCCTAACCCTAACCCTAACCTAACCCTAGCCCTAACCCTAACCCTAACACTAACCCTAACCCCTAACCCTAACCCTAACCCTAACCCTAACCCTAACCCTAACCTAACCCTAACCCTAACCCTAACCCTAACCCAAACCCTAACACTAACCCCCTAACTTTTACCATAACCCTAACCCTAACCCTAACCCTAACCCTTACCATAACCCTAACCCTAACCCTAACCCCATCCGTAACCCTAACCCTAACTGTAACCATAACACTAAACTCTAAACCCTAAACCTAATCTACCCTAAACCTTAAACAATCCTAAACCATAAACCTTAGACCCTAAATCCTAAATCTAACAATAAACCTAAACCTAACCCTAAATCTAACCCTAACCCTATCCCTAATCCTAAACCTAACCCTGACCCTAAACCTAACCCTAACACTAACCCTATCACCCTAAATCCTAAACCCTAAACCCCGAAAAATCCTAAACACTAATTCCAAAAGCACCCTAAACCCTAAACTATAAACACTAAACGCTAAAAAACCCTAAACCCTAAACCCTAAACACTAAACCCTAAACAAGCCTAAACCCTAAAACCATTAACACTATACCCTAAACAACCCTAAACCCTTAACCCTAAACATTATACCCTAAACCCTAAAACACTATACAACCTTAAACCCTAAACCTTAAAATATCCTAAATCATAAATAATGAACAACCCTAAACACTAAATTATAAACAACCCTAAAAAACCCTAAACAACTCTAAACGCTAAAACCTAAACAACCCTAACCATTAAACAATCTTAAACGCTAAATTTTGTACCCTAAACCTAAACCACCCTAAAACTTAAACAATCCTAAACCCTAAACCTTAAACCATAAACCCTAAATTTTAAACCATAAATCTAAGAATAACCATAACCCTAACCCTAATCCTAAAGCTAAACCTAACCCTAACCTCAACCCTAACCTTAACCCTATAACCCTAACCCTAACCTTAAGCCTAACATAACCCCATAACCCTAACTCTAACCCTAACTCTAACCCTAATACTAACCCTAACCCTAATCCTAACCCTAACCCCTTAACCTTAATCCCTAAATCCTTAACCCTGAACAACCATAAATCCTAAACCCTGAATAACCCTAAATCATAAACCCTGAATAACCCTAAACACTAACCTCTAAACAACCCTAAACAACCCTAATCACTAAACCATAAACAACCCTAAACACTAAACCCTAAACAACCCTATACCTTAAACCTTAAACACTAAACCCTAAATAACCCTAAACCCTAAACCATTAACACTATACCCTAAACAACACTAAACACTAAATCCAAAACAACCCTAAAACCTAAACCTTAAACACTAAACCTTAAACAAACCTAAACCCTAAACACTAAACCCTAAACAACCCTAAACTTTTAACCCTAAACACTATACCCTAAACAACCCTAAACCTTAAACAATCCTAAACTCTAAACCCTAAACCCTTAACCTAAACCACCCTAAATCTTAAACAATCCTAAACCCTAAACCTTAAACCCTAAACACTAAACCCTAAACCATAAACCTAACAATAACCATAACCCTAACCCTAACCCCTAACCCTTACCCTAACCCTAACCCTAACCCTAATCCTAACCCTAACCCTAACCCTAACCCTAACCCTAACCCTAACCCTAACCCTAACCCTAAACCTAACCCTAACCTTAACCCTAATCCTAACCCTAACCCTAACCCTAACCGTAACCCTAAACCTAAACCTAATCCTAACCCTAACCCTAACCCTAACCCTAACCCTAACCCTAACCCTAACCCTAACCCTAAACCTAATCCTAACCTAACATTAACCCTAATCCTAACCCTAACCCTAACCCTAACCGTAACCATAACACTAAACTCTAAACCCTAAACCTAATCCACCCTAAACGTTAAACAATCCTAAACCATAAACCTTAGACCCTAAATCCTAAATCTAACAATAAACATAAACCTAACCCTAAATCTAACACTAACCCTAACCCTAACCCTAAACCCTCCCTGACCCTAACCCTAACCCTAAACCTAACCCTGACCCTAATCCTAACACTAACCCTATTTCTAATTCTAAGCCTAACACTAATCCTAAACTTAAACCTAACCCCCTAATAATAACCCTAACCCTTTCACTAACCCTAACCCCTAACCCTAACCCTAACCCTAACCCTAACCCTAACCTAACCCTATCCCTAACCCTAACCCTAACCCTATCCCTAACCTAACCCTAACCCTAACCCTAACCCTAACACAAACCCTAACACTAACCCCCTAACTTTTACCCTAACCCTAACCCTAACCCTAAACCTAACCCTTAACATAACCCTAACCCTAACCCTAACCCTAACCCTCTCCCTAACCCTAACCCTAACCGTAACCATAACACTAAACTCTAAACCCTAAACCAAATCCACGCTAAACCTTAAACAATCCTCAACCATAAACCTTAAACCCTAAACACTAAACCCTAAACCCTAAACCTAACAATAACCATAACCCTAACCCTAACCCCTAACCCTTACCCTAACCCTAACCCTAACCCTAATCCTAACCCTAACCCTAACCCTAACCCTAACCCTAACCTTAACCTTAAACCTAACCCTGACCCTAACCCTAACCCTAATCCTAACACTAACCATAACCCTAACCCTAACACTAACCCTAAACTTAACCCTAACCCTAACCCTAACCCTAACCCTAACTCTAACCCTAACCCTAACCCTAACCATAACCATAATACTAAACTCTAAACCCTAAACCTAATCCACCCTTAAACTTAAACAATCCTAAACCATAAACCTTAAACCCTAAACCCTATATCTAACAATAAACCTAAACCTAACCCTAAACCTAACCCTAACTCTAACCCTAACCCTGAACATAAACCTGACCCTAACCCTAATCCTAATCCTAACACTAATCATAACCCAAACATTAACCCTAATTCTAACCCTAAACCTAACCCTAAACCTCACACTATCCCTAATCCTAACACTAAAACCTAAACTTTAATTCTAACCATAACACTAACCCTACCCTTAACCCTAAACCTAACCATATTTCTAAACCTAACCCTGACCCTAATCCTAACACTAACCCTATTTCTAATTCAAACCCTAACACTAATCCTAAACTAAAACCTAACCCCCTAATAATAACCCTAACACTAAACCTAACCCTAACCCTAACACTAACCCCTAACTCCTAACACTAACCCTAACCCAAACCCCTAACCCTAACCCTAACCCTAACCCTAACCTTAACCCTAACCCTAACCCTAACCCTAAACCTATCCCTAACCCTAACCCTTATTCTAACACTAACACTAACCTTAACCCTAACCCTAACCTTAACCCTCACCCTAACCCTCACCTTAACCCTAAACCTAACCCTAAAACTAACCCTAACACCCTAAATCCTAAACCCTAAACCCTGAAAAACCCTAAACACTAATTCCAAAAGCACCCTAAACCCTAAACTATAAACACTAAACGCTAAAAAACCCTAAACCCTAAAACCTAAACACTAAACCCTAAACAAGCCTAAACCCTAAAACCATTAACAATATACCCTAAACAACCCTAAACCTTAAACAATCCTAAACTCTAAACCCTAAACCCTTAACCTAAACCACCCTAAATCTTAAACAATCCTAAACCCTAAACCTTAAACCCTAAACACTAAACCCTAAACCCTAAACCTAACAATAATCATAACCCTAACCCTAACCCCTAACCCTTACCCTAAACCTAACCCTGACCCTAATCCTAACACTAACCCTATTTCTAATTCTAACCCTAACACTAATCCTAAACTTAACCCTAACCCCCTAATAATAACCCTAACACTAACACTAACCCTAACCCCTAACCCTAACCCTAACCCTAACCCTAACCCTAACCTGAACCTAACCCTAACCCTAACCCTAACACTAACCCCTAACCCTTACCCTAACCCTAACCCTAACCCTAACCCTAACCATTACCCTAACCCTAACCCTAACCCTAACCCTAACCCTAACCCTAACACTAACCATAACCATAACACTAAACTCTAAACCCTAAACCTAATCCACCATAAACCTTAAACAATCCTAAACCATAAACCTTAAACCCTAAACCCTAAATCTAACAATAAACCTAAACCTGACCCTAAATCTAACCCTAACCCTAACCCTAACCCTAAACCTAACCCTGACCCTAACCCTAACCATAATCCTAACACTAACCATAACCCTAACCTAAACCCTAACCCTAACCTTAACCCTAACCCTAAAACGAACGCTAACCCTAACCCTAACCCTAACCCTAACCCTAACCCTAAACCTAACCCTAACCCCTTAACCTTAATCCCTAAATCCTAAACCCTGAACAACCATAAACCCTAAATCCTGAACAACCCTAAATCATAAACCCTGAACAACCCTAAACACTAACCTCTAAACAACCCTAAACAACCCTAATCACTAAACCATAAACAACCCTAAACACTAAACCCTAAACAACCCTATACCCTAAACCTTAAACACTAAACCCTAAATAACCCTAAACCCTAAACCATTAACACTATACCCTAAACAACACTAAACACTAAACCCAAAACAACCCTAAAACCTCAACCTTAAACACTAAACCTTAAACAACCCTAAACCCTAAACACTAAACCCTAAACAACCCTAAATTTTTAACCCTAAACACTATACCCTAAACAACCCTAAACCTTAAACAATTCTAAACTCTAAACCCTAAACCCTTAACCTAAACCACCCTAAATCTTAAACAATCTTAAACCCTAAACCTTAAACCCTAAACACTAAACCCTAAACCCTAAACCTAACAATAACCATAACCCTAACCCTAACCCCTAAACTTTACCCTAACCCTAACCCTAACCCTAATCCTAACCCTAACCCTAACCCTAACCCTAACCCTAACCCTAACCCTAACCCTAAACCTAATACTAACCCTTACCCTAACACTAACTTTAACCCTAACCCTAATCCTAACACTAAACCATAAACCCTAAACCTAACCCTAACCCTAAAACTAAACTTTAAATCCTAAACCTAATCTACTCTCAACCTTAAACAATCCTAAACCCTAAACCCTGAACCCTAAACCTAACCCTAACCCTAACACTAACACTAACCATAACCCTAACACTAAATTGTAAACCCTAAATTTAATTTATGATAAACCTTAAACAATCCTAAACCCTAAACCTTAAACCCTAAACCTAACAATTACCATAACCCTAACCCTAATCCTAACCCTAACCCTAACCCTAAACGTAACCCTAACACTAAACATAACCCTAACCATAACCCTAAACCTAACACTAACACTAAACGTTGTCCTAACCCTAACCCTAACCCTAAACCTGACCCTAACCCTAACCCTAACCCTAACCCTAATCCTAACTCTAACCCTAATCCTAACAATAAACCTAAACCTAACCCTAACCCTAACCCTAACCCTAAACCTAACACTAACCTTAACCCTAACCCTAACCCTAACCCTAACAGTAATCCCTAAACCCTAAACCTAACCCTAACGATATCCCAAACACAAAACACTAAACCCTAAAAATAATCCACCCTAAACCTTAAACAATCCTAAAACCTAAACCTTTACCCTAAAACCTAAACCCTAAACCTAACAATATCCATGACCCTAAACGTAACCCTAAACCTAACCCTAACCCTAACCCTAATCCGAACACTAAACCCTAAACCCTAAACCTAACCCTAACCTTAACACTAAACTCTAAACCCTAAACCTAATCTACCCTAAACCTTAAACAATCCTAAACCCAAAACCTTAAACCCTAAACACTAAACCCTAAACCTAACAATAAACCTAACCCTAACCCTAACCCTAACCCTAACCTTAAACGTAACCCTAACCGTAACCATAACCCTAAACCTAACCCTAACCTTAAGCCTAACCATAAACCTAACCCTAACCCTAAACCTAACCTTAACCCTAACCCTAACCCTAAACCTAACAATAAACATAATCATAACCCTTACCCTAACCCTAACCCTAACCCTAACCGTAACCCTAAACCTAACCCTAACCGTAACACTAACCCTAACCCTAACCCTAACCCTAACCCTAACCCTAACCCTAACCTTAACCTTAACCATAACACTAAACTCTAAACCCTAAACCTAATCCACCCTAAACCTTAAAAATTCCTAAACCATAAACCTTAAACCCTAAACCCTAAATCTAACAATAAACCTAAACCTAACCCTAAATCTATCCCTAACCTTAACCCTAACCCTAAACCTAACCCTGACCTTAACCCTAACCCTAATCCTAACACTAACCATAACCCTAACCCTAACCATAACCCTAACCTTAACCCTAACCATAACCCTAACCCTAAACCTAACCCTAACCCTAACTGTAACCATAACACTAAACTCTAAACCCTAAACCTAATCCACCCTAAACCTTAAACAATCCTAAACCACAAACCTTAAACCCTAAACCCTAAATCTAACAATAAACCTAAACCTAACCCTAAATCTAACCCTAACCCTAACCCTAACCCTAA
>NC_137966.1:28903690-28913690 GCF_963924665.1 Micromys minutus | reverse complement strand
ACCCTAACCCTAACCCTAACCTAACCCTAACCCTAACCCTAACCCTAACCCTAACACTAACCCCTAACACTTACCCTAACCCTAACTCTAACCCTAACCCTAACCATTACCCTAACCCTAACCCTAACCCTAACCCTAACCCTAACATTAACCGTAACCATAACACTAAACTCTAAAACCTAAACCTAATCCACCCTAAACCTTAAACAATCCTAAACCATAAATCTTAAACCCTAAACACTAAATCTAACAATAAACCTGAACCTGAACCTAAATCTAACCCTAACCCTAACCCTAACCCTAAACCTAACCCTGACCCTAACACTAACCCTAATCCTAACACTAACCATAACCCTAACCCTAACCCTAACCCTAACCTTAACCCTAACCCTAACCCTAAACCTAAACCTTACCCTAACCCTAACCCTAACCCTAACCTAACCCTAACCCTAACCCTAACCCTAACCCTAACACTAACCCCCTAACTTTTACCCTAACCCTAACCCTAACATTAACCCTAACCTTAACCCTAACCCTAACCCTAAACCTAACCCTAACCCTAACTCTAACCCTAACCCTAACCCTAACCGTAACCATAATACTAAACTCTAAACCCTAAACCTAATCTACCCTAAACCTTAAACAATCCTAAACCTTAAACCTTAAACCCTAAACCCTAAATCTAACAATAAACCTAAACCTAACCCTAAATCTAACCCTAACCCTAACCCTAACCGTAAACCTAAACCTGACCCTAACCCTAACCCTAATAATAACACTAATCATAACCCAAACACTAACCCTAACCCTAACCCTAAACCTAACCCTAAACCTCACACTATCCCTAATCCTAACACTAAACCCTAAACTTTAAATCTAACCCTAACCCTAACTCTACCCTTAACCCTAACCCTAACCATATCCCTAAACCTAACCCTGACCCTAATCCTAACACTAACCCTATTTCTAATTCTAACCCTAACACTAATCCTAAACTAAAACCTAACCCCCTAATAATAACCCTAACACAAAACCTAACCCTAACCCTAACCCTAACCCTAACCCTAACCCTAACACTAACCCCTAACCCCTAACACTAACCCTAACACTAACCCCTAACCCTAACCCTAACCCTAACCCTAACCTTAACCCTAACCCTAACCCAAACCCTAACCCTATCCCTAACCCTAACCCTTACCCTAACACTAACACTAACCTTAACCCTAACCCTAACCTTAACCCTCACCCTAACCCTCAGCTTAACACTAAACCTAACCCTAACACTAACCCTAACACCCTAAATCCTAAACCCTAAACCCCGAAAAACCCTAAAAACTAATTCCAAAAGCACCCTAAACCCTAAACTATAAACACTAAACGCTAAAAAACCCTAAACTCTAAACCTTAAACACTAAACCCTAAACAAGCCTAAACCCTAAAACCATTAACACTATACCCTAAACAACCCTAAACCCTTAACCCTAAATATTATACCCTAAACCCTAAAACACTATACAACCTTAAACCCTAAACCTTAAAATATCCTAAATCATAAATCCTGAACAACCCTAAACACTAAATCATAAACAACCCTAAAAAACCCTAAACAACTCTAAACGCTAAAACCTAAAAAACCCTAAACATTAAACAATCTTAAACGCTAAACCCTATACCCTAAACCTAAACCACCCTAAAACTTAAACAATCCTAAACCCTAAACCTTAAACCATAAACCCTAAATTTTAAACCATAAATCTAAGAATAACCATAACCCTAACCCTAACCCTAAACTTAAACCTAACCCTAACCCCAACCCTAACCTTAACCCCATAACCCTAACCCTAACCTTAAGCCTAACATAACCCCATAACCCTAACTCTAACCCTAACTCTAACCCTAATGCTAACCCTAACCCTAACCCTAACCCTAACCCTAACCCCTTAACCTTAATCCCTAAATCCTAAACCCTGAACAACCATAAATCCTAAACCCTGAACAACCCTAAATCATAAACCCTGAATAACCCTAAACACTAACCTCTAAACAACCCTAAACAACCCTAATCATTAAACCATAAACAACCCTAAACACTAAACACTAAACAACCCTATACCCTAAACCTTAAACACTAAACCCTAAATAACCCTAAACCCTAAAACATTAACACTATACCCTAAACAACACTAAACACTAAACCCAAAACAACCCTAAAACCTAAACCTTAAACACTAAACCTTAAACAACCCTAAACCCTAAACACTAAACCCTAAACAACCCTAAACTTTTAACCCTAAACACTATACCCTAAACAACCCTAAACCTTAAACAATCCTAAACTCTAAACCCTAAACCCTTAACCTAAACCACCCTAAATCTTAAACAATCCTAAACCCTAAACCTTAAACCCTAAACACTAAACCCTAAACCCTAAACCTTACAATAACCATAACCCTAACCCTAACCCCTAACCCTTACCCTAACCCTAACCCTAACCCTAATCCTAACCCTAAACCTAACCCTAACCCTAACCCTAACCCTAAACCTAACCCTTACCCTAATCCTAACACTAACCCTATTTCTAATTTTAACCCTAACACTAATCCTAAACTTAAACCTAACCCCCTAATAATAAACCTAACCCTAACACTAACCCTAACCCCTAACCCTAACCCTAACCCTAACCCTAACCTAACCCTAACCCTAACCCTAACCCTAACCCTAACACTAACCCCTAACCCTTACCCTAACCCTAACCCTAACCCTAACCCTAACCATTACCCTAACCCTAACCCTAACCCTAACACTAACCCTAACCCTAAACCTAACCCTTACCCTAACCCTAACCCTAACCTAACCCTAACCCTAACCCTAACCCTAACCCTAACCCTAACCCTAAACCTAACCCTGACCCTAACACTAACCCTAATCCTAACACTAACCATAACCCTAACCCTAACCCTAACCCTAACCTTAATCCTAACCCTAACCCTAAACCTAACCCTTACCCTAACCCTAACCCTAACCCTAACCTAACCCTAACCCTAACCCTAACCCTAACCCTAACCCTAACCCTAACACTAACCCCCTAACTTTTACCCTAACCCTAACCCTAACATTAACCCTAACCTTAACCCTAACCCTAACCCTAACCCTAACCCTAACTCTAACCCTAACTTTAACCCTAACCGTAACCATAATACTAAACTGTAAACCCTAAACCTAATCTACCCTAAACCTTAAACAATCCTAAACCTTAAACCTTAAACCCTAAACCCTAAATCTAACAATAAACCTAAACCTAACCCTAAATCTAACCCTAACCTTAACCCTAACCCTAAACCTAAACCGGACCCTAACCCTAACCCTAATAATAACACTAATCATAACCCAAACACTAACCCTAACCCTAACCCTAAACCTAACCATAAACCTCACACTATCCCTAATCCTAACACTAAACCCTAAACTTTAAATCTAACCCTAACCCTAACTCTACCCTTAACCCTAACCCTAACCATATCCCTAAACCTAACCCTGACCCTAATCCTAACACTAACCCTATTTCTAATTCTAACCCTAACACTAATCCTAAACTAAAACCTAACCCCCTAATAATAACCCTAACACAAAACCTAACCCTAACCCTAACCCTAACCCTAAAACTAACCCCTAACCCCTAACACTAACCCTAACACTAACCCCTAACCCTAACCCTAACAATAACCCTAACCTTAACCCTAACCTTAACCCTAACCCTAACCCTATCCCTAACCCTAACCCTTACCCTAACACTAACACTAACCTTAACCCTAACCCTAACCTTAACCCTCACACTAACCCTCACCTTAACCCTAAACCTAACCCTAACACTAACCCTAACACCCTAAATCCTAAACCCTAAACCCCGAAAAACCCTAAACACTAATTCCAAAAGCACCCTAAACCCTAAACTATAAACACTAAACTCTAAAAAACCCTAAACTCTAAACCCTAAACACTAAACCCTAAACAAGCCTAAACCCTAAAACCATTAACACTATACCCTAAACAACCCTAAACCCTTAACCCTAAATATTATACCCTAAACCCTAAAACACTATACAACCTTAAACCCTAAACCTTAAAATATCCTAAATCATAAATCCTGAACAAGCCTAAACACTATATCATAAACAACCCTATAAAACCCTAAACAGCTCTAAACGCTAAAACCTAAACAACCCTAAACATTAAACAATCTTAAACGCTAAACCCTATACCCTAAACCTAAACCACCCTAAAACTTAAACAATCCTAAACCCTAAACCTTAAACCATAAACCCTAAAAATTAAACCATAAATCTAAGAATAACCATAACCCTAACCCTAACCCTAAACCTAAACCTAACCCTAACCCCAACCCTAACCTTAACCCCATAACCCTAACCCTAACCTTAAGCCTAACATAACCCCATAACCCTAACTCTAACCCTAACTCTAACCCTAATGCTAACCCTAACCCTAACCCTAACCCTAACCCTAACCCCTTAACCTTAATCCCTAAATCCTAAACCCTGAACAACCATAAATCCTAAACCCTGAACAACCCTAAATCATAAACCCTGAATAACCCTAAACACTAACCTCTAAACAACCCTAAACAACCCTAATCACTAAACCATAAACAACCCTAAACACTAAACCCTAAACAACCCTATACCCTAAACCTTAAACACTAAACCCTAAATAACCCTAAACCCTAAACCATTAACACTATACCCTAAACAACACTAAACACTAAACCCAAAACAACCCTAAAACCTAAACCTTAAACACTAAACCTTAAACAAACCTAAACCCTAAACACTAAACCCTAAACAACCCTAAACTTTTAACCCTAAACACTATACCCTAAACAACCCTAAACCTTAAACAATCCTAAACTCTAAAGCCTAAACCCTTAACCTAAACCACCCTAAATCTTAAACAATCCTAAACCCTAAACCTTAAACCCTAAACACTAAACCCTAACCCTAAACCTAATCCTAACCCTAACCCTAACCCTAACCCTAACCCTAACCCTAACCCTAACCCTAATCCTAACCCTAACCCTAACCCTAACACTAACCCTAACCCTAAACCTAACCCTGACCCTAATCCTAACACTAACCCTATTTCTAATTCTAACCCTAACACTAATCCTAAACTTAAACCTAACCCCCTAATAATAAACCTAACCCTAACACTAACCCTAACCCCTAACCCTAACCCTAACCCTAACCCTAACCTAACCCTAACCCTAACCCTAACCCTAACCCTAACACTAACCCCTAACACTTACCCTAACCCTAACCCTAACCCTAACCCTAACCATTACCCTAACCCTAACCCTAACCCTAACCCTAAGCCTAACATTAACCGTAACCATAACACTAAACTCTAAACCCTAAACCTAATCCACCCTAAACCTTAAACAATCCTAATCCATAAATCTTAAACCCTAAACACTAAATCTAACAATAAACCTGAACCTGACTCTAAATCTAACAATAACCCTAACCCTAAAACTAACCCTGACCCTAACACTAACCCTAATCCTAACACTAACCATAACCCTAACCCTAACCCTAACCCTAATCTTAACCCTAACCCTAACCCTAAACCTAACCCTTACCCTAACCCTAACCCTAACCCTAACCTAACCCTAACCCTAACCCTAACCCTAACCCTAACCCTAACCCTAACACTAACCCCCTAACTTTTACCCTAACCCTAACCCTAACATTAACCCTAACCTTAACCCTAACCCTAACCCTAACCCTAACCCTAACCCTAACTCGAACCCTAACCCTAACCCTAACCGTAACCATAATACTAAACTCTAAACCCTAAACCTAATCTACCCTAAACCTTAAACAATCCTAAACCATAAACCTTAAACCCTAAACCATAAATCTAACAATAAACCTAAACCTAACCCTAAATCTAACCCTAACCCTAACCCTAACCCTAAACCTAAACCTGACCCTAACCCTAACCCTAATAATAACACTAATCATAACCCAAACACTAACCCTAACCCTAACCCTAAACCTAACCCTAAACCTCACACTATCCCTAATCCTAAAACTAAACCCTAAACTTTAAATCTAACCCTAACCCTAACTCTACCCTTAACCCTAACCCTAACCATATCCCTAAACCTAACCCTGACCCTAATCCTAACACTAACCCTATTTCTAATTCTAACCCTAACACTAATCCTAAACTAAAACCTAACCCCCTAATAATAAACCTAACACAAAACCTAACCCTAACCCTAACCCTAACCCTAACCCTAACACTAACCCCTAACCCCTAACAATAACCCTAACACTAACCCCTAACCCTAACCCTAACCCTAACCCTAACCTTAACCCTAACCCTAACCCTAACCCTAACCCTATCCCTAACCCTAACCCTTACCCTAACACTAACACTAACCTTAACCCTAACCCTAACCTTAACCCTCACCCTAACCCTAACCTTAACACTAAACCTAACCCTAACACTAACCCTAACACCCTAAATCCTAAACCCTAAACCCCGAAAAACCCTAAACACTAATTCCAAAAGCACCCTAAACCCTAAACTATAAACACTAAACGCTAAAAAACCCTAAACTCTAAACCCTAAACACTAAACCCTAAACAAGCCTAAACACTAAAACCATTAACACTATACCCTAAACAACCCTAAACCCTTAACCCTAAATATTATACCCTAAACCCTAAAACACTATACAACCTTAAACCCTAAACCTTAAAATATCCTAAATCATAAATCCTGAACAACCCTAAACACTAAATCATAAACAACCCCAAAAAACCCTAAACAACTCTAAACGCTAAAACCTAAAAAACCCTAAACATTAAACAATCTTAAACGCTAAACCCTATACCCTAAACCTAAACCACCCTAAAACTTAAACAATCCTAAACCCTAAACCTTAAACCATAAACCCTAAATTTTAAACCATAAATCTAAGAATAACCATAACCCTAACCCTAACCCTAAACCTAAACCTAACCCTAACCCCAACCCTAACCTTAACCCCATAACCCTAACCCTAACCTTAAGCCTAACATAACCCCATAACCCTAACTCTAACCCTAACTCTAACCCTAATACTAACCCTAACCCTAACCCTAACCCCTTAACCTTAATCCCTAAATCCTAAACCCTGAACAACCATAAATCCTAAACCCTGAACAACCCTAAATCATAAACCCTGAATAACCCTAAACACTAACCTCTAAACAACCCTAAACAACCCTAATCACTATACCATAAACAACCCTAAACACTAAACACTAAACAACCCTATACCCTAAACCTTAAACACTAAACCCTAAATAACCCTAAACCCTAAACCATTAACACTATACCCTAAACAACACTAAACACTAAACCCAAAACAACCCTAAAACCTAAACCTTAAACACTAAACCTTAAACAACCCTAAACCCTAAACTCTAAACCCTAAACAACCCTAAACTTTTAACCCTAAACACTATACCGTAAACAACCCTAAACCTTAAACAATCCTAAACTCTAAACCCTAAACCCTTAACCTAAACCACCCTAAATCTTAAACAATCCTAAACCCTAAACCTTAAACCCTAAACACTAAACCCTAAACCCTAAACCTAACAATAACCATAACCCTAACCCTAACCCCTAACCCTTACCCTAACCCTAACCCTAACCCTAATCCTAACCCTAAACCTAACCCTAACCCTAACCCTAACCCTAACCCTAAACCTAACCCTGACCCTAATCCTAACACTAACCCTATTTCTAATTTTAACCCTAACACTAATCCTAAACTTAAACCTAACCCACTAATAATAAACCTAACCCTAACACTAACCCTAACCCCTAACCCTAACCCTAATCCTAACCCTAACCTAACCCTAACCCTAACCCTAACCCTAACCCTAACACTAACCCCTAACCCTTACCCTAACCCTAACCCTAACCCTAACCCTAACCATTACCCTAACCCTAACCCTAACCCTAACCCTAACCCTAACCCTAACACTAACCGTAACCATAACACTAAACTCTAAACCCTAAACCTAATCTACCCTAAACCTTAAACAATCCTAAACCATAAATCTTAAACCCTAAACACTTAATCTAACAATAAACCTAAACCTGACCCTAAATCTAACCCTACCCTAACCCTAACCCTAAACCTAACCCTGACCCTAACACTAACCCTAATCCTAACACTAACCATAACCCTAACCCTAACCCTAACCCTAACCTTAATCCTAACCCTAACCCTAAACCTAACCCTTACCCTAACCCTAACCCTAACCCTAACCTAACCCTAACCCTAACCCTAACCCTAACCCTAACCCTAACACTAACCCCCTAACTTTTACCCTAACCCTAACCCTAACATTAACCCTAACCTTAACCCTAACCCTAACCCTAACCCTAACTCTAACCCTAACTTTAACCCTAACCGTAACCATAATAAAAAAACTCTAAACCCTAAACCTAATCTACCCTAAACCTTAAATAATCCTAAACCCTAAACCTTAAACCCTAAACCCTAAATCTAACAATAAACCTAAACCTAACCCTAAATCTAACCCTAACCCTAACCCTAACCCTAAACCTAAACCGGACCCTAACCCTAACCCTAATAATAACACTAATCATAACCCAAACACTAACCCTAACCCTAACCCTAAACCTAACCCTAAACCTCACACTATCCCTAATCCTAACACTAAACCCTAAACTTTAAATCTAACCCTAACCCTAACTCTACCCTTAACCCTAACCCTAACCATATCCCTAAACCTAACCCTGACCCTAATCCTAACACTAACCCTATTTCTAATTCTAACCCTAACACTAATCCTAAACTAAAACCTAACCCCCTAATAATAACCCTAACACAAAACCTAACCCTAACCCTAACCCTAACCCTAAAACTAACCCCTAACCCCTAACACTAACCCTAACACTAACCCCTAACCCTAACCCTAACCCTAACCCTAACCTTAACACTAACCCTAACCCTAACCCTAACCCTAACCCTATCCCTAACCCTAACCCTTACCCTAACACTAACACTAACCTTAACCCTAACCCTAACCTTAACCCTCACCCTAACCCTCACCTTAACCCTAAACCTAACCCTAACACTAACCCTAACACCCTAAATCCTAAACCCTAAACCCCGAAAAACCCTAAACACTAATTCCAAAAGCACCCTAAACCCTAAACTATAAACACTAAACGCTAAAAAACCCTAAACTCTAAACCCTAAACACTAAACCCTAAACAAGCCTAAACCCTAAAACCATTAACACTATACCCTAAACAACCCTAAACCCTTAACCCTAAATATTATACCCTAAACCCTAAAACACTATACAACCTTAAACCCTAAACTTTAAAATATCCTAAATCATAAATCCTGAACAAGCCTAAACACTATATCATAAACAACCCTAAAAAACCCTAAACAACACTAAACGCTAAAACCTAAACAACCCTAAACATTAAACAATCTTAAACGCTAAACCCTATACCCTAAACCTAAACCACCCTAAAACTTAAACAATCCTAAACCCTAAACCTTAAACCATAAACCCTAAATTTTAAACCATAAATCTAAGAATAACCATAACCCTAACCCTAACCCTAAACCTAAACCTAACCCTAACACCAACCCTAACCTTAACCCCATAACCCTAACCCTAACCTTAAGCCTAACATAACCCCATAACCCTAACTCTAACCCTAACTCTAACCCTAATGCTAACCCTAACCCTAACCCTAACCCTAACCCTAACCCCTTAACCTTAATCCCTAAATCCTAAACCCTGAACAACCATAAATCCTAAACCCTGAACAACCCTAAATCATGAACCCTGAATAACCCTAAACACTAACCTCTAAACAACCCTAAACAACCCTAATCACTAAACCATAAACAACCCTAAACACTAAACCC
>NC_137966.1:28891190-28901190 GCF_963924665.1 Micromys minutus | reverse complement strand
TAACCCTATCCCTAAACCTAACACTGACCCTAATCCTAACACTAACCCTATTTCTAATTCTAACCCTAACACTAATCCTAAACTAAAACCTAACCCCCTAATAATAACCCTAACACTAAACCTAACCCTAACCATAACCCTAACCCTAACCCTAACACTAACCCCTAACCCCTAACACTAACCCTAACCCTAACCTCTAACCCTAACCCTAACCCTAACCTTAACCCTAACCCTAACTCTAAACCTATCCCTAACCCTAACCCTTACCCTAAAACTAACACTAACCTTAACCCTAACCCTAACCTTAACCCTCACCCTAACCCTCACCTTAACCCTAAACCTAACCCTAACACTAACCCTAACACCCTAAATCCTAAACCTTAAGCCCCGAAAAACCCTAAACACTAATTCCAAAAGCACCCTAAACCCTAAACTATAAACACTAAACGCTAAAAAACCCTAAACCCTAAACCCTAAACACTAAACCCTAAACAAGCCTAAACCCTAAAACCATTAACACTATACCCTAAACAACCCTAAACCCTTAACCCTAAACATTATACCCTAAACCCTAAAACACTATACAACCTTAAACCCTAAACCTTAAAATATCCTAAATCATAAATCCTGAACAACCCTAAACACTAAATTATAAACAACCCTAAAAAACCCTAAACAACTCTAAACGCTAAAACCTAAACAACCCTAACCATTAAAAAATCTTAAACGCTAAATTCTATACCCTAAACCTAAACCACCCTAAAACTTAAACAATCCTAAACCCTAAACCTTAAACCATAAACCCTAAATTTTAAACCATAAATCTAAGAATAACCATAACCCTAACCCTAACCCTAAACCTAAACCTAACCCTAACCCCAACCCTAACCTTAACCCCATAACCCTAACCCTAACCTTAAGCCTAACATAACCCCATAACCCTAACTCTAACCCTAACTCTAACCCTAACTCTAACCCTAATGCTAACCCTAACCCTAACCTTAACCCTAACCCTAACCCCTTAACCTTAATCCCTAAATCCTAAACCCTGAAAACCATAAATCCTAAACCCTGAACAACCCTAAATCATAAACCCTGAATAACCCTAAACACTAACCTCTAAACAACCCTAAACAACCCTAATCACTAAACCATAAACAACCCTAAACACTAAACCCTAAACAACCCTATACCCTAAACCTTAAACACTAAACCCTAAATAACCCTAAACCCTAAACCATTAACACTATACCCTAAACAACACTAAACACTAAACCCAAAACAACCCTAAAACCTAAACCTTAAACACTAAACCTTAAACAACCCTAAACCCTAAACACTAAACCCTAAACAACCCTAAACTTTTAACCCTAAGCTCTATACCCTTAACAACCCTAAACCTTAAACAATCCTAAACTCTAAACCCTAAACCCTTAACCTAAACCACCCTAAACCTTAAACAATCCTAAACCCTAAACCTTAAACCCTAAACACTAAACCCTAAACCCTAAACCTAACAATAAACATAACCCTAACCCTAACCCCTAACCCTTACCCTAACCTAACCCTAACCCTAACCCTAATCCTAACCATAACCCTAACCCTAACCCTAACCCTAACCCTAACCCTAAACCTAATCCTAACCCTAACCTTAATCCTATTCCTAACCCTAACCCTAACCCTAACCCTAACCGTAACCATAACACTAAACTCTAAACCCTAAACCTAATCCACCCTAAACCTTAAACAATCCTAAACCATAAACCTTAGACCCTAAATCCTAAATCTAACAATAAACCTAAACCTAACCCTAAATCTAACCCTAACCCTAACCCTAAACCCAAAACCCTCCCTGACTTTAACCCTAACCCTAACCCTAACCCTAACCCTAAACCTAACCCTGACCCTAATCCTAACACTAACCCTATTTCTAATTCTAACCCTAACACTAATCCTAAACTTAAACCTAACCCCCTAATATAACCCTAACCCTAACACTAACCCTAACCCCTAACCCTAACCCTAACCCTAACCCTAAACTTACCCTAACCCTAACCCTAACCCTAACCCTAACCCTAACCCTAACCCTAACCTTAACCCTAACCCTAACCTTAACCCTAACCCTAACCCTAACCCCTAACCCTTACCCAAACCCTAACCCTAATCCTAATTCTAAACCTAACCCTAGCCCTAACCCTAACCATAACCCTAACCCTAACCCTAACCCTAAACCTAATCCTAACCCTAACCTTAACCCTAATCCTAACCCTAACCCTAACCCTAACCCTAACCCTAACCGTAACCATAACACTAAACTCTAAACCCTAAACCTAATCCACCCTAAACCTTAAACAATCCTAAACCATAAACCGTAGACCCTAAACCCTAAATCTAACATTAAACCTAAACCTAACCCTAAATCTAACCCTAACCCTAAACCCTCCCTGACCCTAACCCTAACCCTAACCCTAACCCTAACCCTAAACCTAACCCTGACCCTAATCCTAACACTAAACCTATTTCTAATTCTAACCCTAACACTAATCCTAAACTTAACCCTAACCCCCTAACCCTAACCCTAACCCTAACCCTAAAACTAACCCTAAACCCTAACCCTAACCCTAAACCTAACCCTAACCCTAACCTAACCCTAACCCTAACCCTAACCCTAACACAAACCGTAACACTAACCCCCTAACTTTTACTCTAACCCTAACCCTAACCCTAACCTTTACCATAACCCTAACCCTAACCCTAACCTAACCCTAACCCTAACCCTAACCCTAACCCTAACCTAACCCTAACCCTAACCCTAACCCTAACACTAACCCCTAACCCTTACCCTAACCCTAACCCTAACCCTAACCATTACCCTAACCCTAGCCCTAACCCTAACCCTAACCCTAATCCCATCCCTAACCCTAACACTAACCGTAACCATAACACTAAACTCTAAACCCTAAACCTAATCCACCCTAAACCTTGAACAATCCTAAACCATAAACCTTAAACCCTAAACCCTAAATCTAACAATAAACCTAAACCTAACCCTAAATCTAACCCTAACCCTATCCCTAACCCTAAACCTAACCCTGACCCTAACCCTAACCCTAATCCTAACACTAACCATAACCCTAACTCTAACACAAACCCTAACCTTAACCCTAACCCTAACCCTAACCCTAACCCTAACCCTAACTCTAACCCTAACCCTAACCATAACCGTAACCATAATACTAAACTCTAAACCCTAAACCTAATCCACCCTAAACCTTAAACAATCCTAAACCATAAACCTTAAACCCTAAACCTTAAATCTAACAATAAACCTAAACCTAACCCTAAATCTAACCCTAACCCTAACCCTAACCCTAAACCTAAACCTGACCCTAACCCTAACCCTAATCCTAACACTAATCATAACCCAAACACTAACCCTAACCCTAACCCTAAACCTAACCCTAAAACTCACACTATCCCTAATCCTAACACTAAACCCTAAACTTTAAATCTAACCCTAACTCTAACCCTACCCTTAACCCTAACCCTATCCCTAAACCTAACCCTGACCCTAATCCTAACACTAACCCTATTTCTAATTCTAACCCTAACACTAATCCTAAACTAAAACCTAACCCCCTAATAATAACCCTAACACTAAACCTAACCCTAACCCTAACCCTAAACCTAACCCTAACCCTAACACTAACCCCTAACCCCTAACACTAACCCTAACCCTAACCCCTAACCCTAACCCTAACCCTAACCCTTACCCTAACACTAACACTAACCTTAACCCTAACCCTAACCTTAACCCTCACCCTAACCCTCACCTTAACCCTAAACCTAACCCTAACACTAACCCTAACACCCTAAATCCTAAACCTTAAGCCTCGAAAAACCCTAAACACTAATTCCAAAAGCACCCTAAACCCTAAACTATAAACACTAAACGCTAAAAAACCCTAAACCCTAAACCCTAAACACTAAACCCTAAACAAGATTAAACCCTAAAACCATTAACACTATACCCTAAAAAACCCTAAACCCTTAACCCTAAACATAATATCCTAAACCCTAAAACACTATACAACCTTAAACCCTAAACCTTAACATATCCTAAATCATAAATCCTGAACAACCCTAAACACTAAATTATAAACAACCCTAAAAAACCCTAAACAACTCTAAACGCTAAAACCTAAACAACCCTAACCATTAAAAAATCTTAAACGCTAAATTCTATACCCTAAACCTAAACCACCCTAAAACTTAACCAATCCTAAACCCTAAACCTTAAACCATAAACCCTAAATTTTAAACCATAAATCTAAGGATAACCATAACCCTAACCCTAACCCTAAACCTAAACCTAACCCTAACCCCAACCCTAACCTTAACCCCATAACCCTAACCCTAACCTTAAGCCTAACATAACCCCATAACCCTAACTCTAACCCTAACTCTAACCCTAATGCTATCCCTAACCCTAACCCTAACCCTAACCCTAACCCTAACCCTAACCCCTTAACCTTAATCCCTAAATCCTAAACCCTGAACAACCATAAATCCTAAACCCTGAACAACCCTAAATCATAAACCCTGAATAACCCTAAACACTAACCTCTAAACAACCCTAAACAACCCTAATCACTAAATATAAACAACCCTAAACACTAAACCCTAAACAACCCTATACCCTAAACCTTAAACACTAAACCCTAAATAACCCTAAACCCTAAACCATTAACACTATACCCTAAACAACACTAAACACTAAACCCAAAACAACCCTAAAACCTAAACATTAAACACTAAACCTTAAACAACCCTAAACCCTAAACACTAAACCCTAAACAACCCTAAACTTTTTACCCTAAACTCTATACCCTAAACAACCCTAAACCTTAAACAATCCTAAACTCTAAACCCTAAACCCTTAACCTAAACCACCCTAAATCTTAAACAATCCTAAACCCTAAACCTTAAACCCTAAACACTAAACCCTAAACCCTAAACCTAACAATAACCATAACCCTAACCCTAACCCCTAACCCTTACCCTAACCCTAACCCTAACCCTAATCCTAACCCTAACCCTAACCCTAACCCTAACCCTAACCCTAACCCTAAACCTAATCCTAACCCTAACCTTCACCCTAATCCTAACCATAACCCTAACCCTAACCATAACCGTAACCATAACACTAAACTCTAAACCCTAAACCTAATCCACCCTAAACCTTAAACAATCCTAAACCATAAACCTTAGACCCTAAATCCTAAATCTAACAATAAACCTAAACCTAACCCTAAATCTAACCCTAACCCTAACCCTAACCCTAAACCCTACCTGACTTTAACCCTAACCCTAACCCTAACCCTAACCCTAAACCTACCCCTGACCCTAATCCTAACACTAAACCTATTTCTAATTCTAACCCTAACACTAATCCTAAACTTAAACCTAACCCCCTAATAATAACCCTAACCCTAACACTAACCCTAACCCCTAACCCTAACCCTAACCCTAACCCTAACCTTACCCTAACCCTAACCTTAACCCTAATCCTAACCCTAACCCTAACCCTAACCTTAACCCTAACCCTAACCTTAACCCTAACCCTAACCCCTAACCCCTAACCCTTACCCAAACCCTAACCCTAACCCTAAACCTAAACCTAACCCTAACCATAACCATAACCCTAACCCTAACCCTAACCCTAACCCTAACCCTAAACCTAACCCTAACCCTAACCTTAACCCTAATCCTAACCCTAACCCTAACCCTAACCCTAACCGTAACCATAACACTAAACTCTAAACCCTAAACCTAATCCACCCTAAACCTTAAACAATCCTAAACCATAAACCGTAGACCCTAAACCCTAAATCTAACATTAAACCTAAACCTAACCCTAAATCTAACCCTAACCCTAAACCCTACCTGACCCTAACCCTAACCCTAACCCTATTTCTAATTCTAACCCTAACACTAATCCTAAACTTAACCCTAACCCCCTAATAATAACCCTAACCCTAAAACTAACCCTAAACCTTAACCCTAACCCTAACCCTAACCCTAACCTAACCCTAACCCTAACCCTTACCCTAACCCAAACCCTAACACTAACCCCCTAACTTTTACCCTAACCCTAACCCTAACCCTAACCTTTACCATAACTCTAACCCTAACCCTAACCCCATCCCTAACCCTAACCCTAACCGTGACCACAACACTAAACTCTAAACCCTAAACCTAATCCACCCTAAACCTTGAACAATCCTAAACCATAAACCTTAAACTCTAAACCCTAAATCTAACAATAAACCTAACCTAACCCTAAATCTAACCCTAACCCTATCCCTAACCCTAAACCTAACCCTGACCCTAACCCTAACCCTAATCCTAACACTAACCATAACCCTTACCCTAACACTAACCCTAACCTTAACCCTAACCCTAACCCTAACCCTAACCCTAACCCATACTCTAAGCCTAACCCTAACCCTAACCGTAACCATAATACTAAACTCTAAACCCTAAACCTAATCCACCCTAAACCTTAAACAATCCAAAACCATAAACCTTAAACCCTAAACCTTAAATCTAACAATAAACCTAAACCTAACCCTAAATCTAACCCTAACCCTAACCCTAACCCTAAACCTAAACCTGACCCTAACCCTAACCCTAATCCTAACACTAATCATAACCCAAACACTAACCCTAACCCTAACCCTAAACCTAACCCTAAAACTCACACTATCCCTAATCCTAACACTAAACCCTAAACTTTAAATCTAACCCTAACCCTAACCCTACCCTTAAACCTAACCCTATCCCTAAACCTATACCTGACCCTAATCCTAACACTAACACTATTTCTAATTCTAACCCTAACACTAATCCTAAACTAAAACCTAACCCCCTAATAATAACCCTAACACTAAACCTAACCCTAACCCTAACCCTAACCCTAACCCTAACCCTAACACTAACCCCTAACCCCTAACACTAACCCTAACCCTAACCCCTAACCCTAACCCTAACCCTAACCTTAACCCTAACCCTAACCCTAACTTTATCCCTAACCCTAATTCTTACCCGAACACTAACACTAACCTTAACTCTAACCCTAACCTTAACCCTCACCCTAACCCTCACCTTAACCCTAAACCTAACCCTAACACTAACCCTAACACCCTAAATCCTAAACCTTAAACCCCGAAAAACCCTAAACACTAATTCCAAAAGCACCCTAAACTCTAAACTATAAACACTAAACGCTAAAAAACCCTAAACCCTAAACCCTAAACACTAAACCCTAAACAAGCCTAAACCCTAAAACCATTAACACTATACCCTAAACAACCCTAAACCCTTAACCCTAAACATTATACCCTAAACCCTAAAACACTATACAACCTTAAACCCTAAACCTTAAAATATCCTAAATCATAAATCCTGAACAACCCTAAACACTAAATTATAAACAACCCTAAAAAACCCTAAACAACTCTAAACGCTAAAACCTAAACAACCCTAACCATTAAACAATCTTAAACGCTAAATTCTGTACCCTAAACCTAAACCACCCTAAAACTTAAACAATCCTAAACCCTAAACCTTAAACCATAAACCCTAAATTTTAAACCATAAATCTAAGAATAACCATAACCCTAACCCTAACCCTAAACCTAAACCTAACCCTAACCCCAACACTAACCTTAACCCCATAACCCTAACCCTAACCTTAAGCCTAACATAACCCCATAACCCTAACTCTAACCCTAACTCTAACCCTAACTCTAACCCTAATGCTAACCCTAACCCTAACCCTAACCCTAACCCTAACCCTAACCCCTTAACCTTAATCCCTAAATCCTAAACCCTGAACAACAATAAATCCTAAACCCTGAACAACCCTATATCATAAACCCTGAATAACCCTAAACACTAACCTCTAAACAACCCTAAACAACCCTGATCAATAAACCATAAACAACCCTAAACACTAAACCCTAAACAACCCTATACCCTAAACCTTAAACACTAAACCCTAAATAACCCTAAACCCTAAACCATTAACACTATACCCTAAACAACATTAAACACTAAACCCAAAACAACCCTAAAACCTAAACCTTTAACACTAAACCTTAAACAACCCTAAACCCTAAACACTAAACCCTAAACAACCCTAAACTTTTAACCCTAAACTCTATACCCTAAACAACCCTAAACCTTAAACAATCCTAAACTCTAAATCCTAAACCCTTAACCTAAACCACCCTAAACCTTAAACAATCCTAAACCCTAAACCTTAAACCCTAAACACTAAACCCTAAACCCTAAACCTAACAATAACCATAACCCTAACTCTAACCCCTAACCCTTACCCTAACCCTAATCCTAACCCTAATCCTAACCCTAACCCTAACCCTAACCCTAACCCTAACCCTAACCCTAAACCTAATCCTAACCCTAACCTTAACCCTAATCCTAACCCTAACCCTAACCCTAACCCTAACCGTAACCATAACACTAAACTCTAACCCCTAAACCTAATCCACCCTAAACCTTAAACAATCCTAAACCATAAACCTTAGACCCTAAATCCTAAATCTAACAATAAACCTAAACCTAAACCTAAATCTAACCCTAACCCTAACCCTAACCCTAACCCTAAACCTAACCCTGACCCTAATCCTAACACTAACCCTATTTCTAATTCTAACCCTAACACTAATCCTAAACTTAAACCTAACCCCCTAATAATAACCCTAACCCTAACACTAACCCTAACCCCTAACCCTAACCCTATCCCTAACCCTAACCTAACCCTAACCCTAACCCTAACCCTAACCCAAACCCTAACACTAACCTTCTAACTTTTACTATAACCCTAACCCTAAACCTAACCCTAACCCTTACCATAACCCTAACCCTAACCCTAACCCCATCCCTAACCCTAACCCTAACCGTAACCATAACACTAAACTCTAAACCGTAAACCTAATCCACCCTAAACCTTAAACAATCCTAAACCATAAACCTTAAACCCTAAACCCTAAATCTAACAATATACCTAAACCTAACCCTAAATCTAACCCTAACCCTATTCCTAACCCTAAACCTAACCCTGACCCTAACCCTAACCCTAATCCTAACACTAACCATAACCCTAACCCTAACATTAACCCTAACCTTAACACTAACCCTAACCCTAACAATAACCCTAACCCTAACTCTAACCCTAACCCTAACCCTAACCGTAACCATATTACTAAACTCTAAACCCTAAACCTATTCTACCCTAAAGCTTAAACAATCCTAAACCTTAAACCTTAAACCCTAAACCCTAAATCTAACAATAAACCTAAACCTAACCCTAACTCTAACCCTAACCCTAACCCTAACCCTAAACCTAAACCTGACCCTAACCCTAACCCTAATAATAACACTAATCATAACCCAAACACTATCCCTAACCCTAACTCTAAACCTAACCCTAAACCTCACACTATCTCTAATCTTAACACTAAACCCTAAACTTTAAATCTAACCCTAAACCTAACCCTACCCTTAACCCTAACCCTAACCATATCCCTAAACCTAACCCTGACCCTAATCCTAACACTAACCCTATTTCTAATTCTAACCCTAACACTAATCCTAAACTAAAACCTAACCCCCTAATAATAACCATAACACTAACCCTAACCCTAACCCTAACCCTAACCCTAACCCTAACACTAACCCCTAACCACTAACACTAACCCTAACCCTAACCCCTAAACCTAACCCAAACCCTAACCCTAACCTTAACCCTAACCCTAACCCTAACCCTAACCCTATCCCTAACCCTATCCCTTACCCTAACACTAACACTAACCTTAACCCTAACCCTAACCTTAACCCTCACCCTAAACCTCACCTTAACCCTAAACCTAACCCTAACACTAACCCTAACACCCTAAATCCTCAACCCTAAACC
>NC_137966.1:28861190-28886190 GCF_963924665.1 Micromys minutus | reverse complement strand
CTTGAATAACCCTAAATACTAACCTCTAAACAACCCTAAACAACCCTAATCACTAAACCATAAACAAACCTAAACACTAAACCCTAAACAACCTTATACCTTAAACCTTGAACACTAAACCCTAAATAACCCTAAACCCTAAACCATTAACACTATACCCTAAAAAACACTAAACACTAAACCCTAAACAACCCTAAAACCTAAACCTTAAACACTAAACCTTAAACAACCCAAAACCCTAAACACTAAACCCTAAACAACCCTAAACTTTTAACCCTAAACACTATACCCTAAAAAACCCTAAACCTTAAACAATCCTAAACTCTAAACCCTAAACCCTTAACCTAAACCACCCTAAATCTTAAACAATCCTAAACCCTAAACCTTAAACCCTAAACACTAAACTCTAAACCCTAAACCTAACAATAACCATAACCCTAACCCTAACCCCTAACCCTTACCCTAACCCTAACCCTAACCCTAATCCTAACCCTAATCCTAACCCTAACCCTAACCCTAAACCTAAACCTAACCCTAAACTTAACCCTAATCCTAACCCTAACCCTAACCCTAACCGTAACCCTAACCCTAAACCTAATCCTAACCCTAACCCTAACCCTAACCCTATCCCTAACCCTAAACCTAATCCGAACCCTAACCTTAACCCTAATCCTAACCCTAACCCTAACCCTAACCGTAACCCTAACCCTAAACCTAATCCTAACCCTAACCCTAACCCTAACCCTATCCCTAACCCTAAACCTAATCCGAACCCTAACCTTAACCCTAATCCTAACCCTAACCGTAACCATAACACTAAACTCTAAACCCTAAACCTAATCCACCCTAAACCTTAAACAATCCTAAACCATAAACCTTAGACCCTAAATCCTAAATCTAACAATAAACCTAAACCTAACCCTAACTCTAACCCTAACCCTAACCCTAACCCTAAACCCTCCCTGACCCTAACCCTAACCCTAACCCTGACCCTAATCCTAACACTAACCCTATTTCTAATTCTAACCCTAACACTAATCCTAAACTTAAACCTAACCCCCTAATAATAACCCTAACCCTTTCACTAACCCTAACCCTTAAACCTAACCCTAACCCTAACCCTAACCCTAACCTAACCCTAACCCTAACCCTAACCCTAACCCTAACCCTAACCCTAACCTAACCCTAACCCTAACCCTAACCCTAACACAAACCCTAACACTAACCCCCTTACTTTTACCCTAACCCTAACCCTAACCCTACACCTGACCCTTACCATAACCCTAACCCTAACCCTAACTCCATCCCTAACTCTAACCCTAACCGTAACCATAAAACTAAACTCTAAACCCTAAACCTAATCCACCCTAAACCTTAAACAATCCTAAACCATAAACCTTAAACCCTAAACGCTAAATCTAACAATAAACCTAAACCTAACCCTAAATCTAACCCTAACCCTATCCCTAACCCTAAACCTAACCCTGACCCTAACCCTAACCCTAATCCTAACACTAACCATAACCCTAACCCTAACACTAACCCTAACCTTAACCCTAACCCTAACCCTAACCCTAACCCTAACTAAAACCCTAACCATAACCCTAACCGTAACCATAATACTAAACTCTAAACCCTAAACCTAATCCACCCTTAAACTTAAACAATCCTAAACCATAAACCTTAAACCCTAAACCCTAAATCTAACAATAAACCTAAACCTAACCCTAAATCTAACCTTAACCCTAACCCTAACCCTAAACATAAACCTTACCCTAACCTTAATCCTAATCCTAACACTAATCATAACCCAAACACTAACCCTAACCCTAACCCTAAACCTAACCCTAAACCTCACACTATCCCTAATCCTAACACTAAACCCTAAACTTTAATTCTAACCCTAACTTTAACCCTACCCTTAACCCTAACCCTAACCATATTTCTAAACCTAACCCTGACCCTAATCCTAACACTAACCCTATTTCTAATTCTAACCCTAACACTAATCCTAAACTAAAACCTAACCCCCTAATAATAACCCTAACACTAAACCTAACCCTAACCCTAACCCTAACCCTAACACAAACCCTAACACTAACCCCCTTACTTTTACCCTAACCCTAACCCTAACCCTAAACCTGACCCTTACCATAACCCTAACCCTAACCCTAACTCCATCCCTAACTCTAACCCTAACCGTAACCATAAAACTAAACTCTAAACCCTAAACCTAATCCACCCTAAACCTTAAACAATCCTAAACCATAAACCTTAAACCCTAAACGCTAAATCTAACAATAAACCTAAACCTAACCCTAAATCTAACCCTAACCCTATCCCTAACCCTAAACCTAACCCTGACCCTAACCCTAACCCTAATCCTAACACTAACCATAACCCTAACCCTAACACTAACCCTAACCTTAACCCTAACCCTAACCCTAACCCTAACCCTAACTAAAACCCTAACCATAACCCTAACCGTAACCATAATACTAAACTCTAAACCCTAAACCTAATCCACCCTTAAACTTAAACAATCCTAAACCATAAACCTTAAACCCTAAACCCTAAATCTAACAATAAACCTAAACCTAACCCTAAATCTAACCCTAACCCTAACCCTAACCCTAAACATAAACCTTACCCTAACCTTAATCCTAATCCTAACACTAATCATAACCCAAACACTAACCCTAACCCTAACCCTAAACCTAACCCTAAACCTCACACTATCCCTAATCCTAACACTAAACCCTAAACTTTAATTCTAACCCTAACTTTAACCCTACCCTTAACCCTAACCCTAACCATATTTCTAAACCTAACCCTGACCCTAATCCTAACACTAACCCTATTTCTAATTCTAACCCTAACACTAATCCTAAACTAAAACCTAACCCCCTAATAATAACCCTAACACTAAACCTAACCCTAACCCTAACCCTAACCCTAACACTAACCCCTAACCCTAACCCTAACCCTAACCCTAACCTTAACCCTAACCCTAACCCTAACCCTAACCCTATCCCTAACCCTAACCATTGTTCTAACACTAACACTAACCTTAACCCTAACCCTAAACCTAAACCTAACCCTAACCCCAACCCTAACCTTAACCCCATAACCCTAACCCTAACCTTAAGCCTAACATAACCCCATAACCTTAGCTCTAACACTAACTCTAACCCTAATGCTAACCCTAACCCTAACCCTAACCCTAACCTTAACCCCTTAACCTTAATCCCTAAATCCTAAACCCTGAACAACCATAAATCCTAAACCCTGAACAACCCTAAATCATAAACCCTGAATAACCCTAAACACTAACCTCTAAACAACCCTAAACAACCCTAATCTCTAAACCATAAACAACCCTAAACACTAAACCCTAAACAACCCTATACCCTAAACCTTAAACACTAAACCCTAAATAACCCTAAACCCTAAACCATTAACACTATACCCTAAACAACACTAAACACTAAACCCAAAACAACCCTAAAACCTAAACCTTAAACACTAAACCTTAAACAACCCTAAACCCTAAACACTAAACCCTAAACAACCATAAACTTTTAACTTTAAACACTATACCCTAAACAACCCTAAACCTTAAACAATCCTAAACTCTAAACCCTAAACCCTTAACCTAAACCACCCTAAATCTTAAACAATCCTAAACCCTAAACCTTAGACCCTAAACACTAAACCCTAAACCCTAAACCTAACAATAACCATAACCCTAAACCTAACCCCTAACCCTTACCCTAACCCTAACCCTAACCCTAATCCTAACCCTAACCCTAACCCTAACCCTAACCCTAACCCTAACCCTAAACCTAAACCTAATCCTAACCCTAACCTTAACCCTAATCCTAACCCTAACCCTAACCCTAACCCTAACCGTAACCATAACACTAAACTCTAAACCCTAAACCTAATCCACCCTAAACCTTAAACAATCCTAAACCATAAACCTTAGACCCTAAATCCTAAATCTAACAATAAACCTAAACCTAACCCTAAATCTAACCCTAACCCTAACCCTAACCCTAAACCCTCCCTGACCCTAACCCTAACCCTAACCCAAACCCTAAACCTAACCCTGACCCTAATCCTAACACTAACCCTATTTCTAATTCTAACCCTAACACTAATCCTAAACTTAAACCTAACCCCCTAATAATAACCCTAACCCTAACACTAACCCTAACCCCTAACCCTAACCCTAACCCTAACCCTAAACCTAACCTAACCCTAACCCTAACCCTAACACTAACCCCTAACCCTTACCCTAACCCTAACCCTAAACCTAACCCTAACCATTACCCTATCCCTAACCCTAACCCTAACCCTAACCCTAACCCTAACACTAACCATAACCATAACACTAAACTCTAAACCCTAAACCTAATCCACCCTAAACCTTAAACAATCCTAAACCATAAACCTTAAACCCTAATCCCTAAATCTAACAATAAACCTAAACCTGACCCTAAATCTAACCCTAACCCTAACCCTAACCCTAAACCTAAACCTGACCCTAACCCTAACCCTAATCCTAACACTAACCATAACCCTAACCCTAACCCTAACCCTAACCTTAACCCTAAACCTAACCCTATCCCTAAACCTAACCCTGACCCTAATCCTAACACTAACCCTATTTCTAATTCTAACCCTAACACTAATCCTTAACTAAAACCTAACCCCCTAATAATAACCCTAACACTAAACCTAACCCTAACCCTACCCTAACACTAACCCCTAACCCCTAACACTAACCCTAACCCTAACCCGTAACCCTAACCCTAACCCTAACCCTAACCCTAACACTAACCCTAACCCTAACCCTATCCCTAACCCTAACCCTTACCCTAACACTAACACTAACCTTAACCCTCACCCTAACCCTCACCTTAACCCTAAACCTAACCCTAACACTAACCCTAACACCCTAAATCCTAAACCCTAAACCCCAAAAAACTCTAAACACTAATTCCAAAAGCACCCTAAACCCTAAACTATAAACACTAAACGCTAAAAAACCCTAAACCCTAAACCCTAAACACTAAACCCTAAACAAGCCTAAACCCTAAAAGCATTAACGCTATACCCTAAACAACCCTAAACCCTTAACCCTAAACATTATACCCTAAACCCTAAAACACTATACAACCTTAAACCCTAAACCTTAAAATATCCTAAATCATAAATCCTGAACAACCCTAAACACTAAATTATAAACAACCCTAAAAAACCCTAAACAACTCTAAACGCTAAAACCTAAACAACCCTAAACATTAAACAATCTTAAACGCTAAACCCTATACCCTAAACCTAATCCTAAACCTTACCCTAACCCTAACTTTAACCCTAACCCTAATCCTAACACTAAACCCTAAACCATAAACCTAACCCTAACCCTAAAACTAAACTTTAAATCCTAAACCTAATCTACCCTAAACCTTAAACAATCCTAAACCCTAAACCCTGAACCCTAAACCTAACCCTAACCCTAACCCTAACACTAACCATAACCCTAACACTAAATTGTAAACCCTAAATTTAAGTTACGATAAACCTTAAACAATCCTAAACCCTAAACCTTAAACCCTAAACCTAACAATTACCATAACCCTAACCCTAATCCTAACCCTAACCCTAACCCTAAACGTAACCCTAACACTAAACCTAACCCTAACCCTAACCCTAACCCTAACCATAAACCTAACACTAACACTAAACCTAATCCTAACCCTAACCCTAACCCTAACCTGACCCTAACCCTAACCCTAACCCTAACCTTAATTATAACTCTAACCCTAATCCTAACAATAAACCTAAACCTAACCCTAACCCTAACCCTAAACCTAACACTAACCTTAACCCTAACCCTAACCCTAACCCTAACAGTAATCCCTAAACCCTAAACCTAACCCTAACGATATCCCAAACACAAAACTCTAAACCCTAAAAATAATCCACCCTAAACCTTAAACAATCCTAAATCCTAAACCTTTACCCTAAACCCTAAACCCTAAACCTAACAATATCCATGACACTAAACGTAACCCTAAACCTAACCCTAACCCTAACCCTAATCCGAACACTAAACCCTAAACCCTAAACCTAACCCTAACCTTAACACTAAACTCTAAACCCTAAACCTAATCTACCCTAAACCTTAAACAATCCTAAACCCAAAACCTTAGACCCTAAACACTAAACCCTAAACCTAACAATAAACCTAACCCTAACCCTAACCCTAACCCTAAACCTAACCCTAACCGTAACCCTAACCCTAAACCTAACCCTAAACTTAAGCCTAACCATAAACCTAACCCTAACCCTAACCCTAACCGTAACCCTAACCCTAACCCTAACCGTAACACTAACCCTAACCCTAAACCTAACCCTAACCCTAACCTTAACCTTAACCATAACACTAAACTCTAAACCCTAAACCTAATCCACCCTAAACCTTAAATATCCTAAACCATAAACCTTAAACCCTAAACCCTAAATCTAACAATAAACCTAAACCTAATCCTAAATCTATCCCTAACCCTAACCCTAACCCTAAACCTAACCCTGACCTTAACCCTAACCCTAATCCTAACACTAACCATAACCCTAATCCTAACCCTAACCACAAACTTAACCCTAACCATAACCCTAAACCTAAACCTAACCCTAACCCTAACCCAAACCCTAACCCTGAACCTAACCCTAACCCTAACCGTAACCATAACACTAAACTCTAAACCCTAAACCTAATCCACCCTAAACCTTAAACAATCCTAAACCACAAACCTTAAACCCTAAACCCTAAATCTAACAATAAACCTAAACCTAACCCTAAATCTAACCCTAACCCTAACCCTAACCCTAAACCTAATCCTAACACTAACCATAACCCAAACACTAACCCTAACCCTAAACCTAATCCTAACCCTTACCCTAACCCTAACTTTAACCCTAACCCTAATCCTAACACTAAACCCTAAACCCTAAACCTAACCCTAACCCTAAAACTAAACTTTAAATCCTAAACCTAATCTACCCTAAACCTTAAACAATCCTAAACCCTAAACCCTGAACCCTAAACCTAACCCTAACCCTAACCCTAACACTAACCATAACCCTAACACTAAATTGTAAACCCTAAATTTAAGTTACGATAAACCTTAAACAATCCTAAACCCTAAACCTTAAACCCTAAACCTAACAATTACCATAACCCTAACCCTAATCCTAACCCTAACCCTAACCCTAAACGTAACCCTAACACTAAACCTAACACTAACCCTAACCCTAACCCTAAACCTAACACTAACACTAAACCTAATCCTAACCCTAACCCTAACCCTAAACCTGACCCTAACACTAACCCTAACCCTAACCCTAATCCTAACTCTAACCCTAATCCTAACAATAAACCTAAACCTAACCCTAACCCTAACCCTAAACCTAACACTAACCTTAACCCTAACCCTAACCCTAACCCTAACAGTAATCCCTAAACCCTAAACCTAACCCTAACAATATCCCAAACACAAAACTCTAAACCCTAAAAATAATCCACCCTAAACCTTAAACAATCCTAAATCCTAAACCTTTACCCTAAACCCTAAACCCTAAACCTAACAATATCCATGACCCTAAACGTAACCCTAAACCTAACCCTAACCCTAACCCTAATCCGAACACTAAACCCTAAACCCTAAACCTAACCCTAACCTTAACACTAAACTCTAAACCCTAAACTTAATCTACCCTAAACCTTAAACAATCCTAAACCCAAAACCTTAGTCCCTAAACACTAAACCCTAAACCTAACAATAAACCTAACCCTAACCCTAACCCGAACCCTAACCCTAAACCTAACCCTAACCGTAACCCTAACCCTAAACCTAACCCTAACCTTAAGCCTAACCATAAACCTAACCCTAACAATAAACCGAACCTTAACCCTAACTTTAACCCTAAACCTAACAATAAACATAATCATAACCCTTACCCTAACCCTAAGCCTAACCCTAACCTTAACCCTAACCATAACCCTAACCCTAAACCTAACCCTAACCCTAACCCAAACCCTAACCCTAAACCTAACCCTAACCATAACCGTAACCATAACACTAAACTATAAACCCTAAACCTAATCCACCCTAAACCTTAAACAATCCTAAACCACAAACCTTAAACCCTAAACCCTAAATCTAACAATAAACCTAAACCTAACCCTAAATCTAACCCTAACCCTAACCCTAAACCTAAACCTAATCCTAACACTAACCTTAACCCAAACACTAACCCTAACCCTAACCCTAAACCTAACCCTAACCCTAAACCTCACACTAACCCTAATCCTAACACAAAACCTTAAACTTTAAATCTAACCCTAACCCTAACCCTACCCCTAACCCTAACCCTAACCCTATCCCTAAACCTAACCCTTACCCTAATCCTAACACTAACCCTATTTCTAATTGTAACCCTAACACTAATCCTAAATTTAAACCTAACTCCCTAATAATAACCCTAACCCTAAACCTAACCCTAACCCTAACCCCCCCAACCCTAACCTTAACCCTAACCCTAACCCTAACCGTAACTCTAACCCTAACCCTAACCGTAACTCTATCCCTAACCCTAACACTAACTCTAACCCTAACCCTAAACCTAACCCTAACCCTAAACCTAACCCTAACCCTAACCCTAACCCTAACCCTAACCCTAACCCTAACCGTAACCATAAGACTAAACTCTAAACCCTAAACCTAATCCACCCTAAACCTTAAACAATCCTAAACCATAAACCTTAAACCCAAAACCCTAAATCTAACAATAAACGTAAACCTAACCCTAAATCTAACACTAACCCTAAACGTAAACCTAAACCTTCCCCTGACCATAAACCAAAGCCTAATCCTAACAATAACCATAACCCAAAAAAAGACTAACCCTAACCCTAAACATAACCGTAACCCTAAACCTCACACCTACCCTATCCCTAACCCTAACCCTAACCCTAACCCTAACCCTAACCCTAACACTATCCCTAACCCCTAACACTAACCCTAACCCTAAACTCTAACCCTAACCCTAACCCTAACCCTAACCCTAACCCTAACCCTAACCCTAACCCTAACCCTATCCCTAACCCTAACCCTTATCCTAACACTAACACTAACCTTAACCCTAACCCTAACCTTAACCCTCACCCTAACTATCACCCTAACCCTAAACCTAACCCTAAAACCCTAAATCCTAAACCCTAAACCCAGAAAAACCCTAAACAATAATTCCAAAAGCACCCTAACCCCTAAACTCTCAACAAAAAACGCTAAAAAACCCTAAACCCTAAACCCTAAACACTAAACCCTAAACAAGCCTAAACCCTAAAACCATTAACACTATACCCTAAACAACCCTAAACTCTTAACCCTAAACATTATAGCCTAAACCCTAAAACACTATACAACCTTAAACCCTAAACCTTAAAATATCCTAAATCATAAATCCTGAACAACCTTAAACACTAAATCATAAAAAACCCTAAAAAAACCTAAACAACTCTAAACGCTAAAACATAAACAACCCTAAAAATTAAACTATCTTAAACGCTAAACCCTATACCCTAAACCTAAACCACCCTAAAACTTAAACAATCCTAAACCCTAAACCTTAAACCATAAACCCTAAATATTAAACCATAAATCTAAGAATAACCATAATCCTAACCCTAACCTTAAACCTAAACCTAACCCTAACCCCAACCCTAACCTTAACCCCATAACCCTAACCCTAACCTTAAGCCTAACATAACCCCATAACCCTAACTCTAACCCTAACTCTAACCCTAATGCTAACCCTAACCCTAACCCTAACCCTAACCCTAACACCTTAACCTTAATCCCTAAATCCTAAACCCTGAACAACCATAAATCCTAAACCCTGAACAACCCTAAATCATAAACCCTGAATAACCCTAAACACTAACCTCTAAACAACCCTAAACAACCCTAATCACTAAACCATAAACAACCCTAAACACTAAAAACTAAACAACCCTATACCCTAAACCTTAAACACTAAACCCTAAATAACCCTAAACCCTAAACCATTAACACTATACCCTAAACAACACTAAACACTAAACCCAAAACAACCCTAAAACCTAAACCTTAAACACTAAACCTTAAACAACCCTAAACCCTAAACACTAAACCCTAAAAAACCCTAAACTTTTAACCCTAAACACTATACCCTAAACAACCCTAAACCTTAAACAATCCTAAACTCTAAACCCTTAACCTAAACCACCCTAAATCTTAAACAATCCTAAACCCTAAACCTTAAACCCTAAACACTAAACCCTAACCCTAAACCTAATCCTAACCCTAACCCTAACCCTAACCCTAACCCTAACCCTAACCCTAACCCTAACCCTAATCCTAACCCTAACCCTAACCCTAACCCTAACCCTAACCCTAAACCTAACCCTGACCCTAATCCTAACACTAACCCTATTTCTAATTCTAACCCTAACACTAATCCTAAACTTAAACCTAACCCCCTAATAATAAACCTAACCCTAACACTAACCCTAACCCCTAACCCTAACCCTAACCCTAACCCTAACCTAACCCTAACCCTAACCCTAACCCTAACCATAACACTAACCCCTAACACTTACCCTAACCCTAACCCTAACCCTAACCCTAACCATTACCCTAACCCTAACCCTAACCCTAACCTTAACCCTAACATTAACCGTAACCATAACACTAAACTCTAAAACCTAAACCTAATCCACCCTAAACCTTAAACAATCCTAAACAATAAATCTTAAACCCTAAACACTAAATCTAACAATAAACCTGAACCTGACCCTAAATCTAACCCTAACCCTAACCCTAACCCTAAACCTAACCCTGACCCTAACACTAACCCTAATCCTAACACTAACCATAACCCTAACCCTAACCCTAACCCTAACCTTAACCCTAACCCTAACCCTAAACCTAACCCTTACCCTAACCCTAACCCTAACCCTAACCTAACCCTAACCCTAACCCTAACCCTAACCCTAACACTAACCCTAACACTAACCTCCTAACTTTTACCTTAACCCTAACCCTAACATTAACCCTAACCTTAACCCTAACCCTAACCCTAACCCTAACCCTAACCCTAACCCTAACCCTAACCCTAACTCTAACCCTAACCCTAACCCTAACCGTAACCATAATACTAAACTCTAAACCCTAAACCTAATCTACCCTAAACCTTAAACAATCCTAAACCTTAAACCTTAAACCCTAAACCCTAAATCTAACAATAAACCTAAACCTAACCCTAAATCTAACCCTAACCCTAACCCTAACCCTAAACCTAAACCTGACCCTAACCCTAACCCTAATAATAACACTAATCATAACCCAAACACTAACCTTAACCCTAACCCTAAACCTAACCCTAAACCTCACACTATCCCTAATCCTAACACTAAACCCTAAACTTTAAATCTAACCCTAACCCTAACTCTACCCTTAACCCTAACCCTAACCATATCCCTAAACCTAACCCTGACCCTAATCCTAACACTAACCCTATTTCTAATTCTAACCCTAACACTAATCCTAAACTAAAACCTAACCCCCTAATAATAACCCTAACACAAAACCTAACCCTAACCCTAACCCTAACCCTAACACTAACCCCTAACCCCTAACACTAACCCTAACACTAACCCCTAACCCTAACCCTAAACCTAACCCTAACCTTAACCCTAACCCTAACCCTAACCCTAACCCTATCCCTAACCCTAACCCTTACCCTAACACTAACACTAACCTTAACCCTAACCCTAACCTTAACCCTCACCCTAACCCTCACCTTAACACTAAACCTAACCCTAACACTAACCCTAACACCCTAAATCCTAAACCCTAAACCCCGAAAAACCCTAAACACTAATTCCAAAAGCACCCTAAACCCTAAACTATAAACACTAAACGCTAAAAAACCCTAAACTCTAAACCCTAAACACTAAACCCTAAACAAGCCTAAACACTAAAACCATTAACACTATACCCTAAACAACCCTAAACCCTTAACCCTAAATATTATACCCTAAACCCTAAAACACTATACAACCTTAAACCTTAAACCTTAAAATATCCTAAATCATAAATCCTGAACAACCCTAAACACTAAATCATAAACAACCCCAAAAAACCCTAAACAACTCTAAACGCTAAAACCTAAAAAACCCTAAACATTAAACAATCTTAAACGCTAAACCCTATACCCTAAACCTAAACCACCCTAAAACTTAAACAATCCTAAACCCTAAACCTTAAACCATAAACCCTAAATTTTAAACCATAAATCTAAGGATAACCATAACCCTAACCCTAACCCTAAACCTAAACCTAACCCTAACCCAAACCCTAACCTTAACCCCATAACCCTAACCCTAACCTTAAGCCTAACATAACCCCATAACCCTAACTCTAACCCTAACTCTAACCCTAATGTTAACCCTAACCCTAACCCTAACTCTAACCATAACCCTAACCCCTTAAGCTTAATCCCTAAATCCTAAACCCTGAACAACCATAAATCCTAAACCCTGAACAACCCTAAATCATAAACCCTGAATAACCCTAAACACTAACCTCTAAACAACCCTAAACAACCCTAATCACTAAACCATAAACAACCCTAAACACTAAACACTAAACAACCCTATACCCTAAACCTTAAACACTAAACCCTAAATAACCCTAAACCCTAAACCATTAACACTATACCCTAAACAACACTAAACACTAAACCCAAAACAACCCTAAAACCTAAACCTTAAACACTAAACCTTAAACAACCCTAAACCCTAAACACTAAACCCTAAACAACCCTAAACCTTAAACAATCCTAAACTCTAAACCCTAAACCCTTAACCTAAACCACCCTAAATCTTAAACAATCCTAAACCCTAAACCTTAAACCCTAAACACTAAACCCTAAACCCTAAACCTAACAATAACCATAACCCTAACCCTAACCCCTAACCCTTACCCTAACCCTAACCCTAACCCTAATTCTAACCCTAAACCTAACCCTAACCCTAACCCTAACCCTAACCCTAAACCTAACCCTGACCCTAATCCTAACACTAACCCTATTTCTAATTTTAACCCTAACACTAATCCTAAACTTAAACCTAACCCCCTAATAATAAACCTAACCCTAACACTAACCCTAACCCCTAACCCTAACCCTAACCCTAACCCTAACCTAACCCTAACCCTAACCCTAACCCTAACCCTAACACTAACCCCTAACCCTTACCCTAACCCTAACCCTAACCCTAACCCTAACCATTACCCTAACCCTAACCCTAACCCTAACCCTAACCCTAACACTAACCGTAACCATAACACTAAACTCTAAACCCTAAACCTAATCCACCCTAAACCTTAAACAATCCTAAACCATAAATCTTAAACCCTAAACACTTAATCTAACAATAAACCTAAACCTGACCCTAAATCTAACCCTAACCCTAACCCTAACCCTAAACCTAACCCTGACCCTAACACTAACCCTAATCCTAACACTAACCATAACCCTAACCCTAACCCTAACCCTAACCTTAATCCTAACCCTAACACTAAACCTAACCCTTACCCTAACCCTAACCCTAAACCTAACCTAACCCTAACCCTAACCCTAACCCTAACCCTAACCCTAACACTAACCCCCTAACTTTTACCCTAACCCTAACCCTAACATTAACCCTAACCTTAACCCTAACCCTAACCCTAACCCTAACTCTAACCCTAACTTTAACCCTAACCGTAACCATAATACTAAACTCTAAACCCTAAACCTAATCTACCCTAAACCTTAAATAATCCTAAACCCTAAACCTTAAACCCTAAACCCTAAATCTAACAATAAACCTAAACCTAACCCTAAATCTAACACTAACCCTAACCCTAACCCTAAACCTAAACCGGACCCTAACCCTAACCCTAATAATAACACTAATCATAACCCAAACACTAACCCTAACCCTAAACCTAAACCTAACCCTAAACCTCACACTATCCCTAATCCTAACACTAAACCCTAAACTTTAAATCTAACCCTAACCCTAACTCTACCCTTAACCCTAACCCTAACCATATCCCTAAACCTAACCCTGACCCTAATCCTAACACTAACCCTATTTCTAATTCTAACCCTAACACTAATCCTAAACTAAAACCTAACCCCCTAATAATAACCCTAACACAAAACCTAACCCTAACCCTAACCCTAACCCTAAAACTAACCCCTAACCCCTAACACTAACCCTAACACTAACCCCTAACCCTAACCCTAACCCTAACCCTAACCTTAACCCTAACCCTAACCCTAACCCTAACCCTAACCCTATCCCTAACCCTAACCCTTACCCTAACACTAACACTAACCTTAACCCTAACCCTAACCTTAACCCTCACCCTAACCCTCACCTTAACCCTAAACCTAACCCTATCACTAACCCTAACACCCTAAATCCTAAACCCTAAACCCCGAAGAACCCTAAACACTAATTCCAAAAGCACCCTAAACCCTAAACTATAAACACTAAACGCTAAAAAACCCTAAACTCTAAACCCTAAACACTAAACCCTAAACAAGCCTAAACCCTAAAACCATTAACACTATACCCTAAACAACCCTAAACCCTTAACCCTAAATATTATACCCTAAACCCTAAAACACTATACAACCTTAAACCCTAAACTTTAAAATATCCTAAATCATAAATCCTGAACAAGCCTAAACACTATATCATAAACAACCCTAAAAAACCCTAAACAACTCTAAATGCTAAAACCTAAACAACCCTAAACATTAAACAATCTTTAACGCTAAACCCTATACCCTAAACCTAAACCACCCTAAAACTTAAACAATCCTAAACCCTAAACCTTAAACCATAAGCCCTAAATTTTAAACCATAAATCTAAGAATAACCATAACCCTAACCCTAACCCTAAACCTAAACCTAACCCTAACCCCAACCCTAACCTTAACCCCATAACCCTAACCCTAACCTTAAGCCTAACATAACCCCATAACCCTAACTCTAACCCTAACTCTAACCCTAATGCTAACCCTAACCCTAACCCTAACCATAACCCTAACCCCTTAACCTTAATCCCTAAATCCTAAACCCTGAACAACCATAAATCCTAAACCCTGAACAACCCTAAATCATGAACCCTGAATAACCCTAAACACTAACCTCTAAACAACCATAAACAACCCTAATCACTAAACCATAAACAACCCTAAACACTAAACCCTAAACAACCCTATATCCTAAACCTTAAACACTAAACCCTAAATAACCCTAAACCCTAAACCATTAACACTATACCCTAAACAACACTAAACACTAAACCCAAAACAACCCTAAAACCTAAACCTTAAAAACTAAACCTTAAACAACCCTAAACCCTAAACACTAAACCCTAAACAACCCTAAACTTTTAACTCTAAACACTATACCCTAAACAGCCCTAAACCTTAAACAATCCTAAACTCTAAACCCTAAACCCTTAACCTAAACCACCCTAAATCTTAAACAATCCTAAACCCTAAACCTTAAACCCTAAACACTAAACCCTAAACCCTAAACCTAACAATAACCATAACCCTAACCCTAACCCCTAATCCTTACCCTAACCCTAACCCTAACCCTAATCCTAACCCTAACCCTAACCCTAAACCTAACCCTAACCCTAACCCTAACCCTAACCCTAAACCTAACCCTGACCCTAATCTTAACACTAACCCTATTTCTAATTCTAACCCTAACACTAATCCTAAACTTCAACCTAACCCCCTAATAATAAACCTAACCCTAACACTAACCCTAACCCCTAACCCTAACCCTAACCCTAACCCTAACACTAACCTAACCCTAACCCTAACCCTAACCCTAACCCTAACCCTAACACTAACCCCTAACCCTTACCCTAACCATAACCCTAACCCTAACCCTAACCATTACCCTAACCCTAACCCTAAACCTAACCCTAACCTTAACACTAACCGTAACCATAACACTAAACTCTAAACCCTAAACCTAATCCACCCTAAACCTTAAACAATCCTAAACCATAAACCTTAAACCCTAAACACTAAATCTAAAAATAAACCTAAACCTGACACTAAATCTAACCCTAAACCTAACCCTAACCCTAAACCTAACCCTGACCCTAACACTAACCCTAATCCTAACACTAACCATAACCCTAACCCAAAACCTAACCCTAACCTTACCCTAACCCTAACCCTAACCCTAACCCTAAACCTTACCCTAACCCTAACCCTAACCCTAACCCTAACCCTAACCCTAACCCCTTAACCTTAATCCCTAAATCCTAAACCCTGAACAACCATAAATCCTAAACCCTGAACAACCCTAAATCATAAACCCTGAATAACCCTAAACACTAACCTCTAAACAACCCTAAACAACCCTAATCACTAAACCTTAAACAACCCTAAACACTAAACCCTAAACAACCCTATACCCTAAACCTTAAACACTAAACCCTAAATAACCCTAAACCCTAAACCATTAACACTATACTCTAAACAACACTAAACACTAAACCCAAAACAACCCTAAAACCTAAACCTAAAACACTAAACCTTAAACAACCCTAAACCCTAAACACTAAACCCTAAACAACCCTAAACTTTTAATCCGAAACACTATACCCTAAACAACCCTAAACCTTAAACAATCCTAAACTCTAAACCCTAAACCCTTAACCTAAACCACCCTAAATCTTAAACAATCCTAAACCCTAAACCTTAAACCCTAAACACTAAACCCTAAACACTAAACCTAAAAATAACCATAACACTAACCCTAACCCCTAACCCTTACCTAACCCTAACCCTAACCCTAATCCTAACCCTAACCCTAAGCCTAACCCTAACCCTAACCCTAACCCTAACCCTAACCCTAAACCTAATCCTAACCCTAACCTTAACCCTAATCCTAACCCTAACCCTAACCCTAACCCTAACCGTAACCATAACACTAAACTCTAAACCCTAAACCTAATCCACCCTATAGCTTAAACAATCCTAAACCATAAACCTTAGACCCTAAATCCTAAATCTAACAATAAACCTAAACCTAACCATAAATCTAACCCTAACCCTAACCATAACCCTAAATCCTCCCTGACCCTAACCCTAACACTAACCCTAACCCTAATCCAAAACCTAATCCTGACCCTAATCCTAACACTAACCCTATTTCTAATTCTAACCCTAACACTAATCCTAAACTTAAACCTAACCCATAATAATAACCCTAACCCTAACACTAACCCTAACCCCTAACCCTAACCCTAACCCTAACCCTAACCCTAACCTAACCCTAACCCTAAACTTAACCCTAACCCTAACACTAACCCCTAACCCTTACCCTAACCCTAACCCTAAGCCTAACCATTACCCTAACCCTAAACCTAACCCTAACCCTAACCCTAACACTAACCGTAACCATAACACTAAACTCTAAACCTTAACCTAATCCACCCTAAACCTTAAACAATCCTAAACCATAAACTTTAAACCCTAAATCCTAAATCTAACAATAAACCTAAACCTGACCCTAAATCTAACCCTAACCCTAACCCTAAACCTAACCCTGACCCTAACCCTAACCCTAATCCTAACACTAACCATAACCCTAACCCTAACCCTAACGCTAACCTTAACCCTAACCCTAACCCTAACCCTAACCCTAACCCTAACCCCTTAACCTTAATCCCTAAATCCTAAACCCTGAACAACCATAAATCATAAACCCAGAACAACCATAAATCATAAACCCTGAATAACCCTAAACACTAACCTCTAAACAACCCTAAACAACCCTAATCACTAAACCATAAACAACCCTAAACACTAAACCCTAAACAAACCTATACCCTAAACCTTAAACACTAAACCCTAAATAACCCTAAACCCTAAACCATTAACACTATACCCTAAACAACACTAAACACTAAACCCAAAACAACCCTAAAACCTAAACCTTAAACACTAAACCTTAAACAACCCTAAACCCTAAACACTAAACCCTAAACAACCCTAAACTTTTAACCCTAAACACTATACCCTAAACAACCCTAAACCTTAAACAATCCTAAACTCTAAACCCTAAACCCTTAACCTAATCCACCCTAAATCTTAAACAATCCTAAACCCTAAACCTTAAACCCTAAACACTAAACCCTAAACCCTAAACCTAACAATAACCATAACCCTAACCCTAACCCCTTACCTTTACCCTAACCCTAACCCTAACCCTAATCCTAACCCTAACCCTAACACTAACCCTAACCCTAACCCTAACCCTAACCCTAAACCTAATCCTAACCCTAACCTTAACCCTAATACTAAACCTAACCCTAACCCTAACCCTAACCGTAACCATAACACTAGACTCTAAACCCTAAACCTAATCCACCCTAAACCTTAAACAATCCTAAACCATAAACCTTAGACCCTAAATCCTAAATCTAACAATAAACCTAAACCTAACCCTAAATCTAACCCTAACCCTAACCCTAACCCTAAACCCTCCCTGACCCTAACCCTAACCCTAACCCTAACCCTAAACCTAACCCTGACCCTAATCCTAACACTAACCCTGTTTTAATTCTAACCCTAACACTAATCCTAAACTTAAACCTAACGCCCTAATAATAACCCTAACCCTAACCCTAACCCTAACCCTAACCCTAACCCTAACCCTAAACCCTTCCTGACCCTAACCCTAACCCTAACCCTAACCCTAACCCTAAACCTAACCCTGACCCTAATCCTAACACTAACCCTATTTCTAATTCTAACCCTAACACTAATCCTAAACTTAAACCTAACCCCCTAATAATAACCCTAACACTAAACCTAACCCTAACCCTAACCCTAACACTAACCCTAACCCTAACTCCTAGCCCCTAAGACTAACCCTAACCCTAACCCCTATCCCTAACCCTAACCCTAACCCTAACCTAACCCTAACACTAACCCTAACCCTAACCATAACCCTAACCCTAACCCTATCCCTAACCCTAAGTCTTACCCTAACACTAACACTAACCTTAATTCTAACCCTAACCATAACCCTCACCCTAACCCTCACCCTAACCCTAAACCTAACCCTAACACTAACCTTAACACTCTAAATCCTAAACCCTAAACCCAGAAAAGCCCTAAACACTAATTCCAAAAGCACCCTAAACCCTAAACTCTAAACACTAAATGCTAAAAAACCCTAAATCCTAAACCCTAAACACTAAACCCTAAACAAGCCTAAACCCTAAAACCATTAACACTATAACCTAAACAACCCTAAACTCTTAACCCTAAACATTATAGCCTAAACCCTAAAACACTATACAACCTTAAACCCTAAACCTTAAAATATCCTAAATCATAAATCCTGAACAACCCTAAACACTAAATCATAAACAACCCTAAAAAAACCTAAACAACTCTAAACGCTAAAACATAAACAACCCTAAACATTAAACAATCTTAAACGCTAAACCCTATACCCTAAACCTAAACCACCCTAAAACTTAAACAATCCTAAACCCTAAACCTTAAACCATAAACCCTAAACTTTAAACCATAAATCTAAGAATAACCATAACCCTAACCCTAACCCTAAACCTAAACCTAACCCTAACCCTAACCCTAACACTAACACTAACCCCTAACCCCTAACACTAACCCTAACCCTAACCCCTAACCCTAACCCTAAACTTAAACCTAACCCTAACCTTAACCCTAACCCTAACCCTAACCCCTAACCCTTACCCAAAACCTAACCCTAACCCTAACCCTAAACCTAACCCTAACCCTAACCCTAACCATAACCCTAACCCTAACCCTAACCCTAACCCTAACCCTGACCCTAACACTAACCCTAATCCTAACACTAACCATAACCCTAACCCTAACCCTAACCCTAACCCTAACCCTAACTCTAACCCTAACCCTAACCATAACCGTAACCATAATACTAAACTCTAAACCCTAAACCTAATCCACCCTAAACCTTAAACAATCCTAAACCATAAACCTTAAAACCTAAACCTTAAATCTAACAATAAACCTAAACCTAACCCTAAATCTAACCCTAACCCTAACCCTAACCCTAAACCTAACCCTAACCCTAACCCTAACCCTAAACCTAAACCTGACCCTAACCCTAACCCTAATCCTAACACTAATCATAACCCAAACACTAACCCTAACCCTAACCCTAAACCTAACCCTAAAACTCACACTATCCCTAATCCTAACACTAAACCCTAAACTTTAAATCTAACCCTAACCCTAACCCTACCCTTAACCCTAACCCTATCCCTAAACCTAACCCTGACCCTAATCCTAACACTAACCCTATTTCTAATTCTAACCCTAACAGTAATCCTAAACTAAAACCTAACCCCCTAATAATAACCCTAACACTAAACCTAACCCTAACCCTAACCCTAACCCTAAACCTAACCCTAACCCTAACACTAACCCCTAACCCCTAACACTAACCCTAACCCTAACCCCTAACCCTAACCCTAACCCTAACCTTAACCCTAACCCTAACCCTAACCCTATCCCTAACCCTAACCCTTACCCTAACACTAACACTAACCTTAACCCTAACCCTAACCTTAACCCTCACCCTAACCCTCACCTTAACCCTAAACCTAACCCTAACACTAACCCTAACACCCTAAATCCTAAACCTTAAGCCTCGAAAAACCCTAAACACTAATTCCAAAAGCACCCTAAACCCTAAACTATAAACACTAAACGCTAAAAAACCCTAAACCCTAAACACTAAACACTAAACCCTAAACAAGATTAAACCCTAAAACCATTAACACTATACCCTAAAAAACCCTAAACCCTTAACCCTAAACATTATATCCTAAACCCTAAAACACTATACAACCTTAAACCCTAAACCTTAACATATCCTAAATCATAAATCCTGAACAACCCTAAACACTAAATTATAAACAACCCTAAAAAACCCTAAACAACTCTAAACGCTAAAACCTAAACAACCCTAACCATTAAAAAATCTTAAACGCTAAATTCTATACCCTAAACCTAAACCACCCTAAAACTTAAACAATCCTAAACCCTAAACCTTAAAACATAAACCCTAAATTTTAAACCATAAATCTAAGGATAACCATAAACCTAACCCTAACCCTAAACATAAACCTAACCCTAACCCCAACCCTAACCTTAATTCCATAACCCTAACCCTAACCTTAAGCCTAACATAACCCCATAACCCTAACTCTAACCCTAACTCTAACCCTAATGCTATCCCTAACCCTAACCCTAACTCTAACCCTAACCCTAACCCTAACCCCTTAACCTTAATCCCTAAATCCTAAACCCTGAAAAACCATAAATCCTAAACCCTAAACAACCCTAAATCATAAACCCTGAATAACCCTAAACACTAACCTCTAAACAACCCTAAACAACCCTAATCACTAAACCATAAACAACCCTAAACACTAAACCCTAAACAACCCTATACCCTAAACCTTAAACACTAAACCCTAAATAACCCTAAACCCTAAACCATTAACACTATACCCTAAAGAACACTAAACACTAAACCCAAAACAACCCTAAAACCTAAACCTTAAACACTAAACCTTAAACAACCCTAAACCCTAAACACTAAACCCTAAACAACCCTAAACTTTTTACCCTAAACTCTATACCCTAAACAACCCTAAACCTTAAACAATCCTAAACTCTAAACCCTAAACCCTTAACCTAAACCACCCTAAACCTTAAACAATCCTAAACCCTAAACCTTAAACCCTAAACACTAAACCCTAAACCCTAAACCTAATAATAACGATAACCCTAACCCTAACCCCTAACCCTTACCCTAACCCTAACCCTAAACCTAATCCTAACCCTAACCCTAACCCTAACCCTAACCCTAACCCTAACCCTAAACCTAATCCTAACCCTAACCTTAACCCTAATCCTAACCCTAACCCTAACCCTAACCCTAACCGTAACCATAACACTAAACTCTAAACCCTAAACCTAATCCACCCTAAACATTAAACAATCCTAAACCATAAACCTTAGACCCTAAATCCTAAATCTAACAATAAACCTAAACCTAACCCTAAATCTAACCCTAACCCTAACCCTAAACCCTACCTGACTTTAACCCTAACCCTAACCCTAAACCTAACCCTAAACCTACCCCTGACCCTAATCCTAACACTAAACCTATTTCTAATTCTAACCCTAACACTAATCCTAAACTTAAACCTAACCCCCTAATAATAACCCTAACCCTAACACTAACCCTAACCCCTAACCCTAACCCTAACCCTAACCCTAACCTTAACCTAACCTTAACCTTAACCCTAACCCTAACCCTAACCCTAACCCTAACCTTAACCCAAACCTAACCTTAACCCTAACCCTAACCCTAACCCCTAACCCTTACCCAAACCCTAACCCTAACCCTAACCCTAAACCTAACCCTAACCCTAACCATAACCATAACCCTAACCCTAACCCTAACCCTAACCCTAACCCTAAACCTAACCCTAACCCTAACCTTAACCCTAATCCTAACCCTAACCCTAACCCTAACCCTAACCGTAACCATAACACTAAACTCTAAACCCTAAACCTAATCCACCCTAAACCTTAAACAATCCTAAACCATAAACCGTAGACCCTAAACCCTAAATCTAACATTAAACCTAAACCTAACCCTAAATCTAACCCTAACCCTAAACCCTACCTGACCCTAACCCTAACCCTAACCCTAACCCTAACCCTAACCCTAAACCTAACCCTGACCCAAATCCTAACACTAAACCTATTTCTAATTCTAACCCTAACACTAATCCTAAACTTAACCCTAACCCCCTAATAATAACCCTAACCCTAAAACTAACCCTAAACCCTAACCCTAACCCTAACCCTAACCCTAACCTAACCCTAACCCTAACCCTTACCCTAACCCAAACCCTAACACTAACCCCCTAACTTTTACCCTAACCCTAACCCTAACCCAAACCATTACCATAACCCTAACCCTAACCCTAACCCCATCCCTAACCCTAACCCTAACCGTAACCATAACACTAAACTCTAAACCCTAAACCTAATCCACCCTAAACCTTGAACAATCCTAAACCATAAACCTTAAACTCTAAACCCTAAATCTAACAATAAACCTAACCTAACCCTAAATCTAACCCTAACCCTATCCCTAACCCTAAACCTAACCCTGACCCTAACCCTAACCCTAATCCTAAAACTAACCATAACCCTAACCCTAACACTAACCCTAACCTTAACCCTAACCCTAACCCTAACCCTAACCCTAACCCTAACTCTAACCCTAACCCTAACCCTAACCGTAACCATAATACTAAACTCTAAACCCTAAACCTAATCCACCCTAAACCTTAAACAATCCTAAACCATAAACCTTAAACCCTAAACCTTAAATCTAACAATAAACCTAAACCTAACCCTAAATATAACCCTAACCCTAACCCTAACCCTAAACCTAAACCTGACCCTAACCCTAACCCTAATCCTAACACTAATCATAACCCAAACACTAACCCTAACCCTAACCCTAAACCTAACCCTAAAACTCACACTATCCCTAATCCTAACACTAAACCCTAAACTTTAAATCTAACCCTAACCCTAACCCTACACTTAACCCTAACCCTATCACTAAACCTAACCCTGACCCTAATCCTAACACTAACCCTATTTCTAATTCTAACCCTAACAGTAATCCTAAACTAAAACCTAACCCCCTAATAATAACCCTAACACTAAACCTAACCCTAACCCTAACCCTAACCCTAACCCTAACACTAACCCCTAACCCCTAACACTAACCCTAACCTTAACCCCTAACCCTAACCCTAACCCTAAACTTAACCCTAACCCTAACCCTAACCCTATCCCTAACCCTAACCCTTACCCTAACACTAACACTAACCTTAACCCTAACCCTAACCTTAACCCTCACCCTAACCCTCACCTTAACCCTAAACCTAACCCTAACACTAACCCTAACACCCTAAATCCTAAACCTTAAGCCCCGAAAAACCCTAAACACTAATTCCAAAAGCACCCTAAACCCTATACTATAAACACTAAACGCTAAAAAACCCTAAACCCTAAACCCTAAACACTAAACCCTAATCAAGCCTAAACCCTAAAACCATTAACACTATACCCTAAACAACCCTAAACCCTTAACCCTAAACATTATACCCTAAACCCTAAAACACTATACAACCTTAAACCCTAAACCTTAAAATATCCTAAATCATAAATCCTGAACAACCCTAAACACTAAATTATAAACAACCCTAAAAAACCCTAAACAACTCTAAACGCTAAAACCTAAACAACCCTAACCATTAAAAAATCTTAAACGCTAAATTCTATACCCTAAACCTAAACCTCCCTAAAACTTAAACAATCCTAAACCCTAAACCTTAAACCATAAACCCTAAATTTTAAACCATAAATCTAAGAATAACCATAACCCTAACCCTAACCCGAAACCTAAACCTAACCCTAACCCCAACCCTAACTTTAACCCCATAACCCTAACCCTAACCTTAAGCCAAACATAACCACGTAACCCTAACTCTAACCCTAACTCTAACCCTAACTCTAACCCTAATGCTAACCCTAACCCTAACCCTAACCCTAACCCTAACCCTAACCCCTTAACCTTAATCCCTAAATCCTAAACCCTGAACAACCATAAATCCTAAACCCTGAACAACCCTAAATCATAAACCCTGAATAACCCTAAACACTAACCTCT
>NC_137966.1:28793690-28856190 GCF_963924665.1 Micromys minutus | reverse complement strand
TAACCCTAAACCTAACCCTAACCCTAAACCCTCCCTGACTTTAACCCTAACCCTAACCCTAACCCTAAACCTAAACCTAACCCTGACCCTAATCCTAACACTAACCCTATTTCTAATTCTAACCCTAACACTAATCCTAAACTTAAACCTAACCCCCTAATAATAACCCTAACCCTAACACTAACCCTAACCCCTAACCCTAACCCTATCCCTAACCCTAACCTAACCCTAACCCTAACCCTAACCCTAACCCAAACCCTAACACTAACCTTCTAACTTTTACCATAACCCTAACCCTAAACCTAACCCTAACCCTTACCATAACCCTAACCCTAACCCTAACCCCATCCCTAACCCTAACCCTAACCGTAACCATAACACTAAACTCTAAACCGTAAACCTAATCCACCCTAAACCTTAAACAATACTAAACCATAAACCTTAAACCCTAAACCCTAAATCTAACAATATACCTAAACCTAACCCTAAATCTAACCCTAACCCTATCCCTAACCCTAAACCTAACCCTGACCCTAACCCTAACCCTAATCCTAACACTAACCATAACCCTAACCCTAACATTAACCCTAACCTTAACCCTAACCCTAACCCTAACAATAACCCTAACCCTAACTCTAACCCTAACCCTAACCCTAACCGTAACCATAATACTAAACTCTAAACCCTAAACCTATTCTACCCTAAAGCTTAAACAATCCTAAACCTTAAACCTTAAACCCTAAACCCTAAATCTAACAATAAACCTAAACCTAACCCTAAATCTAACCCTAACCCTTACCCTAACCCTAAACCTAAACCTGACCCTAACCCTAACCCTAATAATAACACTAATCATAACCCAAACACTATCCCTAACCCTAACTCTAAACCTAACCCTAAACCTCACACTATCTCTAATCTTAACACTAAACCCTAAACTTTAAATCTAACCCTAACCCTAACCCTACCCTTAACCCTAACCCTAACCATATCCCTAAACCTAACCCTGACCCTAATCCTAACACTAACCCTATTTCTAATTCTAACCCTAACACTAATCCTAAACTAAAACCTAACCCCCTAATAATAACCATAACACTAAACCTAACCCTAACCCTAACCCTAACCCTAACCCTAACACTAACCCCTAACCCCTAACACTAACCCTAACCCTAACCCCTAAACCTAACCCAAACCCTAACCCTAACCTTAACCCTAACCCTAACCCTAACCCTAACCCTATCCCTAACCCTATCCCTTACCCTAACACTAACACTAACCTTAACCCTAACCCTAACCTTAACCCTCACCCTAAACCTCACCTTAACCCTAAACCTAACCCTAACACTAACCCTAACACCCTAAATCCTAAACCCTAAACCCCGAAAAACCCTAAATACTAATTCCAAAAGCACCCTAAACCCTAAACTATAAACACTAAACGCTAAAAAACCCTAAACCCTAAACCCTAAACACTAAACACTAAACAAGCCTAAACCCTAAAACCATTAACACTATACCCTAAACAACCCTAAACCCTTAACACTAAACATTATACCCTAAACCCAAAACACTATACAACCTTAAACCCTAAACCTTAAAATATCCTAAATCATAAATCCTGAACAACCCTAAACACTAAATCATAAACAACCCTAAAAAACCCTAAACAACTCTAAACGCTAAAACCTAAACAACCCTAAACATTAAACAATCTTAAACGCTAAACCCTATACCCTAAACCTAAACCACCCTAAAACTTAAACAATCCTAAATCCTAAACCTTAAACCATAAACCCTAAAATTTAAACCTTAAATCTGAGAATAACCATAACCCTAAACCTAACCCTAAACCTAAACCTAACCCTAACCCCAACCCTAACCTTAACCCCATAACCCTAACCCTAACCTTAAGCCTAACATAACCCCATAACCCTAACTCTAACCCTAACTCTAACCCTAATGCTAACCCTAACCCTAACCCTAACCCAAACCCTAACCCCTTAAGCTTAATCCCTAAATCTTAAACCCTGAACAACCATAAATCCTAAACCCTGAACAACCCTAAATCATAAACCCTGAATAACCCTAAACACTACCTCTAAACAGCCCTAAACAACCCTAATCACTAAACCATAAACAACCCTAAACACTAAATCCTAAACAACCCTATACCCTAAACCTTAAACACTAAACCCTAAATAACCCTAAACCCTAAACCATTAACACTATACCCTAAACAACACTAAACACTAAACCCAAAACAACCCTAAACTTTTAACCCTAAACACTATACCCTAAACAACCCTAAACCTTAAACAATCCTAAACTCTAAACCCTAAACCCTTAACCTAAACCACCCTAAAATTTAAACAATCCTAAACCCTAAACCTTAAACCCTAAACACTAAACCCTAAACCCTAAACCTAACAATAACCATAACCCTAACCCTAACACCTAACCCTTACCCTAACCCTAACCCTAATCCTAATCTTAACCCTAACCCTACCCCTAACCCTAACCCTAACCCTAACCCTAACCCTAAACCTAAACCTAATCCTAACCCTAACCTTAACCCTAATCCTAACCCTAACCCTAACCCTAACCCTAACCGTAACCATAACACTAAACTCTAAACCCTAAACCTAATCCACCCTAAACCTTAAACAATCTTAAACCATAAACCTTAGACCCTAAATCCTAAATCTAACAATAAACCTAAACCTAACCCTAAATCTTACCCTAACCCTAACCCTAACCCTAAACCCTCCCTGACCCTAACCCTCACCCTAACCCTAACTCTAACCCTAAACCTAACCCTGACCCTAATCCTAACACTAAACCTATTTCTAATTCTAACCCTAACACTCATCCTAAACTTAAACCTAACCCCCTAATAATAACCCTAACCCTAACACTAACACTAAACCCTAACCCTAACCCTAACCCTAACCCTAACCCTAACCTAACCCTAACCCTAACCCTAACCCTAACCTTAACACTAACCCCTAACCCTTACCCTAACCCTAACCCTAACCCTAACCCTAACCATTACCCTAACCCTAACCCTAACCCTAAGGCTAACACTAACCGTAACCATAACACTAAACTCTAAACCCTAAACCTAATCCACCCTAAACCTTAAACAATCCTAAACCATAAACCTTAAACCCTAAAACCTAAATCTAACAATAAACCTAAACCTGACCCTAAATCTAACCCTAACCCTAACCCTAACCCTAACCCTAACCCTAAACCTAACCCTGACCCTAACCCTAACCCTAATCCTAACACTAACCATAACCATAACTCTAACCCTCACCCTAACCCTAACTCTAACCCTAAACCTAACCCTGACCCTAATCCTAACACTAAACCTATTTCTAATTCTAACCCTAACACTCATCCTAAACTTAAACCTAACCCCCTAATAATAACCCTAACCCTAACACTAACACTAAACCCTAACCCTAACCCTAACCCTAACCCTAACCCTAACCTAACCCTAACCCTAACCCTAACCCTAACCCTAACCCTAACCCCTTAACCTTAATCCCTAAATCCTAAACCCTGAACAACCATAAATCCTAAACCCTGAACAACCCTAAATCATAAACGCTGAATAACCCTAAACACTAACCTCTAAACAAACCTAAACAACCCTAATCACTAAATCATAAACAACCCTAAACACTAAACCCTAAACAACCCTATACCCTTAACTTTAAACACTAAACCCTAAATAACCCTAAACCCTAAACTATTAACACTATACCCTAAACAACACTAAACACTAAACCCAAAACAACCCTAAAACCTAAACCTTAAACACTAAACCTTAAACAACCCTAAAACCTAAACACTAAACCCTAAACAACCCTAAATTTTTAACACTAAACACTGTACCCTAAAAAACCTAAAACCTTAAACAATCCTAAACTCTAAACCCTAAACCCTTAACTTAACCAACCTAAATCTTAAACAATCATAAACCCTAAATCTTAAACCCTAAACACTAAACCCTAAACCCTAAACCTAACAATAAAAATAACCCTAACCCTAACCCCTAACCCTTACCCTAACCCTAACCCTAACCCTAATCCTAACCCTAACCCTAACCCTAACCCTAACCCTAACACTAACCCTAACCCTAACCCTAAACCTAATTCTAACCCTAACCTTAACCCTAACCCTAACCCTAACCCTAACCCTAACCCTAACCCTAACCCTAACCCTAAACCTAATCCTAACCCTAACCTTAACAATAATCCTAAATCTAACCTTAACCCTAACCCTAACCGTAACCATAACACTAGACTCTAAACCCTAAACCTAATCCACCCTAAACCTTAAACAATCCTAAACCATAAACCTTAGACCCTAAATCCTAAATCTAACAATAAACCTAAACCTAACCCTAAATCTAACCCTAACCCTAACCCTAACCCTAAACCCTCCCTGACCCTAACCCTAACCCTAACCCTAACCCTAAACCTAAACCTAACCCTGACCCTAATCTTAACACTAACCCTATTTGTAATTCTAACCCTAACACTAATCCTAAACTTAAACCTAACCCCCTAATAATAACCCTAACCCTAACACTAACCCTAACCCCTAACCCTAACCCTAACCCTAACACTAACCCTAACCTAACCCTAACCCTAACCCTAACCCTAACCCTACCACTAACCCCTAACCCTTACCCTAACCCTAACCCTAACCCTAAGCATTACCCTAACCCTAACCCTAACCCTAACCCTAACCCTAACCCTAACCCTAACCCTAACCCTAACACTAACCGTAACCATAACACTAAACTCTAAACCATAAACCTAATCCACCCTAAACCTTAAACCATCCTAAACCATAAACCTTAAACCCTAAACCCTAAATCTAACAATAAACCTAAACCTGACCCTAAATCTAATCCTAACCCTAACCCTAACCCTAAACCTAACCCTGACCCTAACCCTAACACTAATCCTAACACTAACCATAACCCTAACCATAACCCTAACACTAACCTTAACCCTAACCCTAACCCTAACCCTAACCCTAACCCTTGCCGTAACCATAATACTAAACTCTAAACCCTAAACCTAATCCACCCTAAACCTTAAACAATTCTAAACCATAAACTTTAAACTCTAAACCCTAAATCTAATAATAAACCTAAACCTAACCCTAATCTAACCCTTATCCTAACCCTAACCCTAAACCTAACCCTGACCCTAACCCTAACCCTAATCCTAACACTAACCATAACCCAAACACTAACCCTAACCCTAACCCTAAACCTAACCCTAACCCTAAACCTCACACTATCCCTAATCCTAACACTAAACCCTAAACTTTAAATCTAACCCTAACCCTAACCTTACCCTTAACCCTAATCCTAACCATATCCCTAAACCTAACCCTGACCCTAATCCTAACACTAACCCTATTTCTAATTCTAACCCTAACACTAATCCTAAACTTAAACCTAACCCCCTAATAATAACCCTAACACTAAACCTAACCCTAACCCTAACCCTAACCCTAACACTAACCCTAACCCTAACACCTAACCCCTAACACTAACCCTAACCCTAACCCCTAACCCTAACCCTAATTCTAACCCAACCCTAACACTAACCCTAACCCTAACCCTAACCCTAGCCCTAACCCTAACCCTATCCCTAACCCTAACCCTTACCCTAACACTAACACTAACCTTAACCCTAACCCTAACCTTAACCCTCACCCTAACCCTCACCCTAACCCTAAACCTAACCCTAACACTAACCCTAACACCCTAAATCCAAAACCCTAAACCCAGAAAAACCCTAAACACTAATTCCAAAAGCACCCTAAACCCTAAACTCTAAACACTAAACGCTAAAAAACCCTAAACCCTTAAACCTAAACACTAAACCCTAAACAAACCTAAACCCTAAAACCATTAACACTATACCCTAAACAACCCTAAACTCTTAACCCTAAACATTATAGCCTAAACCCTAAAACACTATACAACCTTAAACCCTAAACCTTAAAATATCCTAAATCATAAATCCTGAACAACCCTAAACACTAAATCATAAACAACCCTAAAAAAACCTAAACAACTCTAAACGCTAAAACATTAACAACCCAAAACATTAAACAATCTTAAACGCTAAACCCTATACCCTAAACCTAAACCACCCTAAAACTTAAACAATCCTAAACCCTAAACCTTAAACCATAAACCATAAATTTTAAACCATAAATCTAAGAATAACCATAACCCTAACCCTAACCCTAAACCTAAACCTAACCCTAACCCTAACCCTAACCCTAACCCTAACCCCTAACCCCTAACACTAACCCTAACCCTAACCCCTAACCCTAACCCTAACCCTAACCCTAACCTTACCCTAACCCTAAACCTAACCCTAACCCTAACCCTAACCCTAACCTTAACCCTAACCCTAACCTTAACCCTAACCCTAACCCTAATCCCTAACCCTTACCCAAACCCTAAACCTAACCCTAACCCTAAACCTAACCCTAACCCTAACCCTGACCATAACCCTAACCCTAACCCTAACCCTAACCCTAACCCTAAACCTAACCCTAACCCTAACCTTAACCCTAATCCTAACCCTAACCCTAACCCTAACCCTAACCGTAACCATAACACTAAACTCTAAACCCTAAACCTAATCCACCCTAAACCTTAAACAATCCTAAATCATAAACCGTAGACCCTAAACCCTAAATCTAACATTAAACCTAAACCTAACCCTAAATCTAACCCTAACCCTAAACCCTCCCTGACCCTAACCCTAACCCTAACCCTAACCCTAACCCTAACCCTAAACCTAACCCTGACCCTAATCCTAACACTAAACCTATTTCTAATTCTAACCCTAACACTAATCCTAAACTTAACCCTAACCCCCTAATAATAACCCTAACCCTAAAACTAACCCTAAACCCTAACCCTAACCCTAACCCTAACCCTAACCCTAACCTAACCCTAACCCTAACCCTAACCCAAACCCTAACACTAACCCCCTAACTTTTACCCTAACCCTAACCCTAACCCTAACCCTTACCATAACCCTAACCTTAACCCTAACCCCATCCCTAAACCTAACCCTAAACGTAACCATAACACTAAACTCTAAACCCTAAACCTAATCCACCCTAAACCTTGAACAATCCTAAACCATAATCCTTAAACCCTAAACCCTAAATCTAACAATAAACCTAAACCTAACCCTAAATCTAACCCTAACCCTATCCCTAACCCTAAACCTAACCCTGACCCTAACCCTAACCCTAATCCTAACACTAACCATAACCCTAACCCTAACACTAACCCTAAACTTAACCCTAACCCTAACCCTAACCCTAACCCTAACCCTAAATCTAACCCTAACTCTAACCCTAACTGTAACCATAATACTAAACTCTAAACCCTAAACCTAATCCACCCTAAACCTTGAACAATCCTAAACCATAAACCTAAAAACCCTAAACCCTAAATCTAACAATAAACCTAAACCTAACCCAAAATCTAACCCTAACCCTAACCCTAAACCTAAACCTGATCTAACCATAACCCTAATCCTAACACTAATCATAACCCAAACACTAACCCTAATCCTAACCCTAAACCTAACCCTAAAACTCACACTATCCCTAATCCTAACACTAAACCCTAAACTTTAAATCTGACCCTAACCCTAACCCTACCCTTAACCCTAACCCTATCCCTAAACCTAACCCTGACCCTAATCCTAACACTAACCCTATTTCTAATTCTAACCCTAACACTAATCCTAAATTAAAACCTAACCCCCTAATAATAACCCTAACACTAAACCTAACCCTAACCCTAACCCTAACCCTAACCCTAACACTAACCCCTAACCCCTAACACTAACCCTAACCCTAACACTAAAACTAACCTTAACCCTAACCCTAACCTTAACCCTCACCCTAACCCTCACCTTAACCCTAAACCTAAACCTAACACTAACCCTAACACCCTAAATCCTAAACCCTAAACCCCGAAAAACCCTAAACACTAATTCCAAAAGAACCCTAAACCCTAAACTATAAACACTAAATGCTAAAAAACCCTAAACCCTAAACCCTAAACACTAAACCCTTAACAAGCCAAAACCCTAAAACCATTAACACTATACCCTAAACAACCCTAAACCCTTAACCCTAAACATTATACCCTAAACCCTAAAACACTATACAACCTTAAACCCTAAACCTTAAAATATCCTAAATCATTAATCCTGAACAACCCTAAACACTAAATTATAAACAACCCTAAAAAACCCTAAACAACTCTAAACGCTAAAACCTAAACAACCCTAACCATTAAACAATCTTAAACGCTAAATTCTGTACCCTAAACATAAACCACCCTAAAACTTAAACAATCCTAAACCCTAAACCTTAAACCATAAACCCTAAATTTTAAACCATAAATCTAAGAATAACCATAAGCCTAACCCTAACCCTAAACCAAAACCTAACCCTAACCCCAACCCTAACATTAACCCCATAACCCTAACCCTAACCTTAAGCCTAACATAACCCCATAACCCTAACTCTAACCCTAACTCTAACCCTAATGCTAACCCTAACCCTAACCCTAACCCTAACCCCTTAACCTTAATCCCTAAATCCTAAACCCTGAACAACCATAAATCCTAAACCCTGAACAACCCTAAATCATAAACCTTGAATAACCCTAAACACTAACCTCTAAACAACCCTAAACAACCCTAATCACTAAACCATAAACAACCCTAAACACTAAACCCTAAACAACCCTATACCTTAAACCTTGACACTAAACCCTAAATAACCCTAAACCCTAAACCATTAACACTATACCCTAAAAAACACTAAACACTAAACCCAAAACAACCCTAAAACCTAAACCTTAAACACTAAACCTTAAACAACCCTAAACCCTAAACACTAAACCCTAAACAACCCTAAACTTTTAACCCTAAACACTATACCCTAAACAACCCTAAACCTTAAACAATCTAAACTCTAAACCCTAAACCCTTAACCTAAACCACCCTAAATCTTAAACAATCCTAAACCCTAAACCTTAAACCCTAAACACTAAACTCTAAACCCTAAACCTAACAATAACCATAACCCTAACCCTAACCCCTAACCCTTACCCTAACCCTAACTCTAACCCTAATCCTAACCCTAATCCTAACCCTAACCCTAACCCTAACCCTAACCCTAAACCTAACCCTAACCTTAACCCTAATCCTAACCCTAACCCTAACCCTAACCGTAACCCTAACCCTAAACCTAATCCTAACCCTAACCCTAACCCTAACCCTATCCCTAACCCTAAACCTAATCCGAACCCTAAACTTAACCCTAATCCTAACCCTAACCCTAACCCTAACCGTAACCATAACACTAAACTCTAAACCCTAAACCTAATCCACCCTGAACCTTAAACAATCCTAAACCATAAACCTTAGACCCTAAATCCTAAATCTAACAATAAACCTAAACCTAACCCTAACTCTAACCCTAACCCTAACCCTAACCCTAAACCCTCCCTGACCCTAACCCTAACACTAACCCTAAACCTAACCCTGACCCTAATCCTAACACTAACCCTATTTCTAATTCTAACCCTAACACTAATCCTAAACTTAAACCTAACCCCCTAATAATAACCCTAACCCTTTCACTAACCATAACCCTTAAACCTAACCCTAACCCTAACCCTAACCCTAACCTAACCCTAACCCTAACCCTAACCCTAACCCTAACCCTAACCCTAACCCTAACCTAACCCTAACCCTAACCCTAACCCTAACACAAACCCTAACACTAACCCCCTTACTTTTACCCTAACCCTAACCCTAACCCTAAACCTGACCCTTACCATAACCCTAACCCTAACCCTAACTCCATCCCTAACTCTAACCCTAACCGTAACCATAACACTAAACTCTAAACCCTAAACCTAATCCACCCTAAACCTTAAACAATCCTAAACCATAAACCTTAAACCCTAAACCCTAAATCTAACAATAAACCTAAACCTAACCCTAAATCTAACCCTAACCCTATCCCTAACCCTAAACCTAACCCTGACCCTAACCCTAACCCTAATCCTAACACTAACCATAACCCTAACCCTAACACTAACCCTAACCTTAACCCTAACCCTAACCCTAACCCTAACCCTAACAAAAACCCTAACCATAACCCTAACCGTAACCATAATACTAAACTCTAAACCCTAAACCTAATCCACCCTTAAACTTAAACAATCCTAAACCATAAACCTTAAACCCTAAACCCTAAATCTAACAATAAACCTAAACCTAACCCTAAATCTAACCCTAACCCTAACCCTAACCCTAAACATAAACCTTACCCTAACCCTAATCCTAATCCTAACACTAATCATAACCCAAACACTAACCCTAACCCTAACCCTAAACCTAACCCTAAACCTCACACTATCCCTAATCCTAACACTAAACCCTAAACTTTAATTCTAACCCTAACTTTAACCCTACCCTTAACCCTAACCCTAACCATATTTCTAAACCTAACCCTGACCCTAATCCTAACACTAACCCTATTTCTAATTCTAACCCTAACACTAATCCTAAACTAAAACCTAACCCCCTAATAATAACCCTAACACTAAACCTAACCCTAACCCTAACCCTAACCCTAACCCTAACACTAACCCCTAACCCTAACCCTAACCCTAACCCTAACCTTAACCCTAACCCTAACCCTAACCCTAACCCTATCCCTAACCCTAACCATTATTCTAACACTAACACTAACCTTAACCCTAACCCTAAACCTAAACCTAACCCTAACCCCAACCCTAACCTTAACCCCATAACCCTAACCCTAACCTTAAGCCTAACATAACCCCATAACCTTAGCTCTAACCCTAACTCTAACCCTAATGCTAACCCTAACCCTAACCCTAACCCTAACCTTAACCCCTTAACCTTAATCCCTAAATCCTAAACTCTGAACAACCATAAATCCTAAACCCTGAATAACCCTAAACACTAACCTCTAAACAACCCTAAACAACCCTAATCTCTAAACCATAAACAACCCTAAACACTAAACCCTAAACAACCCTATACCCTAAATCTTAAACACTAAACCCTAAATAACCCTAAACCCTAAACCATTAACACTATACCCTAAACAACACTAAACACTAAACCCAAAACAACCCTAAAACCTAAACCTTAAACACTAAACCTTAAACAACCCTAAACCCTAAACACTAAACCCTAAACAACCCTAAACTTTTAACTTTAAACACTATACCCTAAACAACCCTAAACCTTAAACAATCCTAAACTCTAAACCCTAAACCCTTAACCTAAACCACCCTAAATCTTAAACAATCCTAAACCCTAAACCTTAAACCCTAAACACTAAACCCTAAACCCTAAACCTAACAATAACCATAACCCTAAACCTAACCCCTAACCCTTACCCTAACCCTAACCCTAACCCTAATCCTAACCCTAACCCTAACCCTAACCCTAACCCTAACCCTAACCCTAACCCTAACCCTAAACCTAATCCTAACCCTAACCTTAACCCTAATCCTAACCCTAACCCTAACCCTAACCCTAACCGTAACCATAACACTAAACTCTAAACCCTAAACCTAATCCACCCTAAACCTTAAACAATCCTAAACCATAAACCTTAGACCCTAAATCCTAAATCTAACAATAAACCTAAACCTAACCCTAAATCTAACCCTAACCCTAACCCTAACCCTAAACCCTCCCTTACCCTAACCCTAACCCTAACCCTAACCCTAACCCTAAACCTAACCCTGACCCTAATCCTAACACTAACCCTATTTCTAATTCTAACCCTAACACTAATCCTAAACTTAAACCTAACCCCCTAATAATAACCCTAACCCTAACACTAACCCTAACCCCTAACCCTAACCCTAACCCTAACCCTAAACCTAACCTAACCCTAACCCTAACCCTAACCCTAACACTAACCCCTAACCCTTACCCTAACCCTAACCCTAAACCTAACCCTAACCATTACCCTATCCCTAACCCTAACCCTAACCCTAACCCTAACCCTAACACTAACCATAACCATAACACTAAACTCTAAACCCTAAACCTAATCCACCCTAAACCTTAAACAATCCTAAACCTTAAACCTTAAACCCTAATCCCTAAATCTAACAATAAACCTAAACCTGACCCTAAATCTAACCCTAACCCTAACCCTAACCCTAAACCTAAACCTGACCCTAACCCTAACCCTAATCCTAACACTAACCATAACCCTAACCCTAACCCTAACCCTAACCTTAACCCTAAACCTAACCCTATCCCTAAACCTAACCCTGACCCTAATCCTAACACTAACCCTATTTCTAATTCTAACCCTAACACTAATCCTTAACTAAAACCTAACCCCCTAATAATAACCCTAACACTAAACCTAACCCTAACCCTAACCCTAACACTAACCCCTAACCCCTAACACTAACCCTAACCCTAACCTGTAACCCTAACCCTAACCCTAACCCTAACCCTAACACTAACCCTAACCCTAACCCTATCCCTAACCCTAACCCTTACCCTAACACTAACACTAACCTTAACCCTCACCCTAACCCTCACCTTAACCCTAAACCTAACCCTAACACTAACCCTAACACCCTAAATCCTAAACCCTAAACCCCAAAAAACTCTAAACACTAATTCCAAAAGCACCCTAAACCCTAAACTATAAACACTAAACGCTAAAAAACCCTAAACCCTAAACCCTAAACACTAAACCCTAAACAAGCCTAAACCCTAAAACCATTAACGCTATACCCTAAACAACCCTAAACCCTTAACCCTAAACATTATACCCTAAACCCTAAAACACTATACAACCTTAAACCCTAAACCTTAAAATATCCTAAATCATAAATCCTGAACAACCCAAAACACTAAATTATAAACTACCCTAAAAAACCCTAAACAACTCTAAACGCTAAAACCTAACCAAAACTAACTATTCAACAATCTTAAACGCTAAATTCTATACCCTAAACCTAAACCACCCTAAAACTTAAACAATCCTAAACCCTAAACCTTAAACCATAAACCCTAAATTTTAAACCATAAATCTAAGAATAACCATAACCCTAACCCCAACCCTAACCTTAACCCCTTAACCTTAATCCCCCAAGGGCCCTAACAACGGCCCTACCAACGGCCCTAGCAACGGCCCTAGCAACGGCCCTAGCAACGGCCCTAGCAACGGCCCTAACAAGGGCCCTAACCACGGCCCTAGCAACGGCCCTAGCAACGTCCCTAGCAACGGCCCTAACAACGGCCCTAGCAACGGCCCTAGCAACGGCCCTAGCAACGGCCCTAACCAGAGCCCAAACAAGGGCCCTAACAACGGCCCTAACAACGGCCCTAACAACGGCACTAGCAATGGCCCTAACAAGGGCCCTAGCAACGGCCCTAACCAGGGCCAAAACAAGGGCCCTAACAACGGCCCTAACAACGGCCCTAGCAACGGCCCTAACAAGGGCCCTTTCAACGGCCATAACAACGGCCCTAACAACGGCCCTAACAACGGCCCTAGCAACGGCCCTAACAAGGGCCCTAACAACGGCCATAACAACGGCCCTAACAACGGCCCTAGCAACGGCCCTTACAAGGGCCCTAGCAACGGCCCTAACAACGGCCCTAGCAACGGCCCTAGCAACGGCCCTAACAAGGGTCCTAACCACGGCCCTAGCAACGGCCCTAGCAACGGCCCTAGAAACGGCAGTAGAACGGCCCTAACAAGGGCCCTAGCAACGGGCCTAACAAGGGCCCTAGCAACGGCCCTAGAAACGGCCCTAGCAACGGCCCTTGCAACGGCCCTAACAAGGGCCCAAACAAAGGCCCTAACAACGGCCCTAACAACGGCCCTAGCAAAGGCCCTAGCAACTGCCCTAACAAGGGCCCTAGCAACGGCCCAAACAAGGGCCCTATCAACGGCCCTAGCAACGGCCCTAACAACGGCCCTAGCAACGGCCCTAACAAGGGCCCTAGCAACGGTTCTATCAACGGCCCTAGCAACGGCCCTAACAACGGCCCTAGCAACGGCCCTAACAACGGCCCTGACAACGGCCCTAACAAAAGCCCTAGCAACGGCCCTAGCAACGGCCCTAGCAACGGCCCTAGCAAGGGCTGTAACAACGGCCCTAACAAGGGCCCTAAAAACGGCCCAAACAAGGGCCCTAACACTGGCCCTAACAACGGCCCTAGCAACGGCCCTAACAACGGCCCTAGCAACGGCCGTAACAACGGCCCTACCAACGGCCTTAACATCGGCCCTTGCAACGGCCCTAGCAACGGCCCTAGCAACGGCCCTAGCAACGGCCCTAGCAACGGCCCTAACAACGGCCCTTGCAAGGGCCCTAGCAACGGCCCTAGCAACGGCCCTAGCAACGGCCCTTACAACGGCCCTAGCAACGGCCCTAGCAACGGCCCTAGCAACGGCCCTAACAACGGCCCTTGCAACGGCCCTAGCAACGGCCCTAACAACGGCCCTACCAACGGCCCTAACAACGGCCCTAGCAACGGCCCTAACAACGGCCGTAGCAGCGGCACAAACCACGGCCGTAGCAGCGGCCCTAACAACGGCCCTAGCAACGGCCCTAGCAACGGCCCTAGCAACGGCCCTAGCAACGGCCCTAACAAGGGCCCTAGCAACGGCCCTAACAACGGCCCTAGCAACGGCCATAGCAACGGCTTTAACAAGGGCCCTAACAACGGCCCTAACAACGGCCCTAGAAACGGCCCTAGCAACGGCCCTAACAAAAGCCCTAGCAACGGCCCTAACAAGGGCCCTAACAACGGCCCTAACAACGGCCCTAGCAACGGCCCTAACAAGGGCCCTAACAACGGCCCTAGCAACGGCCCTAACAACGGCCCTAACAACGGCCCTAACAACGGCCCTAGCAACGGCCTAGCAACGGCCCAAGCAACGGCCCTAGCAACGGCCCTAGCAACGGCCCTAACAACGGACCTAGCAACGGCCCTAGCAACGGCCCTAGCAAAGGCCCTAGCAATGGCCCTAGCAACGGACCTAGCAACGGTTCTAGCATCGGCCCTAGCAACGGCCCTAGCAACGGCCCTAGCTACGACCCTAGCAACGGCCATAAAAAGGGCCCTAGCAACGGCCCTAGCATCGGCCCTAGCAACGGCCCTAGCAACGGTACTAACAACGGCCCTAGCAACGGCCCTAGCAACGGCCCTAGCAACGGCCCTAAAAAAAGCCCTAGCAACGGCCCTAACAACAGCCCTTGCAACAGCCCTAGCAACGGCCCTAGCAACGGCCCTAGCAACGGCCCTAGCCACGTCCCTAGCAACGGCTTTAACAAGGGCCCTAGCAACGGCCCTAACAAGGGCTCTAGCAACGGCCCTAACAAGGGCCCTAGCAACGGCCCTAACAAGGGCCCTAGCAACGGCCCTAACAAGGGCCCTAGCAACGGCCCTAACAAGGGCCCTAGCAACAGCCCTAGCAATGGCCCTAGCTACAGCCCTAGCAACGGCCCTAAAAAGGGCCCTAGCAACGGCCCTAGCAACGGCCCTAGCAACGGCCCTAGCAACGGCCCTAATAAGGGCCCTAGCAACGGCCCTAGCAACGGCCCTAGCAACGGCCCTAGCAACGGCCCTAACAAGGGACCTAGCAACGGCCCTAGCAACGGCCCTAGAAACGGCCCTAAAAAGGGCCCTAGCAACGGCCCTAACAACGGCCCTAGGAACGGCCCTAACAACGGCCCTAGCAACGGCCCTAGCAACGGCCCTAGCAACGGCCCTAACAACGGCCCTAACCACGGCCCTAGCAACGGCCCTAGCAACGGCCCTAGCAACGGCCCTAGCAACGGCCCTAGCAACGGCCCTAACAAAGGCCCTAGCAACGGCCCTAAAAACGGCCCTAGCAACTGCCCTAACCACGGCCCTAGCAACGGCCCTAGCAACGGCCCTAACAGCGGCCCAAACAACGGCCCTAGCAGCGACCCTAGCAACGGCCCTAGCAACGGCTTTAACAACGGCCCTAGCAATGGCCCTCACAAGGGCCCTAGCAACAGCCCTAACAAGGGCCCTAGCAACGGCCCTAGCAACGGCCCTAACAAGGGCCCTAGCAACGACCCTAGCAACGGCCCTAGCAACGGCCCTAACAACGGCCCTAGCAACGGCCCTAACAAGGGCCCTAGCAACGGCCCTAACAACGGCCCTTCAAACGGCCCTAGGAACAACCCTAGCAACGGCCCTAGCAACGGCCCTAACAACGGCCCTAGCAACGGCCCTAACAAGAGCCCTAGCAGCGGCCCTAACAAGGGCCCTAGCAACGGCCCTAACAAGGGCCCTAGCAACGGCCCTAACAAGGGCCCTAACAACGGTCCTAGCAACGGCCCTAGCAACGGCCCTAGCTACGGCCCTAACAAGGGCCCTAGCAACGGCCCTAGCAACGGCCCTAACAACGGCCCTAGCAACGGTCCTAGCAACGGCCCTAGCAAGGGCCCTAGCAACGGCCCTAACAAGGGCCCTAGCAACGGCCCTAACAAGGGCCCTAGCAACGTCCCTAACAAGGGCCCTAGCAACGGCCCTAACAAGGGCCCTAGCAACGGCCCTAGCAACGGCCCTAGCAACGGCCCTAACAAGGGCCCTAGCAACGGCCCTAGCAACGGCCCTAGCAACGGCCCTAGCAACGGCACTAACAAGGGCCCTAGAAACGGCCCTAGCAACGGCCCTAACAACGGCCCTAGCAACGGCCCTAGCAATGGCCCTAACAACGGCCCTAGCAACGGCCCTAACAAGGGCCCTAGCAACGGCCCTAACAACGGCCTTTGAAACGGCCCTAGGAACAACCCTAGTAACGGCCCTAGCAACGGCCCTAGCAACGGCCCTAACAACGGCCCTAGCAACGGCCCTAACAAGGGCCCTAGCAACGGCCCTAACAAGGGCCCTAGCAACGGCCCTAACAAGGGCCCTAGCAACGGCCCTAACAAGGGCCCTAGCAACGGCTCTAGCAACGGCCCTAGCTACGGCCCTATAACGGCCCTAACAAGGGCCCTAGCAACGGCCCTAGCAACGGCCCTAGCAACGGCCCTAGCAACGGCACTAACAAGGGCCCTAGAAACGGCCCTAGCAACGGCCCTAACAACGGCCCTAGCAACGGCCCTAGCAATGGCCCTAACAACGGCCCTAGCAACGGCCCTAGCAAGGGCCCTAGCAACGGCCCTAACAACAGCCTTTGAAACGGCCCTAGGAACAACCCTAGTAACGGCCCTAGCAACGGCCCTAACAACGGCCCTAGCAACGGCCCTAACACGGGCCCTAGCAACGGCCCTAACAAGGGCCCTAGCAACGGCCCTAACAAGGGCCCTAGCAACGGCCCTAACAAGGGCCCTAGCAACGGCCCTAGCAACGGCCCTAGCTACGGCCCTATAACGGCCCTAACAAGGGCCCTAACAACGGCCCTAGCAACGGCCCTAGCAACGGCCCTAGCAACGGCACTAACAAGGGCCCTAGAAACGGCCCTAGCAACGGCCCTAACAACGGCCCTAGCAACGGCCCTAGCAATGGCCCTAACAACGGCCCTAGCAACGGCCCTAACAAGGGCCCTAGCAACGGCCCTAACAACGGCCTTTGAAACGGCCCTAGGAACAACCCTAGTAACGGCCCTAGCAACGGCCCTAGCAACGGCCCTAACAACGGCCCTAGCAACGGCCCTAGCAACGGCCCTAACCACGGCCCTAGCAACGGCCCTAGCAACGGCCCTAGCAACGGCCCTAGCAACGGCCCTAACAAAGGCCCTAGCAAAGGCCCTAAAAATGGCCCTAGCAACTGCCCTAACCACGGCCCTAGCAACGGCCCTAGCAACGGCCCTAACAACGGCCCTAGCAACGGACCTAGCAACGGCCCTAACAGCGGCCCAAACAACGGCCCTAGCAACGGCCCTAGCAACGGCCCTAGCAATGGCTTTAACAACGGCCCTAGCAACGGCCCTAACAACGGCCCTAGCAACGGCCCTAGCAATGGCGCTAGAAACGGCCATAGCAACGGCCCTAGCAACGGCCCTAACAAGGGCCATAGCAACGGCCCTCACAAGGGCCCTAGCAACAGCCCTAACGAGGGCCCTAGAAACGGCCCTAGCAACGGCCCTAACAAGGGCCCTAGCAACGGCCCTAGCGACGGCCCTAACAACGGCCCTAGCAACGGCCCTAGCAACGGCCCTAACAACGGCCCTAGCAACGGCCCTAACAAGGGCCCTAGCAACGGCCCTAACAACGGCCCTTAAAACGGCCCTAGGAACAACCCTAGCAACGGCCCTAGCAACGGCCCTAACAACGGCCCTAGCAACGGCCCTAACAAGAGCCCTAGCAACGGCCCTAACAAGGGCCCTAGCAACGGCCCTAACAAGGGCCCTAGCAACGGCCCTAGCAACGGCCCTAACAACGGCCCTAGCAACGGTCCTAGCAACGGCCCTAACAAGGGCCCTAGCAACGGCCCTAACAAGGGCCCTAGCAACGGCCCTAGCAACGGCCCTAGCTACGGCCCTATAACGGCCCTAACAAGGGCCCTAGCAACGGCCCTAGCAACGGCCCTATCAACGGCCCTAGCAACGGCACTAACAAGGGCCCTAGCAACGGCCCTAGCAACGGCCCTAACAGGGGCCCTAGAAACGGCCCTAGCAACGGCCCTAACAACGGCCCTAGCAACGGCCCTAGCAACGGCCCTAACAACGGCCCTAGCAACGGCCCTAACAAGGTCCCTTGCAACGGCCCTAACAACGTCCTTTGAAACGGCCCTAGGAACAACCCTAGCAACGGCCCTAGCAACGGCCCTAGCAACGGCCCTAACAAGGGCCCTAGCAACGGCCCTAACAAGGGCCCTAGCAACTGCCCTAACAAGGGCATTAGCAACGGCCCTAACAAGGGCCCTAGCAACGGCCCTAGCAACGGCCCTAGCAACGGCCCTAGCAACGGCCCTAGCAACGGCCCTAGCAACGGCCCTAACAAGGGCCCTAGCAACGGCCCTAACAAGGGCCCTAGCAACGGCCCTAACAAGGGCCCTAGCAACGGCCCTAACAAGGGCCCTAGCAACGGCCCTAACAAGGGCCCTAGCAAAGGCCCTAGCAACGGCCCTACCTACGGCCCTAGCAACGGCCCTAACAAGGGCCCTAGCAACGGCCCTAGCAACGGCCCTAGCAACGGCCCTAGCAACGGCCCTAACAAGGGCCCTAGCAACGGCCCTAGCAACGGCCCTAGCAACGGCCCTAGCAACTGCCCTATCAAGGGCCCTAGCAACGGCCCAAGCAACGGCCCTAGTAACGGCCCTAAAAAGGGCCCTAGCAACGGCCCTAACAAGGGCCCTAGCAACGGCCCTAACAAGGGCCCTAGCAACGGCCCTAGCAACAGCCCTAGCTACAGCCCTATAACGGCCCTAACAAGGGCCCTAGCAACGGCCCTAGCAACGGCCCTAACAAGGGCCCTAGAAACGGCCCTAGCAACGGCCCTAGAAACGGCCCTAGCAACGGCCCTAACAAGGGCCCTTGCAACGGCCCTAACAAGGGCCCTAGCAACGGCCATAACAAGGGCCCTAGCAACGGCCCTAACAAGGGCCCTTGCAACGGCCCTAACAAGGGCCCTAGCAACGGCCATAACAAGGGCCCTAGCATCGGCCCTAACAAGGGCCCTAGAAACGGCCCTAGCAACGGCCCTAGCAACGGCCCTAGCAAAGGCCCTAACAAGTGCCCTAGCAACGGCCCTAGCAACGGCCCTAGCTACGGTCCTAGCAACGGCCCTAACAAGGGCCCTAGCAACGGCCCTAGCAACGGCCCTAACAAGGGCCCTAGAAACGGCCCTAGCAACGACCCTAACAACGGCCCTAGCAACGGCCCTAGCAACGGCCCTAACAACGGCCCTTGAAACGGCCCTAGGAACAACCCTAGCAACGGCCCTAGCAACGGACCTAGCAACGGCCCTAACAAGGGCCCTAGCAACGGCCCTAACAAGGGCCCTAGCAACGGCCCTAACAAGGGCCCTAGCAACGGCCCTAGCAACGGCCCTAGCAACGGACTTAGCAACGGCCCTAACAAGGGCCCTAGCAACAGCCCTAACAAGGGCCCTAGCAACGGCCCTAACAAGGGCCTTTGAAACGGTCCTAGGAACAACCCTAGCAACGGCCCTAGCAACGGCCCTAGCAACGGCCCTAGAAACGGCCCTAGCAACGGCCCTAACAAGGGCCCTAGCAACGGCTCTAACAAGGGCCCTAGCAGCGGCCCTAACAAGGGCCCTAGCAACGGCCCTAGCAACGGCCCTAGCAGCGGCCCTAACAAGGGCCCTAGCAACGGCCCTAGCAACGGCCCTAGCTACGGCCCTATAACGGCCCTAACAAGGGCCCTAGCAACGGCCCTAGCAACGGCCCTAGCAACGGCCCTAGCAACGGCACTAACAAGGGCCCTAGAAACGGCCCTAGCAACGGCCCTAACAACGGCCCTAGCAACGGCCCTAACAACAGCCTTTGAAACGGCCCTAGGAACAACCCTAGTAACGGCCCTAGCAACGGCCCTAGCAACGGCCCTAACAACGGCCCTAGCAACGGCCCTAACAAGGGCCCTAGCAACGGCCCTAACAAGGGCCCTAGCAACGGCCCTAACAAGGGCCCTAGCAACGGCCCTAACAAGGGCCCTAGCAACGGCCCTAACAAGGGCCCTAGCAACGGCCCTAGCAAGGGCCCTAGCAAGGGCCTTAGCAACGGCCCTAGCAACGGCCCTAAAAAGGGCCCTAGCAACGGCCCTAACAAGGGCCCTAGCAACGGCCCTAACAACGGCCCTTGCAACGGCCCTAACAACGGCCCTAGCAACGGCCCTAACAACGGCCCTAGGAACGGCCCTAACAACGGCCCTAGCAAAGGCCCTAGCCACGGCCCTAGCAACGGCCCTAGCAACGGCCCTAACCACGGCCCTAGCAACGGCCCTAGCAACGGCCCTAGCAACGGCCCTAGCAACGGCCCTAACAAAGGCCCTAGCAACGGCCCTAAAAATGTCCCTAGCAACTGCCCTAACCACGGCCCTAGCAACGGCCCTAGCAACGGCCCTAACAACGGCCCTAGCAACGGCCCTAGCAACGGCCCTAACAGTGGCCCAAACAACGGCCCTAACAACGGCCCTAGCAACGGCCCTAGCAATGGCTTTAACAACGGCCCTAGCAACGGCCCTAACAACGGCCCTAGCAACGGCCCTAGCAATGGCGCTAGAAACGGCCATAGCAACGGCCCTAGCAACGGCCCTAACAAGGGCCCTAGCAACGGCCCTCACAAGGGCCCTAGCAACAGCCCTAACGAGGGCCCTAGAAACGGCCCTAGCAACGGCCCTAACAAGGGCCCTAGCAACGGCCCTAGCAACGGCCCTAACAACGGCCCTAGCAACGGCCCTAGCAACGGCCCTAACAACGGCCCTAGCAACGGCCCTAACAAGGGCATTAGCAACGGCCCTAACAACGGCCCTTCAAACGGCCCTAGGAACAACCCTAGAAACGGCCCTAGCAACGGCCCTAACAACGGCCCTAGCAACGGCCCTAACAAGAGCCCTAGCAACGGCCCTAACAAGGGCCCTAGCAACGGCCCTAACAAGGGCCCTAGCAACGGCCCTAGCAACGGCCCTAAAAACGGCCCTAGCAACGGTCCTAGCAACGGCCCTAACAAGGGCCCTAGCAACGGCCCTAACAAGGGCCCTAGCAACGGCCCTAGCAACGGCCCTAGCTACGGCCCTATAATGGCCCTAACAAGGGCCCTAGCAACGGCCCTATCAACGGCCCTAGCAACGGCACTAACAAGGGCCCTAGCAACGGCCCTAGCAACGGCCCTAACAGGGGCCCTAGAAACGGCCCTAGCAACGGCCCTAACAACGGCCCTAGCAACGGCCCTAGCAACGGCCCTAACAACGGCCCTAGCAACGGTTCTAACAAGGTCCCTAGCAACGGCCCTAACAACGTCCTTTGAAACGGCCCTAGGAACAACCCTAGCAACGGCCCTAGCAACGGCCCTAGCAACGGCCCTAACAAGGGCCATAGCAACGGCCCTAACAAGGGCCCTAGCAACGGCCCTAACAAGGGCCCTAGCAACGGCCCTAACAAGGGCCCTAGCAACGGCCCTAGCAACGGCCCTAGCAACGGCCCTAGCAACGGCCCTAACAAGGGCCCTAGCAACGGCCCTAACAAGGGACCTAGCAACGGCCCTAACAAGGGCCCTAGCAACGGCCCTAACAAGGGCCCTAGCAACGGCCCTAACAAGGGCCCTAGCAACGGCCCTAGCAACGGCCCTAGCTACGGCCCTAGCAACGGCCCTAACAAGGGCCCTAGCAACGGCCCTAGCAACGGCCCTAGCAACGGCCCTAGCAACGGCCCTATCAAGGGCCCTAGCATCGGCCCAAGCAACGGCCCTAGTAACGGCCCTAAAAAGGGCCCTAGCAACGGCCCTAACAAGGGCCCTAGCAACGGCCCTAACAAGGGCCCTAGCAACGGCCCTAGCAACAGCCCTAGCTACGGCCCTATAACGGCCCTAACAAGGGCCCTAGCAACGGCCCTAGCAACGGCCCTAACAAGGGCCCTAGAAACGGCCCTAGCAACGGCCCTAGAAACGGCCCTAGCAACGGCCCTAACAAGGGCCCTTGCAACGGCCCTAACAAGGGCCCTAGCAACGGCCATAACAAGGGCCCTAGCAACGGCCCTAACAAGGGCCCTTGCAACGGCCCTAACAAGGGCCCTAGCATCGGCCCTAACAAGGGCCCTAGAAACGGCCCTAGCAACGGCCCTAGCAACGGCCCTAGCAAAGGCCCTAACAAGTGCCCTAGCAACGGCCCTAGCAACGGCCCTAGCTACGGTCCTAGCAACGGCCCTAACAAGGGCCCTAGCAACGGCCCTAGCAACGGCCCTAACAAGGGCCCTAGAAACGGCCCTAGCAACGACCCTAACAACGGCCCTAGCAACGGCCCTAGCAACGGCCCTAACAACGGCCCTTGAAACGGCCCTAGGAACAACCCTAGCAACGGCCCTAGCAACGGACCTAGCAACGGCCCTAACAAGGGCCCTAGCAACGGCCCTAACAAGGGCCCTAGCAACGGCCCTAACAAGGGCCCTAGCAACGGCCCTAGCAACGGCCCTAGCAACGGACTTAGCAACGGCCCTAACAAGGGCCCTAGCAACAGCCCTAACAAGGGCCCTAGCAACGGCCCTAACAAGGGCCTTTGAAACGGTCCTAGGAACAACCCTAGCAACGGCCCTAGCAACGGCCCTAGCAACGGCCCTAGAAACGGCCCTAGCAACGGCCCTAACAAGGGCCCTAGCAACGGCTCTAACAAGGGCCCTAGCAGCGGCCCTAACAAGGGCCCTAGAAACGGCCCTAGCAACGGCCCTAGAAACGGCCCTAGCAACGGCCCTAACAAGGGCCCTTGCAACGGCCCTAACAAGGGCCCTAGCAACGGCCATAACAAGGGCCCTAGCAACGGCCCTAACAAGGGCCCTTGCAACGGCCCTAACAAGGGCCCTAGCAACGGCCATAACAAGGGCCCTAGCATCGGCCCTAACAAGGGCCCTAGAAACGGCCCTAGCAACGGCCCTAGCAACGGCCCTAGCAAAGGCCCTAACAAGTGCCCTAGCAACGGCCCTAGCAACGGCCCTAGCTACGGTCCTAGCAACGGCCCTAACAAGGGCCCTAGCAACGGCCCTAGCAACGGCCCTAACAAGGGCCCTAGAAACGGCCCTAGCAACGACCCTAACAACGGCCCTAGCAACGGCCCTAGCAACGGCCCTAACAACGGCCCTTGAAACGGCCCTAGGAACAACCCTAGCAACGGCCCTAGCAACGGACCTAGCAACGGCCCTAACAAGGGCCCTAGCAACGGCCCTAACAAGGGCCCTAGCAACGGCCCTAACAAGGGCCCTAGCAACGGCCCTAGCAACGGCCCTAGCAACGGACTTAGCAACGGCCCTAACAAGGGCCCTAGCAACAGCCCTAACAAGGGCCCTAGCAACGGCCCTAACAAGGGCCTTTGAAACGGTCCTAGGAACAACCCTAGCAACGGCCCTAGCAACGGCCCTAGCAACGGCCCTAGAAACGGCCCTAGCAACGGCCCTAACAAGGGCCCTAGCAACGGCTCTAACAAGGGCCCTAGCAGCGGCCCTAACAAGGGCCCTAGCAACGGCCCTAGCAACGGCCCTAGCAGCGGCCCTAACAAGGGCCCTAGCAACGGCCCTAGCAACGGCCCTAGCTACGGCCCTATAACGGCCCTAACAAGGGCCCTAGCAACGGCCCTAGCAACGGCCCTAGCAACGGCCCTAGCAACGGCACTAACAAGGGCCCTAGAAACGGCCCTAGCAACGGCCCTAACAACGGCCCTAGCAACGGCCCTAACAACGGCCTTTGAAACGGCCCTAGGAACAACCCTAGTAACGGCCCTAGCAACGGCCCTAGCAACGGCCCTAACAACGGCCCTAGCAACGGCCCTAACAAGGGCCCTAGCAACGGCCCTAACAAGGGCCCTAGCAACGGCCCTAACAAGGGCCCTAGCAACGGCCCTAACAAGGGCCCTAGCAACGGCCCTAACAAGGGCCCTAGCAACGGCCCTAGCAAGGGCCCTAGCAACGGCCCTAGCAACGGCCCTTATAAGGGCCCTAGCAACGGCCCTAACAAGGGCCCTAGCAACGGCCCTAACAACGGCCCTTGCAACGGCCCTAACAACGGCCCTAGCAACGGCCCTAACAACGGCCCTAGGAACGGCCCTAACAACGGCCCTAGCAAAGGCCCTAGCCACGGCCCTAGCAACGGCCCTAGCAACGGCCCTAACCACGGCCCTAGCAACGGCCCTAGCAACGGCCCTAGCAACGGCCCTAGCAACGGCCCTAGCAACGGCCCTAACAAAGGCCCTAGCAACGGCCCTAAAAATGGCCCTAGCAACTGCCCTAACCACGGCCCTAGCAACGGCCCTAGCAACGGCCCTAACAACGGCCCTAGCAACGGCCCTAGCAACGGCCCTAACAGTGGCCCAAACAACGGCCCTAACAACGGCCCTAGCAACGGCCCTAGCAATGGCTTTAACAACGGCCCTAGCAACGGCCCTAACAACGGCCCTAGCAACGGCCCTAGCAATGGCGCTAGAAACGGCCATAGCAACGGCCCTCACAAGGGCCCTAGCAACAGCCCTAACGAGGGCCCTAGAAACGGCCCTAGCAACGGCCCTAACAAGGGCCCTAGCAACGGCCCTAGCAACGGCCCTAACAACGGCCCTAGCAACGGCCCTAGCAACGGCCCTAACAACGGCCCTAGCAACGGCCCTAACAAGGGCCCTAGCAACGGCCCTAACAACGGCCCTTCAAACGGCCCTAACAACGGCCCTAGCAACGGCCCTAACAAGAGCCCTAGCAACGGCCCTAACAAGGGCCCTAGCAACGGCCCTAACAAGGGCCCTAGCAACGGCCCTAGCAACGGCCCTAAAAACGGCCCTAGCAACGGTCCTAGCAACGGCCCTAACAAGGGCCCTAGCAACGGCCCTAACAAGGGCCCTAGCAACGGCCCTAGCAACGGCCCTAGCTACGGCCCTATAATGGCCCTAACAAGGGCCCTAGCAACGGCCCTATCAACGGCCCTAGCAACGGCACTAACAAGGGCCCTAGCAACGGCCCTAGCAACGGCCCTAACAGGGGCCCTAGAAACGGCCCTAGCAACGGCCCTAACAACGGCCCTAGCAACGGCCCTAGCAACGGCCCTAACAACGGCCCTAGCAACGGTTCTAACAAGGTCCCTAGCAACGGCCCTAACAACGTCCTTTGAAACGGCCCTAGGAACAACCCTAGCAACGGCCCTAGCAACGGCCCTAGCAACGGCCCTAACAAGGGCCATAGCAACGGCCCTAACAAGGGCCCTAGCAACGGCCCTAACAAGGGCCCTAGCAACGGCCCTAACAAGGGCCCTAGCAACGGCCCTAGCAACGGCCCTAGCAACGGCCCTAGCAACGGCCCTAACAAGGGCCCTAGCAACGGCCCTAACAAGGGACCTAGCAACGGCCCTAACAAGGGCCCTAGCAACGGCCCTAACAAGGGCCCTAGCAACGGCCCTAACAAGGGCCCTAGCAACGGCCCTAGCAACGGCCCTAGCTACGGCCCTAGCAACGGCCCTAACAAGGGCCCTAGCAACGGCCCTAGCAACGGCCCTAGCAAAGGCCCTAGCAACGGCCCTAACAAGGGCCCTAGCAACGGCCCTAGCAACGGCCCTAGCAACGGCCCTAGCAACGGCCCTATCAAGGGCCCTAGCAACGGCCCAAGCAACGGCCCTAGTAACGGCCCTAAAAAGGGCCCTAGCAACGGCCCTAACAAGGGCCCTAGCAACGGCCCTAACAAGGGCCCTAGCAACGGCCCTAGCAACAGCCCTAGCTACGGCCCTATAACGGCCCTAACAAGGGCCCTAGCAACGGCCCTAGCAACGGCCCTAACAAGGGCCCTAGAAACGGCCCTAGCAACGGCCCTAGAAACGGCCCTAGCAACGGCACTAACAAGGGCCCTTGAAACGGCCCTAACAAGGGCCCTAGCAACGGCCATAACAAGGGCCCTAGCATCGGCCCTAACAAGGGCCCTATCAACGGCCCTAACAAGGGCCCTAGCAACGGCCCTAGCAACGGCCCTAGCAACGGCCCTAGCAAAGGCCCTAACAAGTGCCCTAGCAACGGCCCTAGCTACGGTCCTAGCAACGGCCCTAACAAGGGCCCTAGCAACGGCCCTAGCAACGGCCCTAACAAGGGCCCTAGAAACGGCCCTAGCAACGACCCTAACAACGGCCCTAGCAACGGCCCTAGCAACGGCCCTAACAACGGCCCTTGAAACGGCCCTAGGAACAACCCTAGCAACGGCCCTAGCAACGGACCTAGCAACGGCCCTAACAAGGGCCCTAGCAACGGCCCTAACAAGGGCCCTAGCAACGGCCCTAACAAGGGCCCTAGCAACGGCCCTAGCAACGGCCCTAGCAACGGACTTAGCAACGGCCCTAACAAGGGCCCTAGCAACGGCCCTAACAAGGGCCCTAGCAACGGCCCTAACAAGGGCCTTTGAAACGGTCCTAGGAACAACCCTAGCAACGGCCCTAGCAACGGCCCTAGCAACGGCCCTAGAAACGGCCCTAGCAACGGCCCTAATAAGGGCCCTAGCAACGGCCCTAACAAGGGCCCTATCAACGGCCCTAACAAGGGCGCTAGCAACGGCCCTAGCAACGGCCCTAGCAACGGCCCTAGCAACGGCCCTAACAAAGGCCCTAGCAACGGCCCTAGCAACGGCCCTAGCAACTGCCCTAACAAGGGCCCTAGCAACGGCCCTAGCAACGGCCCTAGCAACGGCTTTAGCAACGGCACTAACAAGGGCCCTAGAAACGGCCATAGCAACGGCCCTAGCAACGGCCCTAACAAGGGCCCTAGCAACGGCCCTCACAAGGGCCCTAGCAACAGCCCTAACAAGGGCCCTAGCAACGGCCCTAGCAACGGCCCTAACAAGGGCCCTAGCAATGGCCCTAGCAACGGTCCTAACAACGGCCCTAGCAACGGCCCTAGCAACGGCCCTAAGAACGGCCCTAGCAACGGCGCTAACAAGGGCCCTAGCAACGTCCCTAACAACGGCCCTTCAAACGGCCCTAGGAACAAACCTAGAAACGGCCCTAGCAACGGCCCTAACAACGGCCCTAGCAACGGCCCTAACAAGAGCCCTAGCAACGGCCCTAACAAGGGCCCTAGCAACGGCCCTAACAAGGGCCCTAGCAACGGCCCTAGCAACGACCCTAGCTACGGCCCTAGCAACGGCCCTAACAAGGGCCCTAGCAACGGCCCTAGCAACGGCCCTAGTAACGGCCCTAGCAACGGCCCTAACAAGGGCCCTAGCAACGGCCCTAGCAACGGCCCTAGCAACGGCCCTAGCAACGGCCCTAACAAGGGCCCTAGCAACGGCCCTAGCAACGGCCCTAGCAACGGCCCTAAAAAGGGCCCTAGCAACGGCCCTAACAAGAGCCCTAGCAACGGCCCTAGCAACGGCCCTAGCTACGGCCCTATAACGGCCCTAACAAGGGCCCTAGCAACGGCCCTAGCAACGGCCCTAGCAACGGCCCTAGCAACGGCCCTAACAAGGGCCCTAGCAACGGCCCTAGCAACGGCCCTAACAAGGGCCCTAGAAAAGGCCCTAGCAACGGCCCTAACAACGGCCCTAGCAACGGCCCTAGCAACGGCCCTAACAACGGCCCTAGCAACGGCCCTAACAAGGGCCCTAGAAAAGGCCCTAGCAACGGCCCTAACAACGGCCCTTGAAATGGCCCTAGGAACAACCCTAACAATGGCCCTAGCAACGGCCCTAGCAACGGCCCTAGCTACGGCCCTAGAAACGGCCCTAACAAGGGCCCTAGCAACGGCTCTAACAAGGGCCCTAGCAACGGCCCTAAAAAGGGCCCTAGCAACGGCCGTAACAAGGGCCCTAGCAACGGCCCTAACAAGGGCCCTAGCAACGGCCCTAGCAAGGGCCCTAGCTACGGCCCTAGCAACGGCCCTAACAAGGGCCCTAGCAACGGCCCTAGCAACGGCCCTAACAAGGGCCCTAGCAACGGCCCTAGCAACTGCCCTAGGAACGGCCCTAGCAACGGCCCTAACAAGGGCCCTAGCAACGGCCCTAGCAACGGCCCTAGCAACAGCCCTAAAAAGGGCCCTAGCAACGGCCCTAACAAGGGCCCTAGCAACGACCCTAACAACGGCCCTTGTAACGGCCCTAACAACGGCCCTAGCAACGGCCCTAACAATGGCCCTAACCACGGCCCTAGCAACGGCCCTAGAAACGGCCCTAGCAACGGCCCTAGCAACGGCCCTAGCAACGGCCCTAACAAAGGCCCTAGCAACGGCCCTAGAAACGGCCCTAGCAACGGCCCTAGCAACGGCCCTAGCAACTGCCCTAACCACGGCCCTAGCAACGGCCCTAGCAACGGCCCTAGCAACGGCCCTAGCAACGGCTTTAACAACGGCCCTAGAAATGGCCCTAGCAACGGCCCTAACAAGGGCCCTATCAACGGCCATAACAAGGGCCCTAGCAACGGCCCTAACAAGGGCCCTAGCAACGGCCCTAACAAGGGCCCTAGCAACGGCCCAAACAAGGGCCCTATCAACGGCCCTAACAAGGGCCCTATCAACGGCCCTAACAAGGGCCCTAGCAACGGCCCAAACAAGGGCCCTAGCAACGGCCTTAACAAGGGCCCTAACAACGGCCCTAACAACGGCCCTGACAACGGTCCAAACAACGGCCCTGACAACGGACCTAACAACGGCCCTAGCAACGGCCCTAACAACGGCCCTAGCAACGGCCCTAGCAACGGCCCTAGCTACGGCCCGAGCAACGGCTCTAGCAACGGCCCTAACAAGGGCCCTAGCAACGGCCCTAGCAACGGCCCTAGCAATGGCCCTAGCAACGGCCCTAACAAGGGCCCTAGCAACGGCCCTAGCAACGGCCCTAGCAACGGCCCTAAAAAGGGCCCTAGCAACAGCCCTAACCAGGGCCCTAGCAACGGCCCTAACAACGGCCCTAACAACGGCCCTAACAACGGCCCTAGCAACGGCCCTAGCAATGGCCCTAACAATGGCCCTAAGCATGGCCTTAGCAACGGCCCTAGCAACGGCCCTAGCAACGGCCCTAACAAGGGCCCTATCAACGGCCCTAACAAGGGCCCTATCAACGGCCCTAACAAGCGCCCTAGAAACGGCCCTAGCAACGGCCCTAGCAACGGCCCTAGCAACGGCCCTAACAAGGGCCCTAGCAACGGCCCTAGCAACGGCCCTAGCAACGGCCCTAAAAAGGGCCCTAGCAACGGCCCTAACAAGGGACCTAGCAACGGCCCTAACAAGGGCCCTAGCAACGGCCCTAGCAACGGCCCTAGCTACGGCCCTAGCAACGGCCCTAACAAGGGCCCTAGGAACAACCCTAGCAACGGCCCTAGCAACGGCCCTAGCAACGGCCCTAGCTATGGCCCTAGCAACGGCCCTAACAAGGGCCCTAGCAACGGCCCTAGCAACGGCCCTAGCAACGGCCCTAGCAACGGCCCTAACAAGGGCCCTAGCAACGGCCCTAGCAACGGCCCTAGCAACGGCCCTAACAACGGCCCTTCAAACGGCCCTAGGAACAACCCTAGCAACGGCCCTAGCAACGGCCCTAGCAACGGCCCTAACAACGGCACTAGCAACGGCTCTACCAACGGCCATAGCAACGGCCCTAGCAACGGCCCTAGCAACGGCCCTAACGAGGGCCCTAGCAAAGGCCGTAACAACGGCCCTAGCAACGGCCCTAGCAACGGCCCTAGCAACGGCCCTAACAAGGGCCCTAGCAACGGCGCTAACAAGGGCCCTAGCAACGGCCCTAAAAAGGGTCCTAGCAACGGCCCTAACAAGGGCCCTAGCAACGGCCCTAGCAGCGGCCCTAAAAACGGCCCTAGCTACGGCCCTAGCAACGGCCCTAACAAGGGCCCTAGCAACGGCCCTAACAAGGGCCCTAGCAACGGAGCTAGCAACGGCCCTAGCAAAGGCCCTAACAAGGGCCCTAGCAACGGAGCTAGCAACGGCCCTAGCAACGGCCCTAGCAACGGCCCTAGCAACGGCCCTAAAAAGGGCCCTAGCAACGGCCCGAACAACGGCCCTTGCAACGGCCCTAGCATCGGCCCTAGCAACGGCCCTAACAACGGCCCTAGCAATGGCCCTAGCAACGGTCCTAACAAGAGCCCTAGCAACGGCCCTAACAACAGCCTTTGAAACGGCCCTAGCAACGACCCTAGCAACGGCCCTAAAAAGGGCCCTAGCAACGGCCCTAACAACGGCCCTTGCAACGGCCCTAGCAACGGCCCTAACAAGGGCCCTAGCAAAGGCCCTAGAAACGGCCCTAGCAACGGCCCTAACAACCGCCCTAGCAACAGCCCTAGCAACGGCCCTAGCAACGGCCCTAGCAACGGCCCTAACAACGGCCCTAGCAACGGCCCTAACAAGGGCCCTAGCAACGGCCCAAACAAGGGCCCTAGTAACGGCCCTAACACGGGCCCTAGCAACGGCCCTAGCAACGGCCCTAGCAACGGCCCTAACAACGGCCCTAACAACGGCCCTGACAACGGTCCAAACAACGGCCCTGACAACGGACCTAACAACGGCCCTAGCAACGGCCCTAACAACGGCCCTAGCAACGGCCCTAACAAGGGCCCTAGCAACGGCCCTAACAACGGCCCTTGCAACGGCCCTAGCAACGGCCCTAGCAACGGCCCTAGCAAAGGCCCTAGCAACGGCCCTAGCAACGGCCCTAGCAACGGCCCTAGCAAAGGCCCTAGCAACGGCCCTAACAACGGCCCTAGAAACGGCCCTAACAACGGCCCTAACAACGGCCCTAGCAACGGCCCTAGCAAAGGCTCTAGCAACGGCCTTAACAAGGGCCCTTGCAACAGCCCTAGCAACAGCCCTAGCAACGGCCCTAGCAACGGCCCTAGCAACGGCCCTAACAACGGCCCTAGCAAAAGCCCTAACAACGGCTATAGCAACGGCCCTAGCAACGGCCCTAACAACGGCCCTAGCAAAGGCCCTAACAACGGCCATAGCAACGGCCCTAACAACGGCCCTAGCAACGGCCCTAACAACGGCCCTAACAACAGCTTTAGCAACAGCCCTAGCCAAGGCCCTAGCAACGGCCCTAGCAACGGCCCTAACAAGGGCCCTAACAATGGCCCTAACAACGGCCCTAGCAACGGCCCAAGCAACGGCCCTAACAAGGGCCCTAACAATGGCCCTAACAACGGCCCTAGCAACGGCCCTAGCAACGGCCCTAGCAACGGCCCTAGCAACGGCCCTAACAACGGCCCTTGCAAGGGCCCTAGCAACGGCCCTAGCAACGGCCCTAGCAACGGCCCTTACAACGGCCCTAGCAACGGCCCTAGCAACGGCCCTAGCAACGGCCCTAACAACGGCCCTTGCAACGGCCCTAGCAACGGCCCTAACAACGGCCCTACCAACGGCCCTAACAACGGCCCTAGCAACGGCCCTAACAACGGCCGTAGCAGCGGCACAAACCACGGCCGTAGCAGCGGCCCTAACAACGGCCCTAGCAGCGGCCCTAACAACGGCCCTAGCAACGGCCCTAGCAACGGCCCTAGCAACGGCCCTAGCAACGGCCCTAACAAGGGCCCTAGCAACGGCCCTAACAACGGCCCTAGCAACGGCCATAGCAACGGCTTTAACAAGGGCCCTAACAACGGCCCTAACAACGGCCCTAGAAACGGCCCTAGCAACGGCCCTAACAAAAGCCCTAGCAACGGCCCTAACAAGGGCCCTAACAACGGCCCTAACAACGGCCCTAGCAACGGCCCTAACAAGGGCCCTAACAACGGCCCTAGCAACGGCCCTAACAACGGCCCTAACAACGGCCCTAACAACGGCCCTAGCAACGGCCTAGCAACGGCCCAAGCAACGGCCCTAGCAACGGCCCTAGCAACGGCCCTAACAACGGACCTAGCAACGGCCCTAGCAACGGCCCTAGCAAAGGCCCTAGCAATGGCCCTAGCAACGGCCCTAGCAACGGTTCTAGCATCGGCCCTAGCAACGGCCCTAGCAACGGCCCTAGCAACGGTTCTAGCTACGACCCTAGCAACGGCCATAAAAAGGGCCCTAGCAACGGCCCTAGCAACGGCCCTAGCAATGGCCCTAGCAACGGCCCTAACAAGGGCCCTAGCATCGGCCCTAGCAACGGCCCTAGCAACGGTACTAACAACGGCCCTAGCAACGGCCCTAGCAACGGCCCTAGCAACGGCCCTAAAAAAAGCCCTAGCAACGGCCCTAACAACAGCCCTTGCAACAGCCCTAGCAACGGCCCTAGCAACGGCCCTAGCAACGGCCCTAGCCACGTCCCTAGCAACGGCTTTAACAAGGGCCCTAGCAACGGCCCTAACAAGGGCCCTAGCAACGGCCCTAACAAGGGCCCTAGCAACGGCCCTAACAAGGGCCCTAGCAACGGCCCTAACAAGGGCCCTAGCAACAGCCCTAGCAATGGCCCTAGCTACAGCCCTAGCAACGGCCCTAAAAAGGGCCCTAGCAACGGCCCTAGCAACGGCCCTAGCAACGGCCCTAGCAACGGCCCTAATAAGGGCCCTAGCAACGGCCCTAGCAACGGCCCTAGCAACGGCCCTAGCAACGGCCCTAACAAGGGACCTAGCAACGGCCCTAGCAAGGGCCCTAGAAACAGCCCTAAAAAGGGCCCTAGCAACGGCCCTAACAAGGGCCCTAGCAACGGCCCTAACAACGGCCCTTGCAACGGCCCTACTAACGGCCCTAACAACGGCCCTAACCACGGCCCTAGCAACGGCTTTAACAACGGCCCTAGCAACGGCCCTAACAAGGGACCTAACAAGGGCCCTAGCAACGGCCCTAACAACGGCCCTAGGAACGGCCCTAACAACGGCCCTAGCAACGGCCCTAGCAACGGCCCTAGCAACGGCCCTAACAACGGCCCTAACCACGGCCCTAGCAACGGCCCTAGCAACGGCCCTAGCAACGGCCCTAGCAACGGCCCTAACAAAGGCCCTAGCAACGGCCCTAAAAACGGCCCTAGCAACTGCCCTAACCACGGCCCTAGCAACGGCCCTAGCAACGGCCCTAACAACGGCCCTAGCAACGGCCCTAGCAACGGCCCTAACAGCGGCCCAAACAACGGCCCTAGCAGCGGCCCTAGCAACGGACCTAGCAACGGCTTTAACAATGGCCCTAGCAACGGCCCTAACAACGGCCCTAGCAACGGCCCTAGCAATGGCGCTAGAAACGGCCATAGCAAAGGCCCTAGCAACGGCCCTAACAAGGGCCCTAGCAATGGCCCTCACAAGGGCCCTAGCAACAGCCCTAACAAGGGCCCTAGCAACGGCCCTAGCAACGGCCCTAACAAGGGCCCTAGCAACGGCCCTAGCAACGGCCCTAACAACGGCCCTAGCAACGGCCCTAACAAGGGCCCTAGCAACGGCCCTAACAACGGCCCTTCAAACGGCCCTAGGAACAACCCTAGCAACGGCCCTAGCAACGGCCCTAACAACGGCCCTAGCAACGGCCCTAACAAGAGCCCTAGCAGCGGCCCTAACAAGGGCCCTAGCAACGGCCCTAACAAGGGCCCTAGCAACGGCCCTAACAAGGGCCCTAACAACGGTCCTAGCAACGGCCCTAGCAACGGCCCTAGCTACGGCCCTAACAAGGGCCCTAGCAACGGCCCTAGCAACGGCCCTAACAACGGCCCTAGCAACGGTCCTAGCAACGGCCCTAGCAAGGGCCCTAGCAACGGCCCTAACAAGGGCCCTAGCAACGGCCCTAACAAGGGCCCTAGCAACGGCCCTAACAAGGGCCCTAGCAACGGCCCTAACAAGGGCCCTAGCAACGGCCCTAGCAACGGCCCTAGCAACGGCCCTAACAAGGGCCCTAGCAACGGCCCTAGCAACGGCCCTAGCAACGGCCCTAGCAACGGCACTAACAAGGGCCCTAGAAACGGCCCTAGCAACGGCCCTAACAACGGCCCTAGCAACGGCCCTAGCAATGGCCCTAACAACGGCCCTAGCAACGGCCCTAACAAGGGCCCTAGCAACGGCCCTAACAACGGCCTTTGAAACGGCCCTAGGAACAACCCTAGTAACGGCCCTAGCAACGGCCCTAGCAACGGCCCTAACAACGGCCCTAGCAACGGCCCTAACAAGGGCCCTAGCAACGGCCCTAACAAGGGCCCTAGCAACGGCCCTAACAAGGGCCCTAGCAACGGCCCTAGCAACGGCCCTAGCTACGGCCCTATAACGGCCCTAACAAGGGCCCTAGCAACGGCCCTAGCAACGGCCCTAGCAACGGCCCTAGCAACGGCACTAACAAGGGCCCTAGAAACGGCCCTAGCAACGGCCCTAACAACGGCCCTAGCAACGGCCCTAGCAATGGCCCTAACAACGGCCCTAGCAACGGCCCTAGCAAGGGCCCTAGCAACGGCCCTAACAACGGCCTTTGAAACGGCCCTAGGAACAACCCTAGTAACGGCCCTAGCAACGGCCCTAGCAACGGCCCTAACAACGGCCCTAGCAACGGCCCTAACACGGGCCCTAGCAACGGCCCTAACAAGGGCCCTAGCAACGGCCCTAACAAGGGCCCTAGCAACGGCCCTAACAAGGGCCCTAGCAACGGCCCTAGCAACGGCCCTAGCTACGGCCCTATAACGGCCCTAACAAGGGCCCTAGCAACGGCCCTAGCAACGGCCCTAGCAACGGCCCTAGCAACGGCACTAACAAGGGCCCTAGAAACGGCCCTAGCAACGGCCCTAACAACGGCCCTAGCAACGGCCCTAGCAATGGCCCTAACAACGGCCCTAGCAACGGCCCTAACAAGGGCCCTAGCAACGGCCCTAACAACGGCCTTTGAAACGGCCCTAGGAACAACCCTAGTAACGGCCCTAGCAACGGCCCTAGCAACGGCCCTAACAACGGCCCTAGCAACGGCCCTAGCAACGGCCCTAACCACGGCCCTAGCAACGGCCCTAGCAACGGCCCTAGCAACGGCCCTAGCAACGGCCCTAACAAAGGCCCTAGCAACGGCCCTAGCAACGGCCCTAACAACGGCCCTAGCAACGGACCTAGCAACGGCCCTAGCAACGGCCCTAGCAACGGCCCTAACATCGGCCCTAGCAACGGACCTAGCAACGGCCCTAACAGCGGCCCAAACAACGGCCCTAGCAACGGCCCTAGCAACGGCCCTAGCAATGGCTTTAACAACGGCCCTAGCAACGGCCCTAACAACGGCCCTAGCAACGGCCCTAGCAATGGCGCTAGAAACGGCCATAGCAACGGCCCTAGCAACGGCCCTAACAAGGGCCATAGCAACGGCCCTCACAAGGGCCCTAGCAACAGCCCTAACGAGGGCCCTAGAAACGGCCCTAGCAACGGCCCTAACAAGGGCCCTAGCAACGGCCCTAGCGACGGCCCTAACAACGGCCCTAGCAACGGCCCTAGCAACGGCCCTAACAACGGCCCTAGCAACGGCCCTAACAAGGGCCCTAGCATCGGCCCTAACAACGGCCCTTCAAACGTCCCTAGGAACAACCCTAGCAACGGCCCTAGCAACGGCCCTAACAACGGCCCTAGCAACGGCTCTAACAAGAGCCCTAGCAACGGCCCTAACAATGGCCCTAGCAACGGCCCTAACAAGGGCCCTAGCAACGGCCCTAGCAACGGCCCTAACAACGGCCCTAGCAACGGTCCTAGCAACGGCCCTAACAAGGGCCCTAGCAACGGCCCTAACAAGGGCCCTAGCAACGGCCCTAGCAACGGCCCTAGCTACGGCCCTATAACGGCCCTAACAAGGGCCCTAGCAACGGCCCTAGCAACGGCCCTAGCTACGGCCCTATAACGGCCCTAACAAGGGCCCTAGCAACGGCCCTAGCAACGGCCCTAGCAACGGCCCTAGCAACGGCCCTAGCAACGGCCCTAGCAACGGCCCTAGCAACGGCACTAACAAGGGCCCTAGCAACGGCCCTAGCAACGGCCCTAACAGGGGCCCTAGAAACGGCCCTAGCAACGGCCCTAACAACGGCCCTAGCAACGGCCCTAGCAACGGCCCTAACAACGGCCCTAGCAACGGCCCTAACAATGTCCCTAGCAACGGCCCTAACAACGTCCTTTGAAACGGCCCTAGGAACAACCCTAGCAACGGCCCTAGCAACGGCCCTAGCAACGGCCCTAACAAGGGCCCTAGCAACGGCCCTAACAAGGGCCCTAGCAACGGCCCTAACAAGGGCATTAGCAACGGCCCTAACAAGGGCCCTAGCAACGGCCCTAGCAACGGCCCTAGCAACGGCCCTAGCAACGGCCCTAGCAACGGCCCTAGCAACGGCCCTAACAAGGGCCCTAGCAACGGCCCTAACAAGGGCCCTAGAAACGGCCCTAACAAGGGCCCTAGCAACGGCCCTAACAAGGGCCCTAGCAACGGCCCTAACAAGGGCCCTAGCAACGGCCCTAGCAACGGCCCTACCTACGGCCCTAGCAACGGCCCTAACAAGGGCCCTAGCAACGGCCCTAGCAACGGCCCTAGCAACGGCCCTAGCAACGGCCCTAACAAGGGCCCTAGCAACGGCCCTAGCAACGGCCCTAGCAACGGCCCTAGCAACTGCCCTATCAAGGGCCCTAGCAACGGCCCAAGCAACGGCCCTAGTAACGGCCCTAAAAAGGGCCCTAGCAACGGCCCTAACAAGGGCCATAGCAACGGCCCTAACAAGGGCCCTAGCAACGGCCCTAGCAACAGCCCTAGCTACGGCCCTATAACGGCCCTAACAAGGGCCCTAGCAACGGCCCTAGCAACGGCCCTAACAAGGGCCCTAGAAACGGCCCTAGCAACGGCCCTAGAAACGGCCCTAGCAACGGCCCTAATAAGGGCCCTTGCAACGGCCCTAACAAGGGCCCTAGCAACGGCCATAACAAGGGCCCTAGCAACGGCCATAACAAGGGCCCTTGCAACGGCCCTAACAAGGGCCCTAGCAACGGCCATAACAAGGGCCCTAGCATCGGCCCTAACAAGGGCCCTAGAAACGGCCCTAGCAACGGCCCTAGCAACGGCCCTAGCAAAGGCCCTAACAAGTGCCCTAGAAACGGCCCTAGCAACGACCCTAACAACGGCCCTAGCAACGGCCCTAGCAACGGCCCTAACAACGGCCCTTGAAACGGCCCTAGGAACAACCCTAGCAACGGCCCTAGCAACGGACCTAGCAACGGCCCTAACAAGGGCCCTAGCAACGGCCCTAACAAGGGCCCTAGCAACGGCCCTAACAAGGGCCCTAGCAACGGCCCTAGCAACGGCCCTAGCAACGGACTTAGCAACGGCCCTAACAAGGGCCCTAGCAACAGCCCTAACAAGGGCCCTAGCAACGGCCCTAACAAGGGCCTTTGAAACGGTCCTAGGAACAACCCTAGCAACGGCCCTAGCAACGGCCCTAGCAACGGCCCTAGAAACGGCCCTAGCAACGGCCCTAACAAGGGCCCTAGCAACGGCTCTAACAAGGGCCCTAGCAGCGGCCCTAACAAGGGCCCTAGCAACGGCCCTAGCAACGGCCCTAACAACGGCCCTTGAAACGGCCCTAGGAACAACCCTAGCAACGGCCCTAGCAACGGACCTAGAAACGGCCCTAGCAGCGGCCCTAACAAGGGCCCTAGCAACGGCCCTAGCAACGGCCCTAGCTACGGCCCTATAACGGCCCTAACAAGGGCCCTAGCAACGGCCCTAGCAACGGCCCTAGCAACGGCCCTAGCAACGGCACTAACAAGGGCCCTAGAAACGGCCCTAGCAACGGCCCTAACAACGGCCCTAGCAACGGCCCTAACAACGGCCTTTGAAACGGCCCTAGGAACAACCCTAGTAACGGCCCTAGCAACGGCCCTAACAACGGCCCTAGCAACGGCCCTAACAAGGGCCCTAGCAACGGCCCTAACAAGGGCCCTAGCAACGGCCCTAACAAGGGCCCTAGCAACGGCCCTAACAAGGGCCCTAGCAACGGCCCTAGCAACGGCCCTAGCTACGGCCCTATAACGGCCCTAACAAGGGCCCTAGCAACGGCCCTAGCAACGGCCCTAGCAACGGCCCTAGCAACGGCACTAACAAGGGCCCTAGAAACGGCCCTAGCAACGGCCCTAACAACGGCCCTAGCAACGGCCCTAGCAATGGCCCTAACAACGGCCCTAGCAACGGCCCTAACAAGGGCCCTAGCAACGGCCCTAACAACGGCCTTTGAAACGGCCCTAGGAACAACCCTAGTAACGGCCCTAGCAACGGCCCTAGCAACGGCCCTAACAACGGCCCTAGCAACGGCCCTAGCAACGGCCCTAACCACGGCCCTAGCAACGGCCCTAGCAACGGCCCTAGCAACGGCCCTAGCAACGGCCCTAACAAAGGCCCTAGCAAAGGCCCTAAAAATTGCCCTAGCAACTGCCCTAACCACGGCCCTAGCAACGGCCCTAGCAACGGCCCTAACAACGGCCCTAGCAACGGACCTAGCAACGGCCCTAACAGCGGCCCAAACAACGGCCCTAGCAACGGCCCTAGCAACGGCCCTAGCAATGGCTTTAACAACGGCCCTAGCAACGGCCCTAACAACGGCCCTAGCAACGGCCCTAGCAATGGCGCTAGAAACGGCCATAGCAACGGCCCTAGCAACGGCCCTAACAAGGGCCATAGCAACGGCCCTCACAAGGGCCCTAGCAACAGCCCTAACGAGGGCCCTAGAAACGGCCCTAGCAATGGCCCTAACAAGGGCCCTAGCAACGGCCCTAGCGACGGCCCTAACAACGGCCCTAGCAACGGCCCTAGCAACGGCCCTAACAACGGCCCTAGCAACGGCCCTAACAAGGGCCCTAGCAACGGCCCTAACAACGGCCCTTCAAACGGCCCTAGGAACAACCCTAGCAACGGCCCTAGCAACGGCCCTAACAACGGCCCTAGCAACGGCCCTAACAAAAGCCCTAGCAACGGCCCTAACAAGGGCCCTAGCAACGGCCCTAGCAACGGTCCTAGCAACGGCCCTAACAAGGGCCCTAGCAACGGCCCTAACAAGGGCCCTAGCAACGGCCCTAGCAACGGCCCTAGCTAGGGCCCTATAACAGCCCTAACAAGGGCCCTAGCAACGGCCCTAGCAACGGCCCTATCAACGGCCCTAGCAACGGCACTAACAAGGGCCCTAGCAACGGCCCTAGCAACGGCCCTAACAGGGGCCCTAGAAACGGCCCTAGCAACGGCCCTAACAACGGCCCTAGCAACGGCCCTAGCAACGGCCCTAACAACGGCCCTAGCAACGGCCCTAACAAGGTCCCTAGCAACGGCCCTAACAACGTCCTTTGAAACGGCCCTAGGAACAACCCTAGCAACGGCCCTAGCAACGGCCCTAGCAACGGCCCTAACAAGGGCCCTAGCAACGGCCCTAACAAGGGCCCTAGCAACGGCCCTAACAAGGGCATTAGCAACGGCCCTAACAAGGGCCCTAGCAACGGCCCTAGCAACGGCCCTAGCAACGGCCCTAGCAACGGCCCTAGCAACGGCCCTAGCAACGGCCCTAACAAGGGCCCTAGCAACGGCCCTAACAAGGGCCCTAGAAACGGCCCTAACAAGGGCCCTAGCAACGGCCCTAACAAGGGCCCTAGCAACGGCCCTAACAAGGGCCCTAGCAACGGCCCTAGCAACGGCCCTACCTACGGCCCTAGCAACGGCCCTAACAAGGGCCCTAGCAACGGCCCTAGCAACGGCCCTAGCAACGGCCCTAGCAACGGCCCTAACAAGGGCCCTAGCAACGGCCCTAGCAACGGCCCTAGCAACGGCCCTAGCAACTGCCCTATCAAGGGCCCTAGCAACGGCCCAAGCAACGGCCCTAGTAACGGCCCTAAAAAGGGCCCTAGCAACGGCCCTAACAAGGGCCCTAGCAACGGCCCTAACAAGGGCCCTAGCAACGGCCCTAGCAACAGCCCTAGCTACGGCCCTATAACGGCCCTAACAAGGGCCCTAGCAACGGCCCTAGCAACGGCCCTAACAAGGGCCCTAGAAACGGCCCTAGCAACGGCCCTAGAAACGGCCCTAGCAACGGCCCTAACAAGGGCCCTTGCAACGGCCCTAACAAGGGCCCTAGCAACGGCCATAACAAGGGCCCTAGCAACGGCCCTAACAAGGGCCCTTGCAACGGCCCTAACAAGGGCCCTAGCAACGGCCATAACAAGGGCCCTAGCATCGGCCCTAACAAGGGCCCTAGAAACGGCCCTAGCAACGGCCCTAGCAACGGCCCTAGCAAAGGCCCTAACAAGTGCCCTAGCAACGGCCCTAGCAACGGCCCTAGCTACGGTCCTAGCAACGGCCCTAACAAGGGCCCTAGCAACGGCCCTAGCAACGGCCCTAACAAGGGCCCTAGAAACGGCCCTAGCAACGACCCTAACAACGGCCCTAGCAACGGCCCTAGCAACGGCCCTAACAACGGCCCTTGAAACGGCCCTAGGAACAACCCTAGCAACGGCCCTAACAAGGGCCCTTGCAACGGCCCTAACAAGGGCCCTAGCAACGGCCATAACAAGGGCCCTAGCAACGGCCCTAACAAGGGCCCTAGCAACGGCCCTAACAAGGGCCCTAGCAACGGCCCTAACAAGGGCCCTAGCAACGGCCCTAGCAACGGCCCTAGCAACAGACTTAGCAACGGCCCTAACAAGGGCCCTAGCAACAGCCCTAACAAGGGCCCTAGCAACGGCCCTAACAAGGGCCTTTGAAACGGTCCTAGGAACAACCCTAGCAACGGCCCTAGCAACGGCCCTAGCAACGGCCCTAGAAACGGCCCTAGCAACGGCCCTAACAAGGGCCCTAGCAACGGCTCTAACAAGGGCCCTAGCAGCGGCCCTAACAAGGGCCCTAGCAACGGCCCTAGCAACGGCCCTAGCAGCGGCCCTAACAAGGGCCCTAGCAACGGCCTTAGCAACGGCCCTAGCTACGGCCCTATAACGGCCCTAACAAGGGCCCTAGCAACGGCCCTAGCAACGGCCCTAGCAACGGCCCTAGCAACGGCACTAACAAGGGCCCTAGAAACGGCCCTAGCAACGGCCCTAACAACGGCCCTAGCAACGGCCCTAACAACGGCCTTTGAAACGGCCCTAGGAACAACCCTAGTAACGGCCCTAGCAACGGCCCTAGCAACGGCCCTAACAACGGCCCTAGCAACGGCCCTAACAAGGGCCCTAGCAACGGCCCTAACAAGGGCCCTAGCAACGGCCCTAACAAGGGCCCTAGCAACGGCCCTAACAAGGGCCCTAGCAACGGCCCTAACAAGGGCCCTAGCAACGGCCCTAGCAAAGGCCCTAGCAACGGCCCTAGCAACGGCCCTAGCAACGGCCCTAAAAAGGGCCCTAGCAACGGCCCTAACAAGGGCCCTAGCAACGGCCCTAACAACGGCCCTTGCAACGGCCCTAACAACGGCCCTAGCAACGGCCCTAACAACGGCCCTAGGAACGGCCCTAACAACGGCCCTAGCAAAGGCCCTAGCAACGGCCCTAGCAACGGCCCTAGCAACGGCCCTAACCACGGCCCTAGCAACGGCCCTAGCAACGGCCCTAGCAACGGCCCTAGCAACGGCCCTAACAAAGGCCCTAGCAACGGCCCTAAAAATGGCCCTAGCAACTGCCCTAACCACGGCCCTAGCAACGGCCCTAGCAACGGCCCTAACAACGGCCCTAGCAACGGCCCTAGCAACGGCCCTAACAGTGGCCCAAACAACGGCCCTAACAACGGCCCTAGCAACGGCCCTAGCAATGGCTTTAACAACGGCCCTAGCAACGGCCCTAACAACGGCCCTAACAAGGGCCATAGCAAAGGCCCTAGCAACGGCCCTAGCAACGGCCCTAGCAACGGCCCTAACAAGGGCCCTAGCAACGGCCCTAACAAGGGCCCTAGCAACGGCCCTAACAAGGGCCCTAGCAACGGCCCAAACAAGGGCCCTAGCAACGGCCCTAACAAGGGCCCTATCAACGGCCCTAACAAGGGCCCTAGCAACGGCCCAAACAAGGGCCCTAGCAACGGCCTTAACAAGGGCCCTAACAACGGCCCTAACAACGGCCCTGACAACGGTCCAAACAACGGCCCTGACAACGGACCTAACAACGGCCCTAGCAACGGCCCTAACAACGGCCCTAGCAACGGCCCTAGCAACGGCCCTAGCTACGGCCCGAGCAACGGCTCTAGCAACGGCCCTAACAAGGGCCCTAGCAACGGCCCTAGCAACGGCCCTAGCAATGGCCCTAGCAACGGCCCTAACAAGGGCCCTAGCAACGGCCCTAGCAACGGCCCTAGCAACGGCCCTAAAAAGGGCCCTAGCAACAGCCCTAACCAGGGCCCTAGCAACGGCCCTAACAACGGCCCTAACAACGGCCCTAACAACGGCCCTAGGAACGGCCCTAACAACAGCCCTAGCAACGGCCCTAGCAACGGCCCTAGCAATGGCCCTAACAATGGCCCTAAGCATGGCCTTAGCAACGGCCCTAGCAACGGCCCTAGCAACGGCCCTAACAAGGGCCCTATCAACGGCCCTAACAAGGGCCCTATCAACGGCCCTAACAAGCGCCCTAGAAACGGCCCTAGCAACGGCCCTAGCAACGGCCCTAGCAACGGCCCTAACAAGGGCCCTAGCAACGGCCCTAGCAACGGCCCTAGCAACGGCCCTAAAAAGGGCCCTAGCAACGGCCCTAACAAGGGACCTAGCAACGGCCCTAACAAGGGCCCTAGCAACGGCCCTAGCAACGGCCCTAGCTACGGCCCTAGCAACGGCCCTAACAAGGGCCCTAGGAACAACCCTAGCAACGGCCCTAGCAACGGCCCTAGCAACGGCCCTAGCTATGGCCCTAGCAACGGCCCTAACAAGGGCCCTAGCAACGGCCCTAGCAACGGCCCTAGCAACGGCCCTAGCAACGGCCCTAACAAGGGCCCTAGCAACGGCCCTAGCAACGGCCCTAGCAACGGCCCTAACAACGGCCCTTCAAACGGCCCTAGGAACAACCCTAGCAACGGCCCTAGCAACGGCCCTAGCAACGGCCCTAACAACGGCACTAGCAACGGCTCTACCAACGGCCATAGCAACGGCCCTAGCAACGGCCCTAGCAACGGCCCTAACGAGGGCCCTAGCAAAGGCCCTAACAACGGCCCTAGCAACGGCCCTAGCAACGGCCCTAGCAACGGCCCTAACAAGGGCCCTAGCAACGGCGCTAACAAGGGCCCTAGCAACGGCCCTAAAAAGGGTCCTAGCAACGGCCCTAACAAGGGCCCTAGCAACGGCCCTAGCAACGGCCCTAAAAACGGCCCTAGCTACGGCCCTAGCAACGGCCCTAACAAGGGCCCTAGCAACGGCCCTAACAAGGGCCCTAGCAACGGAGCTAGCAACGGCCCTAGCAAAGGCCCTAACAAGGGCCCTAGCAACGGAGCTAGCAACGGCCCTAGCAACGGCCCTAGCAACGGCCCTAGCAACGGCCCTAAAAAGGGCCCTAGCAACGGCCCGAACAACGGCCCTTGCAACGGCCCTAGCATCGGCCCTAGCAACGGCCCTAACAACGGCCCTAGCAATGGCCCTAGCAACGGTCCTAACAAGAGCCCTAGCAACGGCCCTAACAACAGCCTTTGAAACGGCCCTAGCAACGACCCTAGCAACGGCCCTAAAAAGGGCCCTAGCAACGGCCCTAACAACGGCCCTTGCAACGGCCCTAGCAACGGCCCTAACAAGGGCCCTAGCAAAGGCCCTAGAAACGGCCCTAGCAACGGCCCTAACAACCGCCCTAGCAACAGCCCTAGCAACGGCCCTAGCAACGGCCCTAGCAACCACCCTAACAACGGCCCTAGCAACGGCCCTAACAAGGGCCCTAGCAACGGCCCAAACAAGGGCCCTAGTAACGGCCCTAACACGGGCCCTAGCAACGGCCCTAGCAACGGCCCTAGCAACGGCCCTAACAACGGCCCTAACAACGGCCCTGACAACGGTCCAAACAACGGCCCTGACAACGGACCTAACAACGGCCCTAGCAACGGCCCTAACAACGGCCCTAGCAACGGCCCTAACAAGGGCCCTAGCAACGGCCCTAACAACGGCCCTTGCAACGGCCCTAGCAACGGCCCTAGCAACGGCCCTAGCAAAGGCCCTAGCAACGGCCCTAGCAACGGCCCTAGCAACGGCCCTAGCAAAGGCCCTAGCAACGGCCCTAACAACGGCCCTAGAAACGGCCCTAACAACGGCCCTAACAACGGCCCTAGCAACGGCCCTAGCAAAGGCTCTAGCAACGGCCTTAACAAGGGCCCTTGCAACAGCCCTAGCAACAGCCCTAGCAACGGCCCTAGCAACGGCCCTAGCAACGGCCCTAACAACGGCCCTAGCAAAAGCCCTAACAACGGCTATAGCAACGGCCCTAGCAACGGCCCTAACAACGGCCCTAGCAAAGGCCCTAACAACGGCCATAGCAACGGCCCTAACAACGGCCCTAGCAACGGCCCTAACAACGGCCCTAACAACAGCTTTAGCAACAGCCCTAGCCAAGGCCCTAGCAACGGCCCTAGCAACGGCCCTAACAAGGGCCCTAACAATGGCCCTAACAACGGCCCTAGCAACGGCCCTAGCAACGGCCCTAACAAGGGCCCTAACAATGGCCCTAACAACGGCCCTAGCAACGGCCCTAGCAACGGCCCTAGCAACGGCCCTAGCAACGGCCCTAACAACGGCCCTTGCAAGGGCCCTAGCAACGGCCCTAGCAACGGCCCTAGCAACGGCCCTTACAACGGCCCTAGCAACGGCCCTAGCAACGGCCCTAGCAACGGCCCTAACAACGGCCCTTGCAACGGCCCTAGCAACGGCCCTAACAACGGCCCTACCAACGGCCCTAACAACGGCCCTAGCAACGGCCCTAACAACGGCCGTAGCAGCGGCACAAACCACGGCCGTAGCAGCGGCCCTAACAACGGCCCTAGCAGCGGCCCTAACAACGGCCCTAGCAACGGCCCTAGCAACGGCCCTAGCAACGGCCCTAGCAACGGCCCTAACAAGGGCCCTAGCAACGGCCCTAACAACGGCCCTAGCAACGGCCATAGCAACGGCTTTAACAAGGGCCCTAACAACGGCCCTAACAACGGCCCTAGAAACGGCCCTAGCAACGGCCCTAACAAAAGCCCTAGCAACGGCCCTAACAAGGGCCCTAACAACGGCCCTAACAACGGCCCTAGCAACGGTTCTAACAAGGGCCCTAACAACGGCCCTAGCAACGGCCCTAACAACGGCCCTAACAACGGCCCTAACAAAGGCCCTAGCAACGGCCTAGCAACGGCCCAAGCAACGGCCCTAGCAACGGCCCTAGCAACGGCCCTAGCAAAGGCCCTAGCAATGGCCCTAGCAACGGCCCTAGCAACGGTTCTAGCATCGGCCCTAGCAACGGCCCTAGCAACGGCCCTAGCAACGGCCCTAGCTACGACCCTAGCAACGGCCATAAAAAGGGCCCTAGCAACGGCCCTAGCAACGGCCCTAGCAATGGCCCTAGCAACGGCCCTAACAAGGGCCCTAGCATCGGCCCTAGCAACGGCCCTAGCAACGGTACTAACAACGGCCCTAGCAACGGCCCTAGCAACGGCCCTAGCAACGGCCCTAAAAAAAGCCCTAGCAACGGCCCTAACAACAGCCCTTGCAACAGCCCTAGCAACGGCCCTAGCAACGGCACTAGCAACGGCCCTAGCCACGTCCCTAGCAACGGCTTTAACAAGGGCCCTAGCAACGGCCCTAACAAGGGCCCTAGCAACGGCCCTAACAAGGGCCCTAGCAACGGCCCTAACAAGGGCCCTAGCAACGGCCCTAACAAGGGCCCTAGCAACGGCCCTAACAAGGGCCCTAGCAACAGCCCTAGCAATGGCCCTAGCTACAGCCCTAGCAACGGCCCTAAAAAGGGCCCTAGCAACGGCCCTAGCAACGGCCCTAGCAACGGCCCTAGCAACGGCCCTAATAAGGGCCCTAGCAACGGCCCTAGCAACGGCCCTAGCAACGGCCCTAGCAACGGCCCTAACAAGGGACCTAGCAACGGCCCTAGCAACGGCCCTAGAAACGGCCCTAAAAAGGGCCCTAGCAACGGCCCTAACAAGGGCCCTAGCAACGGCCCTAACAACGGCCCTTGCAACGGCCCTACTAACGGCCCTAACAACGGCCCTAACCACGGCCCTAGCAACGGCTTTAACAACGGCCCTAGCAACGGCCCTAACAAGGGACCTAACAAGGGCCCTAGCAACGGCCCTAACAACGGCCCTAGGAACGGCCCTAACAACGGCCCTAGCAACGGCCCTAGCAACGGCCCTAGCAACGGCCCTAACAACGGCCCTAACCACGGCCCTAGCAACGGCCCTAGCAACGGCCCTAGCAACGGCCCTAGCAACGGCCCTAGCAACGGCCCTAACAAAGGCCCTAGCAACGGCCCTAAAAACGGCCCTAGCAACTGCCCTAACCACGGCCTTAGCAACGGCCCTAGCAACGGCCCTAACAACGGCCCTAGCAACGGCCCTAGCAACGGCCCTAACAGCGGCCCAAACAACGGCCCTAGCAGCGGCCCTAGCAACGGACCTAGCAACGGCTTTAACAATGGCCCTAGCAACGGCCCTAACAACGGCCCTAGCAACGGCCCTAGCAATGGCGCTAGAAACGGCCATAGCAAAGGCCCTAGCAACGGCCCTAACAAGGGCCCTAGCAATGGCCCTCACAAGGGCCCTAGCAACAGCCCTAACAAGGGCCCTAGCAACGGCCCTAGCAACGGCCCTAACAAGGGCCCTAGCAACGGCCCTAGCAACGGCCCTAGCAACGGCCCTAACAACGGCCCTAGCAACGGCCCTAACAAGGGCCCTAGCAACGGCCCTAACAACGGCCCTTCAAACGGCCCTAGGAACAACCCTAGCAACGGCCCTAGCAACGGCCCTAACAACGGCCCTAGCAACGGCCCTAACAAGAGCCCTAGCAGCGGCCCTAACAAGGGCCCTAGCAACGGCCCTAACAAGGGCCCTAGCAACGGCCCTAACAAGGGCCCTAACAACGGTCCTAGCAACGGCCCTAGCAACGGCCCTAGCTACGGCCCTAACAAGGGCCCTAGCAACGGCCCTAGCAACGGCCCTAACAACGGCCCTAGCAACGGTCCTAGCAACGGCCCTAGCAAGGGCCCTAGCAACGGCCCTAACAAGGGCCCTAGCAACGGCCCTAACAAGGGCCCTAGCAACGGCCCTAACAAGGGCCCTAGCAACGGCCCTAACAAGGGCCCTAGCAACGGCCCTAGCAACGGCCCTAGCAACGGCCCTAACAAGGGCCCTAGCAACGGCCCTAGCAACGGCCCTAGCAACGGCCCTAGCAACGGCACTAACAAGGGCCCTAGAAACGGCCCTAGCAACGGCCCTAACAACGGCCCTAGCAACGGCCCTAGCAATGGCCCTAACAACGGCCCTAGCAACGGCCCTAACAAGGGCCCTAGCAACGGCCCTAACAACGGCCTTTGAAACGGCCCTAGGAACAACCCTAGTAACGGCCCTAGCAACGGCCCTAGCAACGGCCCTAACAACGGCCCTAGCAACGGCCCTAACAAGGGCCCTAGCAACGGCCCTAACAAGGGCCCTAGCAACGGCCCTAACAAGGGCCCTAGCAACGGCCCTAACAAGGGCCCTAGCAACGGCCCTAGCAACGGCCCTAGCTACGGCCCTATAACGGCCCTAACAAGGGCCCTAGCAACGGCCCTAGCAACGGCCCTAGCAACGGCCCTAGCAACGGCACTAACAAGGGCCCTAGAAACGGCCCTAGCAATGGCCCTAACAACGGCCCTAGCAACGGCCCTAGCAAGGGCCCTAGCAACGGCCCTAACAACGGCCTTTGAAACGGCCCTAGGAACAACCCTAGTAACGGCCCTAGCAACGGCCCTAGCAACGGCCCTAACAACGGCCCTAGCAACGGCCCTAACACGGGCCCTAGCAACGGCCCTAACAAGGGCCCTAGCAACGTCCCTAACAAGGGCCCTAGCAACGGCCCTAACAAGGGCCCTAGCAACGGCCCTAGCAACGGCCCTAGCTACGGCCCTATAACGGCCCTAACAAGGGCCCTAGCAACGGCCCTAGCAACGGCCCTAGCAACGGCCCTAGCAACGGCACTAACAAGGGCCCTAGAAACGGCCCTAGCAACGGCCCTAACAACGGCCCTAGCAACGGCCCTAGCAATGGCCCTAGCAACGGCCCTAGCAACGGCCCTAACAAGGGCCCTAGCAACGGCCCTAACAACGGCCTTTGAAACGGCCCTAGGAACAACCCTAGTAACGGCCCTAGCAACGGCCCTAGCAACGGCCCTAGCAACGGCCCTAGCAACGGCCCTAACCACGGCCCTAGCAACGGCCCTAGCAACGGCCCTAGCAACGGCCCTAGCAACGGCCCTAACAAAGGCCCTAGCAACGGCCCTAGCAACGGCCCTAACAACGGCCCTAGCAACGGACCTAGCAACGGCCCTAACAGCGGCCCAAACAACGGCCCTAGCAACGGCCCTAGCAACGGCCCTAGCAACGGCCCTAGCAACGGCCCTAGCAACGGCCCTAACAACGGCCCTAGCAACGGACCTAGCAACGGCCCTAACAGCGGCCCAAACAACGGCCCTAGCAACGGCCCTAGCAACGGCCCTAGCAATGGCTTTAACAACGGCCCTAGCAACGGCCCTAACAACGGCCCTAGCAACGGCCCTAGCAATGGCGCTAGAAACGGCCATAGCAACGGCCCTAGCAACGGCCCTAACAAGGGCCATAGCAACGGCCCTCACAAGGGCCCTAGCAACAGCCCTAACGAGGGCCCTAGAAACGGCCCTAGCAACGGCCCTAACAAGGGCCCTAGCAACGGCCCTAGCGACGGCCCTAACAACGGCCCTAGCAACGGCCCTAGCAACGGCCCTAACAACGGCCCTAGCAACGGCCCTAACAAGGGCCCTAGCATCGGCCCTAACAACGGCCCTTCAAACGGCCCTAGGAACAACCCTAGCAACGGCCCTAGCAACGGCCCTAACAACGGCCCTAGCAACGGCTCTAACAAGAGCCCTAGCAACGGCCCTAACAATGGCCCTAGCAACGGCCCTAACAAGGGCCCTAGCAACGGCCCTAGCAACGGCCCTAACAACGGCCCTAGCAACGGTCCTAGCAAAGGCCCTAACAAGGGCCCTAGCAACGGCCCTAACAAGGGCCCTAGCAACGGCCCTAGCAACGGCCCTAGCTACGGCCCTATAACGGCCCTAACAAGGGCCCTAGCAACGGCCCTAGCAACGGCCCTAGCTACGGCCCTATAACGGCCCTAACAAGGGCCCTAGCAACGGCCCTAGCAACGGCCCTAGCAACGGCCCTAGCAACGGCCCTAGCAACGGCCCTAGCAACGGCCCTAGAAACGGCACTAACAAGGGCCCTAGCAACGGCCCTAGCAACGGCCCTAACAGGGGCCCTAGAAACGGCCCTAGCAACGGCCCTAACAACGGCCCTAGCAACGGCCCTAGCAACGGCCCTAACAACGGCCCTAGCAACGGCCCTAACAATGTCCCTAGCAACGGCCCTAACAACGTCCTTTGAAACGGCCCTAGGAACAACCCTAGCAACGGCCCTAGCAACGGCCCTAGCAACGGCCCTAACAAGGGCCCTAGCAACGGCCCTAACAAGGGCCCTAGCAACGGCCCTAACAAGGGCATTAGCAACGGCCCTAACAAGGGCCCTAGCAACGGCCCTAGCAACGGCCCTAGCAACGGCCCTAGCAACGGCCCTAGCAACGGCCCTAGCAACGGCCCTAACAAGGGCCCTAGCAACGGCCCTAACAAGGGCCCTAGAAACGGCCCTAACAAGGGCCCTAGCAACGGCCCTAACAAGGGCCCTAGCAACGGCCCTAACAAGGGCCCTAGCAACGGCCCTAGCAACGGCCCTACCTACGGCCCTAGCAACGGCCCTAACAAGGGCCCTAGCAACGGCCCTAGCAACGGCCCTAGCAACGGCCCTAGCAACGGCCCTAACAAGGGCCCTAGCAACGGCCCTAGCAACGGCCCTAGCAACGGCCCTAGCAACTGCCCTATCAAGGGCCCTAGCAACGGCCCAAGCAACGGCCCTAGTAACGGCCCTAAAAAGGGCCCTAGCAACGGCCCTAACAAGGGCCCTAGCAACGGCCCTAACAAGGGCCCTAGCAACGGCCCTAGCAACAGCCCTAGCTACGGCCCTATAACGGCCCTAACAAGGGCCCTAGCAACGGCCCTAGCAACGGCCCTAACAAGGGCCCTAGAAACGGCCCTAGCAACGGCCCTAGAAACGGCCCTAGCAACGGCCCTAACAAGGGCCCTTGCAACGGCCCTAACAAGGGCCCTAGCAACGGCCATAACAAGGGCCCTAGCAACGGCCCTAACAAGGGCCCTTGCAACGGCCCTAACAAGGGCCCTAGCAACGGCCATAACAAGGGCCCTAGCATCGGCCCTAACAAGGGCCCTAGAAACGGCCCTAGCAACGGCCCTAGCAACGGCCCTAGCAAAGGCCCTAACAAGTGCCCTAGAAACGGCCCTAGCAACGACCCTAACAACGGCCCTAGCAACGGCCCTAGCAACGGCCCTAACAACGGCCCTTGAAACGGCCCTAGGAACAACCCTAGCAACGGCCCTAGCAACGGACCTAGCAACGGCCCTAACAAGGGCCCTAGCAACGGCCCTAACAAGGGCCCTAGCAACGGCCCTAACAAGGGCCCTAGCAACGGCCCTAGCAACGGACTTAGCAACGGCCCTAACAAGGGCCCTAGCAACAGCCCTAACAAGGGCCCTAGCAACGGCCCTAACAAGGGCCTTTGAAACGGTCCTAGGAACAACCCTAGCAACGGCCCTAGCAACGGCCCTAGCAACGGCCCTAGAAACGGCCCTAGCAACGGCCCTAACAAGGGCCCTAGCAACGGCTCTAACAAGGGCCCTAGCAGCGGCCCTAACAAGGGCCCTAGCAACGGCCCTAGCAACGGCCCTAACAACGGCCCTTGAAACGGCCCTAGGAACAACCCTAGCAACGGCCCTAGCAACGGACCTAGCAACGGCCCTAGCAGCGGCCCTAACAAGGGCCCTAGCAACGGCCCTAGCAACGGCCCTAGCTACGGCCCTATAACGGCCCTAACAAGGGCCCTAGCAACGGCCCTAGCAACGGCCCTAGCAACGGCCCTAGCAACGGCACTAACAAGGGCCCTAGAAACGGCCCTAGCAACGGCCCTAACAACGGCCCTAGCAACGGCCCTAGCAATGGCCCTAACAACGGCCCTAGCAACGGCCCTAACAAGGGCCCTAGCAACGGCCCTAACAAGGGCCCTAGCAACGGCCCTAACAAGGGCCCTAGCAACGGCCCTAACAAGGGCCCTAGCAACGGCCCTAGCAACGGCCCTAGCTACGGCCCTATAACGGCCCTAACAAGGGCCCTAGCAACGGCCCTAGCAACGGCCCTAGCAACGGCCCTAGCAACGGCACTAACAAGGGCCCTAGAAACGGCCCTAGCAACGGCCCTAACAACGGCCCTAGCAACGGCCCTAGCAATGGCCCTAGCAACGGCCCTAACAACGGCCCTAGCAACGGCCCTAACAAGGGCCCTAGCAACGGCCCTAACAAGGGCCCTAGCAACGGCCCTAACAAGGGCCCTAGCAGCGGCCCTAACAAGGGCCCTAGCAACGGCCCTAGCAACGGCCCTAGCTACGGCCCTATAACGGCCCTAACAAGGGCCCTAGCAACGGCCCTAGCAACGGCCCTAGCAACGGCCCTAGCAACGGCACTAACAAGGGCCCTAGAAACGGCCCTAGCAACGGCCCTAACAACGGCCCTAGCAACGGCCCTAGCAATGGCCCTAACAACGGCCCTAGCAACGGCCCTAACAAGGGCCCTAGCAACGGCCCTAACAACGGCCTTTGAAACGGCCCTAGGAACAACCCTAGTAACGGCCCTAGCAACGGCCCTAGCAACGGCCCTAACAACGGCCCTAGCAACGGCCCTAGCAACGGCCCTAACCACGGCCCTAGCAACGGCCCTAGCAACGGCCCTAGCAACGGCCCTAGCAACGGCCCTAACAAAGGCCCTAGCAAAGGCCCTAAAAATGGCCCTAGCAACTGCCCTAACCACGGCCCTAGCAACGGCCCTAGCAACGGCCCTAACAACGGCCCTAGCAACGGACCTAGCAACGGCCCTAACAGCGGCCCAAACAACGGCCCTAGCAACGGCCCTAGCAACGGCCCTAGCAATGGCTTTAACAACGGCCCTAGCAACGGCCCTAACAACGGCCCTAGCAACGGCCCTAGCAATGGCGCTAGAAACGGCCATAGCAACGGCCCTAGCAACGGCCCTAACAAGGGCCATAGCAACGGCCCTCACAAGGGCCCTAGCAACAGCCCTAACGAGGGCCCTAGAAACGGCCCTAGCAATGGCCCTAACAAGGGCCCTAGCAACGGCCCTAGCGACGGCCCTAACAACGGCCCTAGCAACGGCCCTAGCAACGGCCCTAACAACGGCCCTAGCAACGGCCCTAACAAGGGCCCTAGCAACGGCCCTAACAAGGGCCCTAGCAACGGCCCTAGCAACGGCCCTACCTACGGCCCTAGCAACGGCCCTAACAAGGGCCCTAGCAACGGCCCTAGCAACGGCCCTAGCAACGGCCCTAGCAACGGCCCTAACAAGGGCCCTAGCAACGGCCCTAGCAACGGCCCTAGCAACGGCCCTAGCAACTGCCCTATCAAGGGCCCTAGCAACGGCCCAAGCAACGGCCCTAGTAACGGCCCTAAAAAGGGCCCTAGCAACGGCCCTAACAAGGGCCCTAGCAACGGCCCTAACAAGGGCCCTAGCAACGGCCCTAGCAACAGCCCTAGCTACGGCCCTATAACGGCCCTAACAAGGGCCCTAGCAACGGCCCTAGCAACGGCCCTAACAAGGGCCCTAGAAACGGCCCTAGCAACGGCCCTAGAAACGGCCCTAGCAACGGCCCTAACAAGGGCCCTTGCAACGGCCCTAACAAGGGCCCTAGCAACGGCCATAACAAGGGCCCTAGCAACGGCCCTAACAAGGGCCCTTGCAACGGCCCTAACAAGGGCCCTAGCAACGGCCATAACAAGGGCCCTAGCATCGGCCCTAACAAGGGCCCTAGAAACGGCCCTAGCAACGGCCCTAGCAACGGCCCTAGCAAAGGCCCTAACAAGTGCCCTAGCAACGGCCCTAGCAACGGCCCTAGCTACGGTCCTAGCAACGGCCCTAACAAGGGCCCTAGCAACGGCCCTAGCAACGGCCCTAACAAGGGCCCTAGAAACGGCCCTAGCAACGACCCTAACAACGGCCCTAGCAACGGCCCTAGCAACGGCCCTAACAACGGCCCTTGAAACGGCCCTAGGAACAACCCTAGCAACGGCCCTAACAAGGGCCCTTGCAACGGCCCTAACAAGGGCCCTAGCAACGGCCATAACAAGGGCCCTAGCAACGGCCCTAACAAGGGCCCTAGCAACGGCCCTAACAAGGGCCCTAGCAACGGCCCTAACAAGGGCCCTAGCAACGGCCCTAGCAACGGCCCTAGCAACAGACTTAGCAACGGCCCTAACAAGGGCCCTAGCAACAGCCCTAACAAGGGCCCTAGCAACGGCCCTAACAAGGGCCTTTGAAACGGTCCTAGGAACAACCCTAGCAACGGCCCTAGCAACGGCCCTAGCAACGGCCCTAGAAACGGCCCTAGCAACGGCCCTAACAAGGGCCCTAGCAACGGCTCTAACAAGGGCCCTAGCAGCGGCCCTAACAAGGGCCCTAGCAACGGCCCTAGCAACGGCCCTAGCATTGGCCCTAACAAGGGCCCTAGCAACGGCCCTAGCAACGGCCCTAGCTACGGCCCTATAACGGCCCTAACAAGGGCCCTAGCAACGGCCCTAGCAACGGCCCTAGCAACGGCCCTAGCAACGGCACTAACAAGGGCCCTAGAAACGGCCCTAGCAACGGCCCTAACAACGGCCCTAGCAACGGCCCTAACAACGGCCTTTGAAACGGCCCTAGGAACAACCCTAGTAACGGCCCTAGCAACGGCCCTAGCAACGGCCCTAACAACGGCCCTAGCAACGGCCCTAACAAGGGCCCTAGCAACGGCCCTAACAAGGGCCATAGCAACGGCCCTCACAAGGGCCCTAGCAACAGCCCTAACGAGGGCCCTAGAAACGGCCCTAGCAACGGCCCTAACAAGGGCCCTAGCAACGGCCCTAGCAACGGCCCTAACAACGGCCCTAGCAACGGCCCTAGCAACGGCCCTAACAACGGCCCTAGCAACGGCCCTAACAAGGGCCCTAGCAACGGCCCTAACAACGGCCCTTCAAACGGCCCTAGGAACAACCCTAGCAACGGCCCTAGCAACGGCCCTAACAACGGCCCTAGCAACGGCCCTAACAAGAGCCCTAGCAACGGCCCTAACAAGGGCCCTAGCAACGGCCCTAACAAGGGCCCTAGCAACGGCCCTAGCAACGGCCCTAAAAACGGCCCTAGCAACGGTCCTAGCAACGGCCCTAACAAGGGCCCTAGCAACGGCCCTAACAAGGGCCCTAGCAACGGCCCTAGCAACGGCCCTAGCTACGGCCCTATAACGGCCCTAACAAGGGCCCTAGCAACGGCCCTATCAACGGCCCTAGCAACGGCACTAACAAGGGCCCTAGCAACGGCCCTAGCAACGGCCCTAACAGGGGCCCTAGAAACGGCCCTAGCAACGGCCCTAACAACGGCCCTAGCAACGGCCCTAGCAACGGCCCTAACAACGGCCCTAGCAACGGTTCTAACAAGGTCCCTAGCAACGGCCCTAACAACGTCCTTTGAAACGGCCCTAGGAACAACCCTAGCAACGGCCCTAGCAACGGCCCTAGCAACGGCCCTAACAAGGGCCATAGCAACGGCCCTAACAAGGGCCCTAGCAACGGCCCTAACAAGGGCCCTAGCAACGGCCCTAACAAGGGCCCTAGCAACGGCCCTAGCAACGGCCCTAGCAACGGCCCTAGCAACGGCCCTAGCAACGGCCCTAACAAGGGCCCTAGCAACGGCCCTAACAAGGGACCTAGCAACGGCCCTAACAAGGGCCCTAGCAACGGCCCTAGCAACGGCCCTAGCTACGGCCCTAGCAACGGCCCTAACAAGGGCCCTAGCAACGGCCCTAGCAACGGCCCTAGCAAAGGCCCTAGCAACGGCCCTAACAAGGGCCCTAGCAACGGCCCTAGCAACGGCCCTAGCAACGGCCCTAGCAACGGCCCTAACAAGGGCCCTAGCAACGGCCCAAGCAACGGCCCTAGTAACGGCCCTAAAAAGGGCCCTAGCAACAGCCCTAACAAGGGCCCTAGCAACGGCCCTAACAAGGGCCCTAGCAACGGCCCTAGCAACGGCCCTAGCTACGGCCCTATAACGGCCCTAACAAGGGCCCTAGCAACGGCCCTAGCAACGGCCCTAACAAGGGCCCTAGAAACGGCCCTAGCAACGGCCCTAGAAACGGCCCTAGCAACGGCACTAACAAGGGCCCTTGAAACGGCCCTAACAAGGGCCCTAGCAACGGCCATAACAAGGGCCCTAGCATCGGCCCTAACAAGGGCCCTATCAACGGCCCTAGCAACGGCCCTAGCAACGGCCCTAGCAAAGGCCCTAACAAGTGCCCTAGCAACGGCCCTAGCAACGGCCCTAGCTACCGTCCTAGCAACGGCCCTAACAAGGGCCCTAGCAACGGCCCTAGCAACGGCCCTAACAAGGGCCCTAGAAACGGCCCTAGCAACGAACCTAACAACGGCCCTAGCAACGGCCCTAGCAACGGCCCTAACAACGGCCCTTGAAACGGCCCTAGGAACAACCCTAGCAACGGCCCTAGCAACGGACCTAGCAACGGCCCTAACAAGGGCCCTAGCAACGGCCCTAACAAGGGCCCTAGCAACGGCCCTAACAAGGGCCCTAGCAACGGCCCTAGCAACGGCCCTAGCAACGGACTTAGCAACGGCCCTAACAAGGGCCCTAGCAACGGCCCTAACAAGGGCCTTTGAAACGGTCCTAGGAACAACCCTAGCAACGGCCCTAGCAACGGCCCTAGCAACGGCCCTAGAAACGGCCCTAGCAACGGCCCTAACAAGGGCCCTAGCAACGGCCCTAACAAGGGCGCTAGCAGCGGCCCTAACAAGGGCCCTAGCAACGGCCCTAGCAACGGCCCTAGCAACGGCCCTAGCAACGGCCCTAGCAACGGCCCTAACAAGGGCCCTAGCAACGGCCCTAACACGGGCCCTAGCAACGGCCCTAATAAGGGCCCTAGCAACGGCCCTAACAAGGGCCCTATCAACGGCCCTAACAAGGGCCCTAGCAACGGCCCTAGCAACGGCCCTAGCAACGGCCCTAGCAACGGCCCTAACAAAGGCCCTAGCAACGGCCCTAGCAACGGCCCTAGCAACTGCCCTAACAAGGGCCCTAGCAACGGCCCTAGCAACGGCCCTAGCAACGGCCCTAGCAACGGCACTAACAAGGGCCCTAGAAACGGCCATAGCAACGGCCCTAGCAACGGCCCTAACAAGGGCCCTAGCAACGGCCCTCACAAGGGCCCTAGCAACAGCCCTAACAAGGGCCCTAGCAACGGCCCTAGCAACGGCCCTAACAAGGGCCCTAGCAATGGCCCTAGCAACGGTCCTAACAACGGCCCTAGCAACGGCCCTAGCAACGGCCCTAAGAACGGCCCTAGCAACGGCGCTAACAAGGGCCCTAGCAACGGCCCTAACAACGGCCCTTCAAACGGCCCTAGGAACAAACCTAGAAACGGCCCTAGCAACGGCCCTAACAACGGCCCTAGCAACGGCCCTAACAAGAGCCCTAGCAACGGCCCTAACAAGGGCCCTAGCAACGGCCCTAACAAGGGCCCTAGCAACGGCCCTAGCAACGGCCCTAGCTACGGCCCTAGCAACGGCCCTAACAAGGGCCCTAGCAACGGCCCTAGCAACGGCCCTAGCAACGGCCCTAGCAACGGCCCTAACAAGGGCCCTAGCAACGGCCCTAGCAACGGCCCTAACAAGGGCCCTAGCAACGGCCCTAGCAACGGCCCTAACAAGGGCCCTAGAAAAGGCCCTAGCAACGGCCCTAACAACGGCCCTAGCAACGGCCCTAGCAACGGCCCTAACAACGGCCCTAGCAACGGCCCTAACAAGGGCCCTAGCAACGGCCCTAACAACGGCCCTAGCAACGGCCCTAGCAACGGCCCTAGCAACGGCCCTAGAAACGGCCCTAACAAGGGCCCTAGCAACGGCCCTAACAAGGGCCCTAGCAACGGCCCTAAAAAGGGCCCTAGCAACGGCCGTAACAAGGGCCCTAGCAACGGCCCTAACAAGGGCCCTAGCAACGGCCCTAGCAAGGGCCCTAGCAACGGCCCTAGCAACGGCCCTAACAAGGGCCCTAGCAACGGCCCTAGCAACTGCCCTAGGAACGGCCCTAGCAACGGCCCTAACAAGGGCCCTAGCAACGGCCCTAGCAACGGCCCTAGCAACGGCCCTAAAAAGGGCCCTAGCAACGGCCCTAACAAGGGCCCTAGCAACGACCCTAACAACGGCCCTTGTAACGGCCCTAACAACGGCCCTAGCAACGGCCCTAACAATGGCCCTAACCACGGCCCTAGCAACGGCCCTAGAAACGGCCCTAGCAACGGCCCTAGCAACGGCCCTAGCAACGGCCCTAACAAAGGCCCTAGCAACGGCCCTAGAAACGGCCCTAGCAACGGCCCTAGCAACGGCCCTAGCAACTGCCCTAACCACGGCCCTAGCAACGGCCCTAGCAACGGCCCTAACAACGGCCCTAGCAACAGCCCTAGCAACGGCCCTAACAACGGCCCAAAAAACGGCCCTAGCAACGGCCCTAGCAACGGCCCTAGCAACGGCTTTAACAACGGCCCTAGCAATGGCCCTAGCAACGGCCCTAACAAGGGCCCTATCAACGGCCATAACAAGGGCCCTAGCAACGGCCCTAACAAGGGCCCTAGCAACGGCCCTAACAAGGGCCCTAGCAACGGCCCAAACAAGGGCCCTAGCAACGGCCCTAACAAGGGCCCTATCAACGGCCCTAACAAGGGCCCTAGCAACGGCCTTAACAAGGGCCCTAACAACGGCCCTAACAACGGCCCTGACAACGGTCCAAACAACGGCCCTGACAACGGACCTAACAACGGCCCTAGCAACGGCCCTAACAACGGCCCTAGCAACGGCCCTAGCAACGGCCCTAGCTACGGCCCGAGCAACGGCTCTAGCAACGGCCCTAACAAGGGCCCTAGCAACGGCCCTAGCAACGGCCCTAGCAATGGCCCTAGCAACGGCCCTAACAAGGGCCCTAGCAACGGCCCTAGCAACGGCCCTAGCAACGGCCCTAAAAAGGGCCCTAGCAACAGCCCTAACCAGGGCCCTAGCAACGGCCCTAACAACGGCCCTAACAACGGCCCTAACAACGGCCCTAGGAACGGCCCTAACAACAGCCCTAGCAACGGCCCTAGCAACGGCCCTAGCAATGGCCCTAACAATGGCCCTAAGCATGGCCTTAGCAACGGCCCTAGCAACGGCCCTAGCAACGGCCCTAACAAGGGCCCTATCAACGGCCCTAACAAGGGCCCTATCAACGGCCCTAACAAGCGCCCTAGAAACGGCCCTAGCAACGGCCCTAGCAACGGCCCTAGCAACGGCCCTAACAAGGGCCCTAGCAACGGCCCTAGCAACGGCCCTAGCAACGGCCCTAAAAAGGGCCCTAGCAACGGCCCTAACAAGGGCCCTAGCAACGGCCCTAACAAGGGCCCTAGCAACGGCCCTAGCAACGGCCCTAGCTACGGCCCTAGCAACGGCCCTAACAAGGGCCCTAGGAACAACCCTAGCAACGGCCCTAGCAACGGCCCTAGCAACGGCCCTAGCTATGGCCCTAGCAACGGCCCTAACAAGGGCCCTAGCAACGGCCCTAGCAACGGCCCTAGCAACGGCCCTAGCAACGGCCCTAACAAGGGCCCTAGCAACGGCCCTAGCAACGGCCCTAGCAACGGCCCTAACAACGGCACTTCAAACGGCCCTAGGAACAACCCTAGCAACGGCCCTAGCAACGGCCCTAGCAACGGCCCTAACAACGGCACTAGCAACGGCTCTACCAACGGCCATAGCAACGGCCCTAGCAACGGCCCTAGCAACGGCCCTAGCAACGGCCCTAACGAGGGCCCTAGCAAAGGCCCTAACAACGGCCCTAGCAACGGCCCTAGCAACGGCCCTAGCAACGGCCCTAACAAGGGCCCTAGCAACGGCCCTAAAAAGGGTCCTAGCAACGGCCCTAACAAGGGCCCTAGCAACGGCCCTAGCAACGGCCCTAAAAACGGCCCTAGCTACGGCCCTAGCAACGGCCCTAACAAGGGCCCTAGCAACGGCCCTAACAAGGGCCCTAGCAACGGAGCTAGCAACGGCCCTAGCAACGGCCCTTACAAGGGCCCTAGCAACGGAGCTAGCAACGGCCCTAGCAACGGCCCTAGCAACGGCCCTAGCAACGGCCCTAAAAAGGGCCCTAGCAACGGCCCGAACAACGGCCCTTGCAATGGCCCTAGCATCGGCCCTAGCAACGGCCCTAACAAGGGCCCTAGCAACGGTCCTAACAAGAGCCCTAGCAACGGCCCTAACAACAGCCTTTGAAACGGCCCTAGCAACGACCCTAGCAACGGCCCTAAAAAGGGCCCAACAACGGCCCTAACAACGGCCCTTGCAACGGCCCTAGCAACGGCCCTAACAAGGGCCCTAGCAAAGGCCCTAGAAACGGCCCTAGCAACGGCCCTAACAACCGCCCTAGCAACAGCCCTAACAAGGGCCCTAGCAACGGCCCTAACAACGGCACTTTAAACGGCCCTAGGAACAAACCTAGCAACGGCCCTAGCAACGGCCCTAGCAACGGCCCTAACAACGGCCCTAGCAACGGCCCTAACAAGGGCCCTAGCAACGGCCCAAACAAGGGCCCTAGTAACGGCCCTAACACGGGCCCTAGCAACGGCCCTAGCAACGGCCCTAGCAACGGCCCTAACAACGGCCCTAACAACGGCCCTGACAACGGTCCAAACAACGGCCCTGACAACGGACCTAACAACGGCCCTAGCAACGGCCCTAACAACGGCCCTAGCAACGGCCCTAACAAGGGCCCTAGCAACGGCCCTAACAACGGCCCTTGCAACGGCCCTAGCAACGGCCCTAGCAACGGCCCTAGCAAAGGCCCTAGCAACGGCCCTAGCAACGGCCCTAGAAACGGCCCTAGCAACGGCCCTAACAACGGCCCTAGAAACGGCCCTATCAACGGCTCTAGCAACGGCCCTAGCAACGGCCCTAGCAAAGGCTCTAGCAACGGCCTTAACAAGGGCCCTTGCAACAGCCCTAGCAACAGCCCTAGCAACGGCCCTAACAACGGCCCTAGCAAAAGCCCTAACAACGGCTATAGCAACGGCCCTAGCAACGGCCCTAACAACGGCCCTAGCAAAGGCCCTAACAACGGCCATAGCAACGGCCCTAACAACGGCCCTAGCAACGGCCCTAACAACGGCCCTAACAACGGCTTTAGCAACAGCCCTAGCCAAGGCCCTAGCAACGGCCCTAGCAACGGCCCTAACAAGGGCCCTAACAATGGCCCTAACAACGGCCCTAGCAACGGCCCTAGCAACGGCCCTAACAAGGGCCCTAGCAAAGGCCCTAACAACGGCCCTAGCAACGGCCCTAGCAACGACCCTACCAACGGCCCTAGCTACGCCCCTAGCAACGGCCCTAACAAGGGCCCTAGCAACGACCCTAGCAACGGCCCTAGCAACGGCCCTAGCAACGGCCCTAACAACGGGCCTAGCAACGGCCCTAGCAACGGCCCTAACAACGGCCCAAACAACGGCCCTAGCAACGGCCCTAGCAACGGCCCTAGCAACGGCTTTAACAACGGCCCTAGCAACGGCCCTATCAACGGCCCTAACAAGGGCCCTAGCAACGGCCCTAACAAGGGCCCTAGCAACGGCCCTAACAAGGGCCCTAGCAACGGCCCAAACAAGGGCTCTAGCAACGGCCCTAACAATGGCCCTAGCAACGGCCCTAGCAACGGCCCTAGCAACGGCCCTAACAACGGCCCTGACAATGGTCCAAACAACGGCCCTAACAACGGCCCTAGCAACGGCCCTAGCAACGGCCCTAACAACGGCCCTAGCAACGGCCCTAACAAGGGCCCTAGCAACGGCCCTAACAACGGCCCTTGAAACGGCCCTAGGAACAACCCTAACAACGGCCCTAGCAACGGCCCTAGCAACGGCCCTAACAACGGCCCTAGAAACAGCCCTATCAACGGCCCTTGCAACCGCCCTAGCAACGGTCCTAGCAACGGCCCTAACAAGGGCCCTAGCAATGGCCCTACCAACGGCCCTAACAACGGCCCTAACAACGGCCCTTGAAACGGCCCTAGGAACAACCCTAGCAACGACCCTAGCAACGGCCCTAGCAACGGCCCTAACAACGGCCCTATCAACGGCCTTAACAAGGGCCCTAGCAACGGCCCTAAAATCGGCCCTTTAAACGGCCCTAGCAACGGCCCTAGCAACGGCCCTAACAAGGGCCCTAGCAACGGCCCAAACAAGGGCCCTAGCAACGGCCCTAGCAACGGCCCTAGCAACGGCCTTAGCAACGGCTTTAGCAACGGCCCTAACAACGGCCCTAGCAACGGCCCTAACAACGGCCCTAGCAACGGCCCTAACAACGGCCCTAGCAACGGCCCTAGCAACGGCCCTAGCAACGGCCCTAGCAACGGCCCTAGAAACGGCCCTAGCAACGGCCCTAACAACGGCCC
>NC_137966.1:28786190-28791190 GCF_963924665.1 Micromys minutus | reverse complement strand
AATCTAACCCTAATCCTAACCCTAACCCTAAACCTAAACCTGACCCTAACCCTAACCCTAATCCTAACACTAATCATAACCCAAACACTAACCCTAACTCTAACCCTAAACTTAACCCTAAATCTCACACTATCCCTAATCCTAACTCTAAACCCAAAACTTTAAATCTAACCCTAACCCTAACCCTACCCTTAACACTAACCCTAACCTTATCCCTAAACCTAACCCTGACCCTAATCCTAACACTAACCCTATTTCTAATTCTAACCCTAACACTAATCCTAAACTAAAACCTAACCCCCTAATAATAACCCTAACATTAAACCTAACCCTAACCCTAACCCTAACCATACCCTTAACACTAACCCCTAACCCCTAACACTAACCCTAACCCAAACCCCTAACCCTAACCCTAACCCTAACCCTAACCTTAACCCTAACCCTAACCCTAACCCTAACCCTATCCCTAACCCTAACCCTTATTCTAACACTAACACTAACCTTAACCCTTACCCTAACCCTCACCTTAACCCTAAACCTAACCCTAACACTAACCCTAACACCCTAAATCCTAAACCCTAAACCCCGAAAAACCCTAAACACTAATTCCAAAAGCACCCTAAACCCTAAACTATAAACACTAAACGCTAAAAAACCCTAAACCCTAAACCCTAAACACTAAACCCTAAACAAGCCTAAACCCTAAAACCATTAACACTATACCCTAAACAACCCTAAACCCTTAACCCTAAACATTATACCCTAAACCCTAAAACACTATACAACCTTAAACCCTAAACCTTAAAATATCCTAAATCATAAATCCTGAACAACCCAAAACACTAAATTATAAACAACCCTAAAAAACCCTAAACAACTCTAAACGCTAAAACCTAAACAACCCTAACCATTAAACAATCTTAAACGCTAAATTTTGTACCCTAAACCTAAACCACCCTAAAACTTAAACAATCCTAAACCCTAAACCTTAAACCATAAACCCTAAATTTTAAACCATAAATCTAAGAATAACCATAATCCTAACCCTAACCCTAAACCTAAACCTAACCCTAACCCCAACCCTAACCTTAACCCCATAACCCTAACCCTAACCTTAAGCCTAATATAACCCCATAACCCTAACTCTAACCCTAACTCTAACCCTAATGCTAACCCTAACCCTAACCCTAACCCTAACCCCTTAACATTAATCCTAAAATCCTAAACCCTGAACAATCATAAATCCTAAACCCTGAACAACCCTAAATACTAAACCATGAATAACCCTAAACACTAACCTCTAAACAACCCTAAACAACCCTAATCACTAAACCATAAACAACCCTAAACACTAAACCCTAAACAACTTTATACCCTAAACCTTAAACACTAAACGCTAAATAACCCTAAACCCTAAACCATTAACACTATACCCTAAACAACACTAAACACTAAACCCAAAACAACCCTAAACCTAAACCTTAAACACTAAACCTTAAACAACCCTAAACCCTTAACACTAAACCCTAAACAACCCTAAACTTTTAACCCTAAACACTATACCCTAAACAACCCTAAACCTTAAACAATCCTAAACTCTAAACCCTAAACCCTTAACCTAAACCACCCTAAAACTTAAACAATCCTAAACCCTAAACCTTAAACCCTAAACACTAAACCCTAAACCCTAAACCTAACAATAACCATAACCCTAACCCTAACCCCTAACCCTTACCCTAACCCTAACCCTAACCCTCACCCTAACCATTACCCTAACCCTAACACTAACCCTAACCCTAACCCTAACCCTAACACTAACCGTAACCATAACACTAAACTCTAAACCCTAAACCTAATCCACCCTAAACCTTAAACAATCCTAAACCATAAACCTTAAACCCTAAACCCTAAATCTAACAATAAACCTAAACCTGACCCTAAATCTAACCCTAACCCTAACCCTAACCGTAAACCTAACCCTGACCCTAACCCTAACCCTAATCCTAACACTAACCATAACCCTAACCCTAACCCTAACCCTAACTTTAACCCTAACCCTAACTCTAACCCTAACCCTAACCCTAACCCTAACCCTAACCCTAACTCTAAACCTAACCCTAACCCCTTAACCTTAATCCCTAAATCCTGAACCCTGAACAACCATAAATCCTAAACCCTGAACAACCCTAAATCATAAACCCTGAATAACCCTAAACACTAACCTCTAAACAACCCTAAACAACCCTAAACTAAACCATAAACAAACCTAAACACTAAACCCTAAACAACCCTATACCCTAAACCTAAAACACTATAACCTAAATAACCGTAAACCCTAAACCATTAACACTATACCCTAAAAAATACTAAACATTAACCCAAAACAACCCTAAAGCCTAAACCTTAAACACTAAAACTTAAACAACCCTAAACCCTAAACACTAAAGCCTAAAGAACCCTAAACTTTTAACCCTAAACACTATACCCTAAACAACCCTAAACCTTAAACAATCCTAAAGTCTAAACCCTAAACCCTTAACCTAAACCACCCTAAATCTTAAACAATCCTAAACCCTAAACCTTAAACCCTAAACCCTAAACCCTAAACCCTAAACCTAACAATAACCATAACCCTAACCCTAACCCCTAACCCTTACCCTAACCCTAACACTAACCCTAACCCTAACCCTAACCCTAACCCTAACCCTAACCTTAACCCTAACTCTAAACCTAATCCTAACCCTAACCTTAACCCTAATCCTAACCCTAACCCTAACCCTAACCCTAACCGTAACCATAACACTAAACTCTAAACCCTAAACCTAATCCACCCTAAACCTTAAACAATCCTAAACCATAAACCTTAGACCCTAAATCCTAAATCTAACAATAAACCTAAACCTAACCCTAAATCTAACCCTAACCCTAACCCTAACCCTAACACTAAACCTAACCCTGACCCTAATCCTAACACTAACCCTATTTCTAATTCTAACCCTAACACTAATCCCAAACTTAAACCTAACCCCCTAATAATAACCCTAACCCTAACACTAACCCTAGCCCCTAACCTTAACCCTTACCCTAACCCTAACCCTAACCCTAACCCTAACCATTACCCTAACCCTAACCCTAACCCTAACCCTAACACTAACCGTAACCATAACACTAAACTCTAAACCCTAAACCGAATCCACCCTAAACCTTAAACAATCCTAAACCATAAACCTTAAACCCTAAACCCTAAATCTAACAATAAACCTAAACCTGACCCTAAATCTAACCCTAACCCTAACCCTAACCCTAAACCTAACCCTGACCCTAATCCTAACACTAACCCTATTTCTAATTCTAGCCCTAACACTAATCCTAAACTTAAACCTAACCCCCTAATAATAACCCTAACCCTAACACTAACCCTAACCCCTAACCCTAACCCTAACCCTAACCCTAACCTTACCCTAACCCTAACCCTAACCCTAACACTAACCCCTAACCTTTACCCTAACCCTAACCCTAACCCTAACCCTAACCATTACCCTAACCCTAACCCTAACCCTAACCCTAACCCTAAACCTAACCCTAACCCCTTAACCTTAATTCCTAAATCCTAAACCCTGAACAACCATAAATCCTAAACCCTGAAGAACCCTAAATCATAAACCCTGAATAATCCTAAACACTAACCTCTAAACAACCCTAAACAACCCTAATCACTAAACCATAAACAACCCTAAACACTAAACCCTAAACAACCCTACACCCTAAACCTTAAACACTAAACCCTAAATAACCCTAAACCCTAAACCATTAACACTATACCCTAAACAACACTAAACATTAACCCAAAACAACCCTAAAACCTAAACCTTAAACACTAAAACTTAAACAACCCTAAACCCTAAACACTAAAGCCTAAACAACCGTAAACTTTTAACCCTAAACACTATACCCTAAATAACCCTAAACCTTAAACAATCCTAAAGTCTAAACCCTAAACCCTTAACCTAAACCACCCTAAATCTTAAACAATCCTAAACCCTAAACCTTAAACCCTAAACACTAAACCCTAAACCCTAAACCTAACAATAACCATAACCCTAACCCTAACCCCTAACCCTTACCCTAACCCTAACCCTAACCCTAATCCTAACCCTAACCCTAACCCTAAGCATTACCCTAACCCTAACCCTAACCCTAACCCTAACCCTAACCTAACCCTAATCCTAACCATAACCCTAACACTAACCCCTAACCCTTACCCTAACCTTAACCCTAACCCTAAGCATTACCCTAACCCTAACCCTAACCCTAACCCTAACCCTAACCCTAACACTAACCGTAACCATAACACTAAACTCTAAACCATAAACCTAATCCACCCTAAACCTTAAAAAATCCTAAACCATAAACCTTAAACCCTAAACCCTAAATCTAACAATAAACCTAAACCTGACCCTAAATCTATCCCTAACCCTAACCCTAACCCTAAACCTAACACTGACCCTAACCCTAACCCTAATCCTAACACTAACCATAACCCTAACCTAACCCTAACACTAACCTTAACCCTAACCCTAACCCTAACCCTAACCCTAACCCTAACCGTAACCATAATACTAAACTCTAAACCCTAAACCTAATCCACCCTAAACCTTAAACAATTCTAAACCATAAACTTTAAACCCTAAACCCTAAATCTAAAAATAAACCTAAACCTAACCCTTAATCTAACCCTAACCCTAACCCTAACCCTAAACCTAACCCTGACCCTAACCCTAACCCTAATCCTAACACTAACCATAACCCAAACACTAACCCTAACCCTAACCCTAAACCTAACCCTAACCCTAAACCTCACACTATCCCTAATCCTAACACTAAACCCTAAACTTTAAATCTAACCCTAACCCTAACCCTACCCTTAACCCTAACCCTAACCATATCCCTAAACCTAACCCTGACCCTAATCCTAACACTAACCCTATTTCTAATTCTAA
>NC_137966.1:28776190-28783690 GCF_963924665.1 Micromys minutus | reverse complement strand
TAAACAATCCTAAATCATAAACCTTAAACCCTAAACCTTAAATCTAACAATAAACCTAAACCTAACCCTAAATCTAACAATAAACCTAAACCTAACCCTAAATCTAACCCTAACCCTAACCCTAACCCTAAACCTAAACCTGACCCTAACCCTAACCCTAATCCTAACACTAATCATAACCCAAACACTAACCCTAACCCTAACCCAAAACCTAACCCTAAAACTCACACTATCCCATATCCTAACACTAAACCCTAAACTTTAAATCTAACCCTAACCCTAACCCTACCCTTAACCCTAACCCTATCCCTAAACCTAACCCTGACCCTAATCCTAACACTAACCCTATTTCTAATTCTAACCCTAACACTAATCCTAAACTAAAACCTAACCCCCTAATAATAACCCTAACACTAAACCTAACCCTAACCCTAACCCTAACCCTAACCCTAACACTAACCCCTAACCCCTAACACTAACCCTAACCCTAACCCCTAACCCTATCCCTAACCCTAAACTTAACCCTAATTCTAACCCTAACCCTATCCCTAACCCTAACCCTTACCCTAACACTAACACTAACCTTAACCCTAACCCTAAACTTAACCCTCACCCTAACCCTCACCTTAACCCTAAACCTAACCCTAACACTAACCCTAAAACCCTAAATCCTAAACCTTAAACACCGAAAAACCCTAAACACTAATTCCAAAAGCACCCTAAACCCTAAACTATAAACACTAAACGCTAAAAAGCCCTAAACCCTAAACCCTAAACACTAAACCCTAAACAAGCCTAAACCCTAAAACCATTAACACTGTACCCTAAACAACCCTAAACCCTTAACCCTAAACATTATACCCTAAACCCTAAAACACTATACAACCTTAAACCCTAAACCTTAAAATATCCTAAAACATAAATCCTGAACAACCCTAAACACTAAATTATAAACAACCCTAAAAAACCCTAAAGAACTCTAAACGCTAAAACCTAAACAACCCTAACCATTAAACAATCTGAAATGCTAAATTCTATAACCTAAACCTAAACCACCCTAAAACTTAAACAATCCTAAACACTAAACCTTAAACCATAAACCCTAAATTTTAAACCATAAATCTAAGAATAACCATAACCCTAACCCTAACCCTAAACCTAAACCTAACCCTAACCCCAACCCTAACCTTAACCCCATAACCCTAACCCTAACCTTAAGCCTAACATAACCCCATAACCCTAACTCTAACCCTAACTCTAACCCTAACTCTAACCCTAATGCTAACCCTTACCCTAACCCTAACCCTAACCCATTAACCTTAATCTCTAAATCCTAAAACCTGAACAAACATAAATCCTAAACCCTGAACAACCCTAAATCATAAACCCTGAATAACCCTAAACACTAACCTCTAAACAACCCTAAACAACCCTAATCACTAAACCATAAACAACCCTAAACACTAAACACTAAACAACCCTATACCCTAAACCTTAAACACTAAACCCTAAATAACCCTAAACCCTAAACCATTAACACTATACCCTAAACAACACTAAACACTAAACCCAAAACAACCCTAAAACCTAAACCTTAAACACTAAACCTTAAACAACCCTAAACCCTAAACACTAAACCCTAAACAACCCTAAACTTTTAACCCTAAACTCTATACCCTAAACAACCCTAAACCTTAAACAATCCTAAACTCTAAACCCTAAACCCTTAACGTAAACCACCCTAAATCTTAAACAATCCTAAACCCTAAACCTTAAACCCTAAACACTAAACCCTAAACCCTAAACCTAACAATAACCATAACCCTAACCCTAACCCCTAACCCTTACCCTAACCCTAACCCTAACACTAACCCTAACCCTAACCCTAACCCTAACCCTAACCCTAACCCTAAACCTAATCCTAACCCTAACCCTAACCCTAATCCTAACCCTAACCCTAACCCTAACCCTAACCGTAACCATAACACTAAACTCTAAACCCTAAACCTAATCCACCCTAAACCTTGAACAATCCTAAACCATAAACTTTAAACCCTAAACCCTAAATCTAACAATAAACATAAACCTAACCCTAAATCTAACCCTAACCCTATCCCTAACCCTAAACCTAACTCTGACCCTAACCCTAACCCTAATCCTAACACTAACCATAACCCTAACCCTAACACTAACCCTAACCTTAACCCTAACCATAACCCTAAACCTAACCCTAACTCTAACCCTAACTCTAACCCTAACCGTAACCATAATACTAAACTCTAAACCCTAAACCTAATCCACCCTAAATCTTAAACAATCTTAAACCATAAACCTTAAACCCTAAACCCTAAATCTAACAATAAACCTAAACCTAACCCTAAATCTAACCCTAACCCTAACCCTAACCCTAAACCTAAACCTGACCCTAACCCTAACCCTAATCCTAACACTAATCATAACCCAAACACTAACCCTAACCCTAAACATAAACCTAACCTTAAAACTCACACTATCCCTAATTCTAACACTAAACCCTAAACTTTAAATCTAACCCTAACCCTAACCCTACCCTTAACCCTAACCCTATCCCTAAACCTAACCCTGACCCTAATCCTAACACTAACCCTATTTCTAATTCTAACCCTAACACTAATCCTAAACTAAAACCTAACCCCCTAATAATAACCCTAACACTAAACCTAACCCTAACCCTAACCCTAACCCTAACCCTAACACTAACCCCTAACCCCTAACCCCTAACACTAACCCTAACCCTAACCCCTAACCCTAACCCTAACCCTAACCTTAACCCTAATTCTAACCCTAACCCTATCCCTAACCCTAACCCTTACCCTAACACTAACACTAACCTTAACCCTAACCCTAACCTTAAACCTCACCCTAACCCTCACCTTAACCCCTTAACCTAACCCTAACACTAACCCTAACACCCTAAATCCTAAACCTTTAACCCCGAAAAACCCTAAACACTAATTCCAAAAGCACCCTAAACCCTAAACTATAAACACTAAAAGCTAAAAAACCCTAAACCCTAAACACTAAACCCTAAACAAGCCTAAACCCTAAAACCATTAACACTATACCCTAAACAACCCTAAACCCTTAACCCTAAACATTATACCCTAAACCCTAAAACACTATACAACCTTAAACCCTAAACCTTAAAATATCCTAAATCATAAATCCTGAACTACCCTAAACACTAAATTATAAACAACCCTAAAAAACCCTAAACAACTCTAAACGCTAAACCTAAACAACCCTAACCATTAAACAATCTTAAACGTTAAATTCTATACCCTAAACCTAAACCACCCTAAAATTTAAACAATCCTAAACCCTAAACCTTAAACCATAAACCCTAAATTTTAAACCATAAATCTAAGAATAACCATAACCCTAACTCTAACCCTAAACCTAAACCTAACCCTAACCCCAACCCTAACCTTAACCCCATAACCCTAACCCTAACCTTAAGCCTAACATAACCCCATAACCCTAACTCTAACCCTAACTCTAACCCTAACTCTAACCCTAATGCTAACCCTAACCCTAACCCTAACCCTAACCCTAACCCTAACCCATTAACCTTAATCCCTAAATCCTAAAACCTGAACAACCATAAATCCTAAACCCTGAACAACCCTAAATCATAAACCCTGAATAACCCTAAACACTAACCTCTAAACAACCCTAAACAACCCTAATCACTAAACCATAAACAACCCTAAACACTAAACCCTAAACAACCCTATACCCTAAACCTTAAACACTAAACCCTAAATAACCCTAAACCCTAAACCATTAACACTATACCCTAAACAACACTAAACACTTAACCCAAAACAACCCTAAAACCTAAACCTTAAACACTAAACCTTAAACAACCCTAAACCCTAAACACTAAACCCTAAACAACCCTAAACTTTTAACCCTAAACTCTATACCCTAAACAACCCTAAACCTTAAACAATCCTAAACTCTAAACCCTAAACCCTTAACGTAAACCACCCTAAATCTTAAACAATCCTAAACCCTAAACCTTAAACCCTAAACACTAAACTCTAAACCCTAAACCTAACAATAACCATAACCCTAACCCTCACCCCTAACCCTTACCCTAACCCTAACCCTAACCCTAATCCTAACCCTAACCATAACCCTAACCCTAACCCTAACCCTAACCCTAAACCTAATCCTAACCCTAACCTTAACCCTAATCCTAACCCTAACCCTAACCCTAACCCCTTAACCTTAATCCCTAAATCCTAAACCCTGAACAACCATGAATCCTAAACCCTGAACAACCCTAAATCATAAACCCTGAATAACCCTAAACACTAACCTCTAAACAACCCTAAACAACCCTAATCACTAAACCATAAACAACCCTAAACACTAAACACTAAACAACCCTATACCCTAAACCTTAAACACTAAACCCTAAATAACCCTAAACCCTAAACCATTAACACTATACCCTAAACAACACTAAACACTAAACCCAAAACAACCCTAAAACCTAAACCTTAAACACTAAACCTTAAACAACCCTAAACCCTAAACACTAAACCCTAAACAACCCTAAACTTTTAACCCTAAACTCTATACCCTAAACAACCCTAAACCTTAAACAATCCTAAACTCTAAACCCTAAACCCTTAACGTAAACCACCCTAAATCTTAAACAATCCTAAACCCTAAACCTTAAACCCTAAACACTAAACCCTAAACCCTAAACCTAACAATAACCATAACCCTAACCCTAACCCCTAACCCTTACCCTAACCCTAACCCTAACACTAACCCTAACCCTAACCCTAACCCTAACCCTAACCCTAACCCTAAACCTAATCCTAACCCTAACCCTAACCCTAATCCTAACCCTAACCCTAACCCTAACCCTAACCGTAACCATAACACTAAACTCTAAACCCTAAACCTAATCCACCCTAAACCTTGAACAATCCTAAACCATAAACTTTAAACCCTAAACCCTAAATCTAACAATAAACATAAACCTAACCCTAAATCTAACCCTAACCCTATCCCTAACCCTAAACCTAACTCTGACCCTAACCCTAACCCTAATCCTAACACTAACCATAACCCTAACCCTAACACTAACCCTAACCTTAACCCTAACCATAACCCTAAACCTAACCCTAACTCTAACCCTAACTCTAACCCTAACCGTAACCATAATACTAAACTCTAAACCCTAAACCTAATCCACCCTAAATCTTAAACAATCTTAAACCATAAACCTTAAACCCTAAACCCTAAATCTAACAATAAACCTAAACCTAACCCTAAATCTAACCCTAACCCTAACCCTAACCCTAAACCTAAACCTGACCCTAACCCTAACCCTAATCCTAACACTAATCATAACCCAAACACTAACCCTAACCCTAAACATAAACCTAACCTTAAAACTCACACTATCCCTAATTCTAACACTAAACCCTAAACTTTAAATCTAACCCTAACCCTAACCCTACCCTTAACCCTAACCCTATCCCTAAACCTAACCCTGACCCTAATCCTAACACTAACCCTATTTCTAATTCTAACCCTAACACTAATCCTAAACTAAAACCTAACCCCCTAATAATAACCCTAACACTAAACCTAACCCTAACCCTAACCCTAACCCTAACCCTAACACTAACCCCTAACCCCTAACCCCTAACACTAACCCTAACCCTAACCCCTAACCCTAACCCTAACCCTAACCTTAACCCTAATTCTAACCCTAACCCTATCCCTAACCCTAACCCTTACCCTAACACTAACACTAACCTTAACCCTAACCCTAACCTTAAACCTCACCCTAACCCTCACCTTAACCCTAAACCTAACCCTAACACTAACCCTAACACCCTAAATCCTAAACCTTTAACCCCGAAAAACCCTAAACACTAATTCCAAAAGCACCCTAAACCCTAAACTATAAACACTAAAAGCTAAAAAACCCTAAACCCTAAACCCTAAACACTAAACCCTAAACAAGCCTAAACCCTAAAACCATTAACACTATACCCTAAACAACCCTAAACCCTTAACCCTAAACATTATACCCTAAACCCTAAAACACTATACAACCTTAAACCCTAAACCTTAAAATATCCTAAATCATAAATCCTGAACTACCCTAAACACTAAATTATAAACAACCCTAAAAAACCCTAAACAACTCTAAACGCTAAACCTAAACAACCCTAACCATTAAACAATCTTAAACGCTAAATTCTATACCCTAAACCTAAACCACCCTAAAATTTAAACAATCCTAAACCCTAAACCTTAAACCATAAACCCTAAATTTTAAACCATAAATCTAAGAATAACCATAACCCTAACTCTAACCCTAAACCTAAACCTAACCCTAACCCCAACCCTAACCTTAACCCCATAACCCTAACCCTAACCTTAAGCCTAACATAACCCCATAACCCTAACTCTAACCCTAACTCTAACCCTAACTCTAACCCTAATGCTAACCCTAACCCTAACCCTAACCCTAACCCTAACCCTAACCCATTAACCTTAATCCCTAAATCCTAAAACCTGAACAACCATAAATCCTAAACCCTGAACAACCCTAAATCATAAACCCTGAATAACCCTAAACACTAACCTCTAAACAACCCTAAACAACCCTAATCACTAAACCATAAACAACCCTAAACACTAAACCCTAAACAACCCTATACCCTAAACCTTAAACACTAAACCCTAAATAACCCTAAACCCTAAACCATTAACACTATACCCTAAACAACACTAAACACTTAACCCAAAACAACCCTAAAACCTAAACCTTAAACACTAAACCTTAAACAACCCTAAACCCTAAACACTAAACCCTAAACAACCCTAAACTTTTAACCCTAAACTCTATACCCTAAACAACCCTAAACCTTAAACAATCCTAAACTCTAAACCCTAAACCCTTAACGTAAACCACCCTAAATCTTAAACAATCCTAAACCCTAAACCTTAAACCCTAAACACTAAACTCTAAACCCTAAACCTAACAATAACCATAACCCTAACCCTCACCCCTAACCCTTACCCTTACCCTAACCCTAACCCTAACCCTAATCCTAACCCTAACCATAACCCTAACCCTAACCCTAACCCTAACCCTAAACCTAATCCTAACCCTAACCTTAACCCTAATCCTAACCCTAACCCTAACCCTAACCCTAACCGTAACCATAACACTAAACTCTAAACCCTAAACCTAATCCACCCTAAACCTTAAACAATCCTAAACCATAAAACTTAGACCCTAAATCCTAAATCTAACAATAAACCTAAACCTAACCCTAAATCTAACCCTAACCCTAACCCTAACCCTAAACCCTCCCTGACTTTAACCCTAACCCTAACCCTAACCCTAACCCTAAACCTAACCCTGACCCTAATCCTAACACTAACCCTATTTCTAACTCTAACCCTAACACTAAT
>NC_137966.1:28756190-28773690 GCF_963924665.1 Micromys minutus | reverse complement strand
AACCCTAACCCCAACCCTAACCTTAACCCCATAACCATAACCCTAACCTTAAGCCTAACATAACCACATAACCCTAACCCTAACCCTCACCCTAACCCTAACCATAACCCTAACACTAACCCTAACCCTAACCCTAACCCCTAACTTCTAACCCTAACCCTAACCCTAACCCCTAACCCTAACCCTAACCCTAACCCTAACCTTACCCTAAACCTAACCCTAACCCTAACCCTAACCCTAACCCTAACCCTAACCCTAACCCTAACCTTAACCCTAACCCTAACCTTAACCCTAACACTAACCCTAACCCCTAACCCTTACCCTAACCCTAACCCTAACCCTAACCCTAACCTAACCCTAACCCTAACCTTAACCCTAATCCTAACCCTAACCCTAACAATAACCCTAACCGTAACCATAACACTAAACTCTAAACCCTAAACCTAATCCACCCTAAACCTTTAACAATCCTAAACCATAAACCGTAGACCCTAAACCATAAATCTAACAATAAACCTAAACCTAACCCTAAATCTAACCCTAACCCTAAACCCTCCCTGACCCTAACCCTAACCCTAACCCTAACCCTAACCCTAAACCTAACCCTGACCCTAATCCTAACACTAAACCTATTTCTAATTCTAACCCTAACACTGATCCTAAACTTAAACCTAACCCCCTAATAATAACCCTAACCCTAACACTAACCCTAACCCTAACCCTAACCTTAACCCTACCCTAACCCTAACCCTAACCCTAACCCAAACCCTAAAACTAACCCCCTAACTTTTACCCTAACCCTAACCCTAACCCTAACACTTACCATAATCCTAACCCTAACCCTAACCCAATCCCTAACCCTAACCCTAACCGTAACCATAACACTAAACTCTAAACCCTAAACCTAATCTACCCTAAACCTTAAACAATCCTAAACCATAAACATTAAACCCTAAACCCTAAATCTAACAATAAACCTAAACCTAACCCTAAATCTAACCCTAACCCTATCCCTAACCCTAAACCTAACCCTGACCCTAACCCTAAACCTAATCCTAACAGTAACCATAACCCTAACCCTAACACTAACCCTAACCTTAACCCTAACCCTAACCCTAACAATAACCCTAAACCTAACTCTAACCCTAACCCTAACCCTAACCGTAACCATAATACTAAACTTTAAACCCTAAACCTAATCCACCCTAAACCTTAAACAATCCTAAACCATAAACCTTAAACCCTAAACCCTAAATCTAACAATAAACCTAAACCTAACCCTAAATCTAACCCTAACCCTAACCCTAACCCTAAACCTAAACCTGACCCTAACCCTAACCCTAATCCTAACACTAATCATAACCCAAACACTAACCCTAACCCTAACCCTAAACCTAACCCTAAACCTCACACTATTCCTAATCCTAACACTAAACCCTAAACTTTAAATCTAATCCTAACCCTAACCCTACCCTTAACCCTAACCCTAACCCTATCCCTAAACCTAACACTGACCCTAATCCTAACACTAACCCTATTTCTAAATCTAACCCTAACACTAATCCTTAACTAAAACCTAACCCCCTAATAATAACCCTAACACTAAACCTAACCCTAACCCTAACCCTAACCGTAACCCTAACACTAACGCCTAACCCCTAACACTAACCCTAACCCTAACCCCTAACCCTAACCCTAACCCTAACCCTAACCCTAATCCTAACCCTAACCCTAACCCTAACCCTAACCCTAACCCTAACCCTATCCCTAACCCTAACCCTTACCCTAACACTAACACTAACCTTAACCCTAACCCTAACCTTAACCCTCACCCTAACCCTCACCTTAACCCTAAACCTAACCCTAACACTAACCCTAACACCCTAAATCCTAAACCCTAAACCCCGAAAAACCCTAAACACTAATTCCAAAAGCACACTAAACCCTAAACTATAAACACTAAACGCTAAAAAACCCTAAACCCTAAACCCTAAACACTAAACCCTAAACAAGCCTAAACCCTAAAACCATTAACACTATACCCTAAACAACCCAAAACCCTTAACACTAAACATTATACCCTAAACCCTAAAACACTATACAACCTTAAACCCTAAACCTTAAAATATCCTAAATCATAAATCCTGAACAACCCTACACAAAATCATAAACAACCCTCAAAAACCCTAAACAACTCTAAACGCTAAAACCTAAACAACCCTAACCATTAAACAATATGAAAAGCTAAATTCTATACCCTAAACCTAAACCACCCTAAAACTTAAACAATCCTAAATCCTAAACCTTAAACCATAAACCCTAAATTTTAAACAATAAATCTAAGAATAACCATAATCCTAACCCTAACCCTAAACCTAAACCTAACCCTAACCCCAACCCTAACCTTAACCCCATAACCCTAAACCTAACCTTAAGCCTAACATAACCCCATAACCCTAACTCTAACCCTAACTCTAACCCTAATGCTAACCCTAACCCTAACGCTAACTCTAACCCCTTAACCTTAATCCCTAAATCCTAAACCCTGAACAACCATAAATCCTAAACCCTGAACAACCCTAAATCATAAACCCTGAATAACCCTAAACACTAACCTCTAAACAACCCTAAACAACCCTAATCACTAAACCATAAACAACCCTAAACACTAAACCCTAAACAACCCTATACCTTAAACCTTAACACTAAACCCTAAATAACCCTAAACCCTAAACCATTAACACTATACCCTAAACAACACTAAACACTAAACCCAAAACAACCCTAAAACCTAAACCTTAAACACTAAACCTTAAATAACCCTAAACCCTAAACACTAAACCCTAAAGAAGCCTAAACTTTTAACCCTAAACACTATACCCTAAACAACCCTAAACCTTAAACAATCCTAAACTCTAAACCCTAAACCCTTAACCTAAACCACCCTAAATCATAAACAATCCTAAACCCTAAACCTTAAACCGTAAACACTAAACTCTAAACCCTAAACCTAACAATAACCATAACCCTAACCCTAACCCCTAACCCTTACCCTAACCCTAACCCTAACCCTAACCCTAATCCTAAACCTAACCCTAACTCTAACCCTAACCCTAACCCTAACCCTAAACCTAACCCTAACCTTAACCCTAATCCTAACCCTAACCCTAACCCCAACCGTAACCCTAACCCTAAACCTAATCCTAACCCTAACCCTAACCCTAACCCTAACCCTAACGCTAACCCTATCCCTAACCCTAAACCTAATCCTAACCCTAATCTTAACCCTAATCCTAACCCTAACCCTAACCCTAACCGTAACCATAACACTAAACTCTAAACCCTAAACCTAATCCACCCTAAACCTTAAACAATCCTAAACCATAAACCTTAGACCCTAAATCCTAAATCTAACAATAAACCTAAACCTAACCCTAAATCTAACCCTAACCCTAACCCTAACCCTAAACCCTGCCTGACCCTAACCCTAACCCTAACCCTAAACCTAACCCTGACCCTAATCCTAACACTAACCCTATTTCTAATTCTAACCCTAACACTAATCATAAACTTAAACCTAACCCCCTAATTATAACCCTAACCCTTTCACTAACCCTAACCCTTAAACCTAACCCTAACCCTAACCCTAACCCTAACCTAACCCTAAACCTAACCCTAACCCTAACCCTAACCCTAACCTAACCCTAACCCTAACCCTAACCCTAACACAAACCCTAACACTAACCCCCTAACTATTACCCTAACCCTAACCCTAACCCTAAACCTAACCCTTACCATAACCCTAACCCTAAACCTAACTCCATCCCTAACTCTAACCCTAACCGTAACCATAACACTAAACTCTAAACCCTAAACCTTATCCACCCTAAACTTTAAACAATCCTAAACCATAAACCTTAAACCCTAAACCCTAAATCTAACAATAAACCTAAACCTAACCCTAAATCTAACCCTAACCCTATCCCTAACCCTAAACCTAACCCTGACCCTAACCCTAACCCTAATCCTAACACTAACCATAACCCTAACCCTAACACTAACCCTAACCTTAACCCTAACCCTAACCCTAAACCTAACCCTAACTCTAACCCTAACCCTAACCATAACCCTAACCATAATACTAAACTCTAAACCCTAAACCTAATCCACCGTTAAACTTAAACAATCCTAAACCATAAACCTTAAACCCTAAACCCTAAATCTAACAATAAACCTAAACCTAACCCTAAATCTAACCCTAACCCTAACCCTAACCCTAAAAATAAACCTTACCCTAACCCTAATCCTAATCCTAACACTAATCATAACCCAAACACTAACCCTAAACCTAACCCTAAACCTAACCCTAAACCTCACACTATCCCTAATCCTAACACTAAACCCTAAACTTTAATTCTAACCCTAACTTTAACCCTACCCTTAACCCTAACCCTAACCATATTTCTAAACCTAACCCTGACCCTAATCCTAACACTAACCCTATTTCTAATTCTAACCCTAACACTCATCCTAAACTAAAACCTAACACCCTAATAATAACCCTAACACTAAACCTAACCCTAACCCTAACCCTAACCCTAACCCTAACACTAACCCCTAACCCCTAACACTAACCCTAACCCAAACCCCTAACCCTAACCCTAACCCTAACCCTAACCTTAACCCTAACCCTAACCCTAACCATAAACCTATCCCTAACCCTAACCCTTATTCTAACACTAACACTAACATTAACCCTAACCCTAACCTTAACCCTCACCCTAACCCTCACCTTAACCCTAAACCTAACCCTAACACTAACACTAACTCCCTAAATCCTAAACCCTAAACCCCGAAAAACCCTAAACACTAATTCCAAAAGCACGCTAAACCCTAAACTATAAACACTAAACGCTAAAAAACCCTAAACCCTAAACCCTAAACACTAAACCCTAAACAAGCCTAAACCCTAAAACCATTAACACTATACCCTAAACAACCCTAAACCCTTAACACTAAACATTATACCCTAAACCCTAAAACACTGTACAACCTTAAACCCTAAACCTTAAAATATCCTAAATCATAAATCCTGAACAACCCTAAACACTAAATCATAAACAACCCTAAAAAACCCTAAACAACTCTAAACGCTAAACCTAAACAACCCTAAACATTAAACAATCTTAAACGCTAAACCCTATACCCTAAACCTAAACCACCCTAAAACTTAAACAATCCTAAACCCTAAACCTTAAACCATAAACATTAAATTTTAAACCAAAAATCTAAGAATAACCATAACCCTATCCCTAACCCTAAACCTAAACCTAACCTTAACCCCAACCCTAACCTTAACCCCATAACCCTAACCCTAACCTTAAGCCTAACATAACCCCATAACCTTAACTCTAACCCTAACTCTAACCCTAATGCTAACCCTAACCCTAACCCTAACCCTAACCTTAACCCCTTAACCTTAATCCCTAAATCCTAAACCCTGAACAACCATAAATCCTAAAACCTGAACAACCCTAAATCATAAACCCTGAATAACCCTAAACACTAACCTCTAAACAACCCTAAACAACCCTAATCACTAAACCATAAACAACCCTAAACACTAAACCCTAAACAACCCTATACCTTAAACCTTAAACACTAAACCCTAAATAACCCTAAACCCTAAACCATTAACACTATACCCTAAACAACACTAAACACTAAACCCAAAGCAACCCTAAAACCTAAACCTTAAACACTAAACCTTAAACAACCCTAAACCCTAAACACTAAACCCTAAACAACCCTAAACTTTTAACCCTAAACACTATACCCTAAACAACCCTAAACCTTAAACAATCCTAAACTCTAAACCCTAAACTCGTAACCTAAACCACCCTAAATCTTAAACAATCCTAAACCCTAAACCTTAAACCCTAAACACTAAACCCTAAACCATAAACCTAACAATAACCATAACCCTAACCCTAACCCCTAACCCTTACCCTAACCCTAACCCTAACCCTAATCCTAACCCTAACCCTAACCCTAACCCTAACCCTAACCCTAACCCTAACCCTAACCTAAACCTAATCCTAACCCTAAACTTAACCCTAATCCTAACCCTAACCCTAACCCTAAACCTAACCGTAACCATAACACTAAACTCTAAACCCTAAACCTAATCCACCCTAAACCTTAAACAATCCTAAACCATAAACTTTAGACCCTAAATCCTAAATCTAACAATAAACCTAAACCTAACCCTAAATCTAACCCTAACCCTAATCCTAAACCTAAACCCTCCCTGACCTTAACCCTAACCCTAACCCTAACCCTAACCCTGAACCTAATCCTGACCCTAATCCTAACACTAACCCTATTTCTAATTCTAACCCTAACACTAATCCTAAACTTAAACCTAACCCCCTAATAATAACCCTAACCCTAACACTAACACTAACCCCTAACCCTAACCCTAACCCTAACCCTAACCCTAACCTAACCCTAACCCTAACCCTAAACCTAACCCTAACACTAAACCCCTAACTTTTACCCTAACCCTAACCCTAACATTAACCCTAACCTTAACCGTAATCCTAACCCTAACCCTAACCCTAACCCTAACCCTAACTCTAACCCTAACCCTAACCCTAACCGTAACCATAATACTAAAGTCTAAACCCTAAACCTAATCTACCCTAAACCTTAAACAATCCTAAACCTTAAACCTTAAACCCTAAACCCTAAATCTAACAATAAACCTAAACCTAACCCTAAATCTAACCCTAACCCTAACCCTAACCCTAAACCTAAACCTGACCCTAACCCTAACCCTAATAATAACACAAATCATAACCCAAACACTAAACCTAACCCTAACTCTAAACCTAACCCTAAACCTTACACTATCCCTAATCCTAACACTAAACCCTAAACTTTAAATCTAACCCTAAACCTAACTCTACCCTTAACCCTAAACCTAACCATATCCCTAAACCTAACCCTGACCCTAATCCTAACACTAACCCTATTTCTAATTCTAACCCTAACACTAATCCTAAACTAAAACCTAACCCCCTAATAATAACCCTAACACTAAACCTAACCCTAACCCTAACCCTAACCCTAACCCTAACACTAACCCCTAACCCCTAACACTAACCCTAACACTAACCCCTAACCCTAACCCTAACCCTAACCCTAACCCTATCCCTAACCCTAACCCTTACCCTAACACTAACACTAACCTTAACCCTAACCCTAACCTTAACCCTCACATTAACCCTCACCTTAACCTTAAACCTAACCCTAACACTAACCCTAACACCCTAAATCCTAAACCCTAAACCCCGAAAAACCCTAAACACTAATTCCAAAAGCACCCCAAACCCTAAACTATAAACACTAAACGCTAAGAAACCCTAAACCCTAAACCCTAAACACTAAACCCTAAACAAGCCTAAACCCTAAAACCATTAACACTATACCCTAAACAACCCTAAACCCTTAACCCTAAACATTATACCCTAAACCCTAAAACACTATACAACCTTAAACCCTAAACCTTAAAATATCTTAAATCATAAATACTGAACAACCCTAAACACTAAATTATAAACAACCCTAAAAAACCCTAAACAACTCTAAACGCTAAAACCTAAACAACCCTAACCATTAAACAATCTTAAACGCTAAATTCTATACCCAAAACCTAAACCACCCTAAAACTTAAACAATCCTAAACCCTAAACCTTAAACCATAAGCCCTAAATTTTAAACCATAAATCTAAGAATAACCATAACCCTATCCCTAACCCTAAACCTAAACCTAACCCTAACCCCAACCCTAACCTTAACCCCATAACCCTAACCCTAACCTTAAGCCTAACATAACCCCATAACCCTAACTCTAACCCTAACTCTAACCCTAATGTTAACCCTAACCCTAACCCTAACCCAAACCCTAACCCCTTAAGCTTAATCCCTAAATCCTAAACCCTGAACAACCATAAATCCTAAACCCTGAACAACCCTAAATCATAAACCCTGAATAACCCTAAACTCTAACCTCTAAACAACCCTAAACAACCCTAATCACTAAACCATAAACAACCCTAAAAACTAAACCCTAAACAACCCTATACCCTAAACTTTAAACACTAAACCCTAAATAACCCTAAACCCTAAACCATTAACACTATACCCTAAACAACACTAAACACTAAACCCAAAACAACCCTAAAACCTAAACCTTAAACAATAAACCTTAAACAACCCTAAACCCTAAACACTAAACCCTAAACAACCCTAAACTTTTAACCCTAAACACTATACCCTAAACAACCCTAAACCTTAAACAATCCTAAACTCTAAACCCTAAACCCTTAACCTAAACCACCCTAAATCTTAAAAAATCCTAAACCCTAAACCTTAAACCCTAAACAATAAACCCTAAACCCTAAACCTAACAATAACCATAACCCTAACCCTAACACCTAACCCTTACCCTAACCCTAACCCTAACCCTAATCCTCACCCTAACCCTAACCCTAATCCTAACCCTAACCCTAACCCTAACCCTAAACCTAATCCTAACCCCAACCTTAACCCTAATCCTAACCCTAACCCTAACGCTAACCCTAACCGTAATCATAACAATAAACTCTAAACCCTAAACCTAATCCACCCTAAACCTTAAACAATCTTAAACCATAAACCTTAGACCCTAAATCCTAAATCTAACAATAAACCTAAACCTAACCCTAAATCTAACCCTAACCCTAACCCTAACCCTAAACCCTCACTGACCCTAACCCTAACCCTAACCCTAACCCTAACCCTAACCCTAAACCTAACCCTGACCCTAATGCTAACACTAACCCTATTTCTAATTCTAACCCTAACACTAATCCTAAACTTAAACCTAACCCCCTAATAATAACCCTAACCCTAACACTAACCCTAACCCCTAACCCTAACCCTAACCCTAACCCTAACCCTAACCCTAACCCAAACCCTAACACTAACGCCCTAACTTTTACCCTAACCCTAATCCTAACCCTAACCCTAACCAGTAACATAAACCTAACCCTAACCGTAACCCCATCCCTAACCCTAACCCTAACCGTAACCATAACACTAAACTCTAAACCCTAAACCTAATCCACCCTAAACCTTAAAAAATCCTAAACCATAAACCTTAAACCCTAAACCCTAAATCTAACAATAAATCTAAACCTAACCCTAAATCTAACCCTAACCCTATCCCTAACCCTAAACCTAACCCTGACCCTAACCCTAACCCTAATTCTAACACTAACCATAACCCTAAACCTAACACTAACCCTAACCTTAACCCTAACCCTAACCCAAACCCTAACCCTAACTCTAACAATAACCCTAACCCTAACCATAACCATAATACTAAACTCTAAACCCTAAACCTAATCTACCCTAAACCTTAAACAATCCTAAACCTTAAACCTTAAACCCTAAACCCTAAATCTAACAATAAACCTAAACCTAACCCTAAATCTATCCCTAACCCTAACCCTAACCCTAAACCTAAACCTGACCCTAACCCTAACCCTAATAATAACACTAACATAACACAAACACTAACCCTAACCCTAACCCTAAACCTAACCCTAAACCTCACACTATCCCTAATCCTAACACTAAACCCTAAACTTTAAATCTAACCCTAACCCTAACCCTAACCCTACCCTTAACGCTAACCCTAACCATATCGCTAAACCTAACCCTGACCCTAATCCTAACACTAACCCTATTTCTAATTCTAACCCTAACACTAATCCTAAACTAAAACGTAACCCCCTAATAATAACCCTAACACTAAACCTAACCCTAACCCTAACCCTAACACTAACACTAACACTAACCCCTAACCCCTAACACTAACCCTAACCCTAACCCTTAACCCTAACCCTAACCCTAACCCTAAACTTAACCCTAACCCTAACCCTAACCCTAACCTTATCCCTAACCCTAACCCTTACCCTAACACTAAAACTAACCTTAACCCTAACCCTAACCTTAACCCTCACCCTAACCCTCACCTTAACCCTAAACCTAACCCTAAAACTAACCCTAACACCCTAAATCCTAAACCCTAAACCCCGAAAAACCCTAAACACTAATTTCAAAAGCACCCTAAACCCTTAAACCTAAACATTATACCCTAAACCCTAAAACATTATACAGCCTTAAACCCTAAACCTTAAAATATCCTAAATCATAAATCCTGAACAACCCTAAACACTAAATCATAAACAACCCTAAAAAACCCTAAACAACTCTAAACGCTAAAACCTAAACAACCCTAATCATTAAACAATCTTAAACTCTAAACCCTATACCCTAAACGTAAACCACCCTAAAACTTAAACAATCCTAAACCCTAAACCTTAAACCATAAACCCTAAATTTTAAACCATAAATCTAAGAATAACCATAACCCTAACCCTAACCCTAAACCTAAACCTAACCCTAACCCCAACCCTAACCTTAAACCCATAACCCTAACCCTAACCTTAAGCCTAACATAACCCCATAACCCTAACTCTAAACCTAACTCTAACCCTAATGCTAACCCTAACCCTAACCCTAACCATAACCCTAACGCCTTAACCTTAATCCCTAAATCCTAAACCCTGAACAACCATAAATCCTAAACCCTGAACAACCCTAAATCATAAACCCTGAATAACCCTAAACACTAACCTCTAAACAACCCTAAAGAACCCTAATCACTAAACCATAAACAACCCTAAACACTAAACCCTAAACAACCCTATACCCTAAACCTTAAACACTAAACCCTAAATAACCCTAAACCCTAAACCATTAACACTATACCCTAAACAACACTAAACACTAAACCCAAAAAAACCCTAAAACCTAAACCTTAAACACTAAACCTTAAACAATCCTAAACCCTAAACACTAAATCCTAAACAACCCTAAACTTTTAACCCTAAACACTATACCCTAAACAACCCTAAACCTTAAACAATCCTAAAGTCTAAACCCTAAACCCTTAACCTAAACCACCCTAAATCTTAAACAATCCTCAACCCTAAACCTTAAACCCTAAACACTAAACCCTAAACCCTAAACCTAACAATAACCATAACCCTTACCCTAACCCCTAACCCTTACCCTAACCCTAACTCTAACCCTAATCCTAACCCTAACCCTAACCCTAACCCTAACCCTAACCCTAACCCTAACCCTAACCCTAACCCTAACCCTAACCCTAACCCTAACCCCTTAACCTTAATCCCTAAATCCTAAACCCTGAACAACCATAAATCCTAAACCCTGAACAACCCTAAATCATAAACCCTGAATAACCCTAAACACTAACCTCTAAACAACCCTAAACAACCCTAATCACTAAACCATAAACAACCCTAAACACTAAACCCTAAAACCCTATACCCTAAACTTTAAACACTAAACCCTAAATAACCCTAAACCCTAAACCATTAACACTATACCCTAAACAACACTAAACACTAAACCCAAAACAACCCTAAAACCTAAACCTTAAACACTAAACCTTAAACAACCCTAAACCCTAAACACTAAACCCTAAATAACCCTAAACTTTTAACCCTAAACACTATACCCTAAACAACCCTAAACCTTAAACAATCCTAAACTCTAAACCCTAAACCCTTAACCTAAACCACTCTAAATCTTAAACAATCCTAAACCCTAAACCTTAAACCCTAAACACTAAACCCTAAACCCTAAACCTAACAATAACCATAACCCTAACCCTAACCCCTAACCCTTACCCTAACCCTAACCCTAACCCTAATCCTAACCCTAACCCTAACCCTAACCCTAACCCTAACTCTAACCCTAAACCTAATCCTAACCCTAACCTTAACCCTAATCCTAACCCTAACCCTAACCCTAACCGTAACCATAACACTAAACTCTAAACCCTAAACCTAATCCACCCTAAACCTTAAACAATCCTAAACCATAAATCTTAGACCCTAAATCCTAAATCTAACAATAAATCTAAACCTAACCCTAAATCTAACCCTAACCCTAACCCTAACCCTAAACCCTCCCTGACCCTAACCCTAAACCTAACACTAACCCTAACCCTAACCCTAAACCTAACCCTGACCCTAATCCTTACACTAACCCTTTTTCTAATTCTAACCCTAACACTAATCCTAAACTTAAACCTAACCCCCTAATAATAACCCTAACCCTAACACTAACCCTAACCCAAAACCCTAACCCTAACCCTAACCCTAACCCTAACCCTAAACATTACCCTAACCCTAACCCTAACCCTAACCCTAACCCTAACACTAACCATAACCATAACACTAAACTCTAAACCGTAAACCTAATCCACCCTAAACCTTAAACAATCCTAAACCATAAACCTTAAACCCTAAACCCTAAATCTAACAATAAACCTAAACCTGACCTTAAATCTAACCCTAACCCTAACCCTAACCCTAAACCTTACCCTGACCCTAACCCTAACCCTAATCCTAACACTAACCATAACCCTAACCCTAACCCTAACCCTAACCTTAACCCTAACCCTAACCCTAACCCTAACCCTAACCCTAACCCTAACCCTAAACCTAACCCTAACCCCTTAACCTTAATCCCTAAATCCTAAACCTTGAACAACCATAAATCCTAAACCCTGAACAACCCTAAATCATAAATCCTGAATAACCCTAAACACTAACCTCTAAACAACCCTAAACAACCCTAATCACTAAACCATAAACAACCCTAAACACTAAACCCTAAACAACCCTATACCCTAAACTTTAAACACTAAACCCTAAATAACCCTAAACCCTAAACCATTAACACTATACCCTAAACAACACTAAACATTAACCCAAAACAACCCTAAAGCCTAAACCTTAAACACTAAAACTTAAACAACCCTAAACCCTAAACACTAAAGCCTAAACAACCCTAAACTTTTAACCCTAAACACTATACCCTAAACAACCCTAAACCTTAAACAATCCTAAAGTCTAAACCCTAAACCCTTAACCTAAACCACCCTAAATCTTAAACAATCCTAAACCCTAAACCTTAAACCCTAAACACTAAACCCTAAACCCTAAACCTAAAAATAACCATAACCCTAACCCTAACACCTAACCCTTACCCTAACCCTAACCCTAACCCTAATCCTAACCCTAACCCTAACCCTAACCCTAACCCTAACCCTAACCCTAACTCTAAACCTAATCCTAACCCTAACCTTAACCCTAATCCTAACCCTAACCCTAACCCTAACCGTAACCATAACACTAAACTCTAAACCCTAAACCTAATCAACCCTAAACCTTAAACAATCCTAAACCATAAACCTTAGACCCTAAATCCTAAATCTAACAATAAACATAAACCTAACCCTAAATCTAACCCTAACCATAACCCTAACCCTAAACCCTCCCTGACCCTAACCCTAACCCTAACCCTAACCCTAACCCTAACCCTAAACCTAACCCTGACCCTAATCCTAACACTAACCCTATTTCTAATTCTAACCCTAGCACTAATCCTAAACGTAAACCTAACGCCCTAATAATAACCCTAACCCTAACACTAACACTAACCCCTAACCTTAACCCTAACCCTAACCCTAACCCTAACCCTAACCTTAACACTAACCCCTAACCCTTACCCTAACCCTAACCCTAACCCTAACTCTAACCATTACCTTAACCCTAACCCTAACCTAACCCTAACCCTAACCCTAACACTAAACGTAACCATAACACTAAACTCTAAACCCTAAACCTAATCCACCCTAAACCTTAAACAATCCTAAACCATAAACCTTAAACCCTAAACCCTAAATCTAACAATAAACCTAAACCTGACCTTAAATCTAACCCTAACCCTAACCCTAACCCTAAACCTTACCCTGACCATAACCCTAACCCTAATCCTAACACTAACCATAACCCTAACCCTAACCCTAACCTTAACCCTAACCCTAACCCTAACCCTAACCCTAACCCTAACCCTAACCCTAAACCTAACCCTAACCCCTTAACCTTAATCCCTAAATCCTAAACCCTGAACAACCATAAATCCTAAACTCTGAACAACCCTAAATCATAAATCCTGAATAACTCTAAACACTAACCTCTAAACAACCCTAAACAACCCTAATCACTAAACCATAAACAACCCTAAACACTAAACCCTAAAGAACCCTATACCCTAAACCTTAAACACTAAACCCTAAATAACCCTAAACCCTAAACCATTAACTCTATACCCTAAACAACACTAAACATTAACCCAAAACAACCCTAAAACCTAAACCTTAAACACTAAAACTTAAACAACCCTAAACCCTAAACACTAAAGCCTAAACAACCCTAAACTTTTAACCCTAAACACTATACCCTAAACAACCCTAAACCTTAAACAATCCTAAAGTCTAAACCCTAAACCCTTAACCTAAACCACCCTAAATCTTAAACAATCCTAAACCCTAAACCTTAAACCCTAAACACTAAACCCTAAACCCTAAACCTAACAATAACCATAACCCTAACCCTAACCCCTAACACTTACCCTAACCCTAACCCTAACCCTAATCCTAACCCTAACCCTAAACATAACCCTAACCCTACCCCTAACCCTAACTCTAAACCTAATCCTAACCCTAACCTTAACCCTAATCCTAACCCTAACCCTAACCCTAACCGTAACGATAACAATAAACTCTAAACCCTAAACCTAATCCACCCTAAAACTTAAACAATCCTAAACCATAAACCTTAGACCCTAAATCCTAAATCTAACAATAAACATAAACCTAACTCTAAATCTAACCCTAACCCTAACCCTAACCCTAAACCCTCCCTGACCCTAACCCTAACCCTAACCCTAACCCTAACCCTAACCCTAACCCTAACCCTAACCCTAACCCTAAACCTAACGCTGACCCTAATCCTAACACTAACCCTATTTCTAATTCTAACCCTAACACTAATCCTAAACGTAAACCTAACCCCCTAATAATAACCCTAACACTAACACTAACCCTAACCCCTAACCTTAACCCTAACCCTAACCCTAAACCTAACCCTAAAACTAACCCCTAACCCTTACCCTAACCCTAACCCTAACCCTAACCCTAACCATTACCCTAACCCTAACCCTAACCCTAACCTAACCCTAACCCTAACCCTAACACTAAACGTAACCATAACACTAAACTCTAAACCCTAAACCTAATCCACCCTAAACCTTAAACAATCCTAAACCATAAACCTTAAACCCTAAACCCTAAATCTAACAATAAACCTAAACCTGACCCTAAATCTAACCCTAACCCTAACCCTAACCCTAAACCTAACCCTGACCCTAACCCTAACCCTAATCCTAACACTAACCATAACCCTAACCCTAACCCTAACCCTAACCTTAACCCTAACCCTAACCCTAACCCTAACCCTAACCCTAACTCCTTAACCTTAATCCCTAAATCCTATTCCCTGAACAACCATAAATCTTAAACCCTGAATAACCCTAAACACTAACCTCTAAACAACCCTAAACAACCCTAATCACTAAACCATAAACAACCCTAAACACTAAACCCTAAACAACCCTATACCCTAAACCTTAAACACTAAACCCTAAATAACCCTAAACCCTAAACCATTAACACTATACCCTAAACAACACTAAACATTAACCCAAAACCACCCTAAAACCTAAACCTTAAACACTAAAACTTAAAAAAACCTAAACACTAAACACTAAAGCCTAAACAACCCTAAACTTTTAACCCTAAACACTATACCCTAAACAACCCTAAACTTTAAACAATCCTAAAGTCTAAACCCTAAACCCTTAACCTAAACCACCCTAAATCTTAAACAATCCTAAACCCTAAACCTTAAACCCTAAACACTAAACCCTAAACCCTAATCCTAACACTAACCATAACCCTAACCCTAACCCTAACCCTAACCCTTACCCTAACCCTAACCCTAATCCTAACCCTAACCCTAACCCTAACCCTAACCCTAACCCTAATTCTAACCCTAACTCTAAACCTAATCCTAACCCTAACCTTAACCCTAATCCTAACCCTAACCCTAACCGTAACCATAACACTAAACTCTAAACCCTAAACCTAATCCACCCTAAACCTTAAACAATCCTAAACCATAAACCTTAGACCCTAAATCCTAAATCTAAGAATAAAACTAAACCTAAACCTAAATCTAACCCTAACCCTAACCCTAACCCTAAACCCTCCCTGACCCTAACCCTAACCCTAACCCTAACCCTAACCCTAACCCTAAACCTAACCCTGACCCTAATCCTAACACTAACCCTATTTCTAATTCTAACCCTAACACTAATCCTAAACTTAAACCTAACCCCCTAATAATAACCCTAACCCTAACACTAACCCTAACCCCTAACCTTAACCCTAACCCTAACCCTAACCCTAACCCTAACACTAACCCCTAACCCTTACCCTAACCCTAACCCTAACCCTAACCCTAACCATTACCCTAACCCTAACCCTAACCCTAACCCTAACCCTAACACTAACCGTAACCATAACACTAAACTCTAATTCCTAAAACTAATCCACCCTAAACCTTAAACAATCCTAAACCATAAACCTTAAACCCTAAACCCTAAATCTAACAATAAACCTAAACCTAACCCTAAATCTAACCCTAACCCTAACCCTAACCCTAAACCTAACCCTGACCCTAACCCTAACCCTAATCCTAACACTAACCATAACCCTAACCCTAAACCTAACCCTAACCTTAACCCTAACCCTAACCCTAACCCTAACCCTAACCCTAACCTTAACCCTAACCCTAACCCCTTAACCTTAATCCCTAAATCCTAAACCCTGAACAACCATAAATCCTAAACGCTGAACAACCCTAAATCATAAACCCTGAATTACCCTAAACACTAACCTCTAAACAACCCTAAACAACCCTAATCACTAAACCATAAACAACCCTAAACACTAAACCCTAAACAACCCTATACCCTAAACCTTAAACACTAAACCCTAAATAACCCTAAACCCTAAACCATTAACACTATACCCTAAACAACACTAAACACTAAACCCAAAACAACCCTAAAACCTAAACCTTAAACACTAAACCTTAAACAACCCTAAACCCTAAACAGTAAACCCTAAACAACCCTAAACTTTTAACCCTAAACACTATACCCTAAACAACCCTATACCTTAAACAATCCTAAACTCTAAACCCTAAACCCTTAACCTAAACCACCCTAAATCTTAAACAATCCTAAACCCTAAACCTTAAACCCTAAACACAAAACCCTAAACCCTAAACCTAACAATAACCATAACCCTAACCCTAACACCTAACCCTTACCCTAACCCTAACCCTAACCCTAATCCTAACCCTAACCCTAACCCTAACCC
>NC_137966.1:28748690-28751190 GCF_963924665.1 Micromys minutus | reverse complement strand
TAACCCTAACCCTAACCCTAACCGTAACCATAATACTAAACTCTAAACCCTAAACCTAATCCACCCTAAACCTTAAACAATCCTAAACCATAAACTTTAAACCCTAAACCCAAAATCTAACAATAAACCTAAACCTAACCCTAAATCTAACCCTAACCCTAACCCTAACACTAACCTAAACCTGACCCTAACCCTAACCCTAATCCTAACACTAATCATAACCCAAACACTAACCCTAACCCTAACCCTAAACCTAACCCTAAACCTCACACTATCCCTAATCCTAACACTAAACCCTAAATTTTAAATCTAATCCTAACCCTAACCCTACCCTTAACCCTAACTCTAACCCTATACCTAAACCTAACCCTGACCCTAATCCTAACACTAACCCTATTTCTAATTCTAACCCTAAAACTAATCCTTAACTAAAACCTAACCCCCTAATAATAACCCTAACACTAAACCTAACCCTAACCCTAACCCTAGCCCTAACCCTAACACTAACCCCTAACCCCTAGCACTAACCCTAACCCTAACCCCTAACCCTAACCCTAACCCTAACCCTAACCCTAACCTTAACCCTAACCCTAACCCTATCCCTAACCCTAACCCTTACCCTAACACTAACACTAACCTTAACCCTAACCCTAACCTTAACCCTCACCCTAACCCTCACCTTAACCCTAAACCTAACCCTAACACTAACCCTAACACCCTAAATCCTAAACCCTAAACCCCGAAAAACCCTAAACACTAATTCCAAAAGCACCCAAAACCCTAAATTATAAACACTAAACAATAAAAAACCCTAAACCCTAAACCCTAAACACTAAACGCTAAACAAGCCTAAACCCTAAAACCATTAACACTATACCCTAAACAACCCTAAACCCTTAACCCTAAACATTATACCCTAAACCCTAAAACACTATACAAACTTAAACCCTATACCTTAAAATATCCTAAATCATAAATCCTGAACAACCCTAAACACTAAATTTTAAACAACCCTAAAAAACCCTAAACAACTCTAAACGCTAAAACCTAAACAACCCTAAACATTAAACAATCTTAAACGCTAAACCCTATACCCTAAACCTAAACCACCCTAAAACTTAAACAATCCTAAACCCTAAACCTTAAACCATAAACCCTAAATTTTAAACCATAAATCTAAGAATAACCATAACCCTAACCCTAAACCTAAACCTAAACCTAACCCTAACCCCAACCCTAACCTTAACCCCATAACCCTAACCCTAAACTTAAGCCTAACATAAACCCATAACCCTAACTCTAACCCTAACTCTAACCCTAATGCTAACCCTAACCCTAACCCTAACCCTAACCACTTAACCTTAATCCCTAAATCCTAAACCCTGAACAACCATAAATCCTAAACCCTGAAAAACCCTAAATCATAAACACTGAATAACCCTAAACACTAACCTCTAAACAACCCTCAACAAACCTAATCACTAAACCATAAACAACCCTAAACACTAAACCCTAAACAACACTATACCCTAAACCTTAAACACTAAACCCTAAATAACCCTAAACCCTAAACCATTAACACTATACCCTAAACAACACTAAACACTAAACCCAAAACAACCCTAAAACCTAAACCGTAAACACTAAACCTTAAACAACCCTAAGCCCTAAACACTAAACCCTAAACAACCCTAAACATTTAACCCTAAACACTATACCCTAAACAACCCTAAACCTTAAACAATCCTAAACTCTAAACCCTAAACCCTTAACCTAAACCACCCTAAATCTTAAACAATCCTAAACCCTAAACCTTAAACCCTAAACACTAAACCCTAAACCCTAACCCTAACCCTAACCCTAACCCTAACCTAACCCTAACCCTAACCCTAACCCTAACCTAACCCTAACCCTAACCCTAACCCTAACCCTAACCCTAACCCTAACAATAACCGTAACCATAACACTAAACTCAAAACCCTAAACCTAATCCACCCTAAACTTTAAACAATCCTAAACCATAAACCTTAAACCCTAAACCCTAAATCTAACAATAAACCTAAACCTGACCCTAAATCTAAACCTAACCCTAACCCTAACCCTAAACCTAACCCTGACCCTAACCATAACCCTAATCCTAACACTAACCATAACCTTAACCCTAACCCTAACCCTAACCTTAACCCTAACCCTAACCCTAACCCTAACCCTAACCCTAACCCTAACCCCTTATCCTTAATCCCTAAATCCGAAACCCTGAACAACCATAAATCCTAAACCCTGAACAACCCTAAATCATAAACCCTGAATAACCCTAAACACTAGCCTCTAAACAACCCTAAACAACCCTAATCACTAAACCATAAACAACCCTAAACACTGAACCCTAAACAACCCTATACCCTAAACCTTAAACACTAAACACTAAATAACCCTAAACCCTAAACCATTAACACTATACCCTAAACAACACTAAACACTAAACCCAAAACAACCCTAA
>NC_137966.1:28701190-28746190 GCF_963924665.1 Micromys minutus | reverse complement strand
AACCCTAATCCTAACCCTAACCCTAACCCTAATCCTAACCGTAACCCTAACACTAAACTCTAAACCCTAAACCTAATCCACCCTAAACCTTAAAAAATCCTAAACCATAAACCGTAGACCCTAAACCTTAATCTAACAATAAACCTAAACCAAACCCTAAATCTAACCCTAACCCTAAACCCTCCCTGACCCTAACCCTAACCCTAACCCTAACCCTAACCCTAACCCTAAACCTAACCCTGACCCTAATCCTAACACTATACCTATTTCTAATTCTATCCCTAACACTAATCCTAAACTTAAACCTAACCCCCTAATAATAACCCTAACCATAACACTAACCCTAACCCCTAACCCTAACCCTAACCCTAACCCTAACCTAACCCTAACCCTAACCCTAACCCTAACCCAAACCCTAACACTAACCCCCTAACTTTTACCCTAACCCTAAACCTAACCCTAACCCTAACTCTTACCATAACCCTAACCCTAACCCTAACCCCATCCCTAACCCTAACCCTAACCGTAACCATAACACTAAACTCTAAACCCTAAACCTAATCCACCCTAAATCTTAAACAATCCTAAACCCTAAACCTTAAACCCTAAACACTAAGCCCTAAAACCTAAACCTAACAATAACCATAACCCTAACCCTAACCCCTAACCCTTACCCTAACCCTAACCCTAACCCTAATCCTAACCATAACCCTAACCCTAACCCTAACCCTAACCCTAACCCTAACCCTAACCCTAAACCTAATCCTAACCCTAACCTTAACCCTAATCCTAACCCTAACCCTAACCCTATCCATTACCCTAACCCTAACCCTAACCCTAACCCTAACCCTAACCCTAACACTAACCGTAACCATAACACTAAACTCTAAACCCTAAACCTAATCCACCCTAAATTTTAAACAATCCTAAACCATAAACCGTAGACCCTAAACCCTAAATCTAACATTAAACCTAAACCTAACCCTAAATCTAACCCTAACCCTAAACCCTCCCTGACCCTAACCCTAACCCTAACCCTAACCCTAACCCTAACCATAACCCTAACCCCTAACCCTAACCCTAACCCTAACCCTAACCTAACCCTAACCCTAACCCTAACCCTAACCCAAACCGTAACACTAACCCCCTAACTTTTACCCTAACCCTAACCCTAACCCTAACCTTTACCAAAACCCTAACCCTAACACTAACCCCATCCCTAACCCTAACCCTAACTATAACCATAACACTAAACTCTAAACCCTAAACCTAATCCACCCTAAACCTTAAACAATCCTAAACCATAAACCTTAAACCCTAAACCCTAAATCTAACTATAAACCTAAACCTAACCGTAAATCTAACCCTAACCCTATCCCTAACCCTAAACTTAACACTGACCCTAACCCTAACCCTAATCCTAACACTAACCATAACCCTAACCCTAACACTAACCCTAACCTTAACCCTTACCCTAACCCTAACCCTAACCCTAACCCTAACTCTAACCCTAACCCTAACCCTAACCGTAACCATAATACTAAACTCTAAACCCTAAACCTAATCCACCCTAAACCTTAAACAATCCTAAACCATAAACTTTAAACCCTAAACCCAAAATCTAACAATAAACCTAAACCTAACCCTAAATCTAACCCTAACCCTAACCCTAACACTAACCTAAACCTGACCCTAACCCTAACCCTAATCCTAACACTAATCATAACCCAAACACTAACCCTAACCCTAACCCTAAACCTAACCCTAAACCTCACACTATCCCTAATCCTAACACTAAACCCTAAATTTTAAATCTAATCCTAACCCTAACCCTACCCTTAACCCTAACTCTAACCCTATACCTAAACCTAACCCTGACCCTAATCCTAACACTAACCCTATTTCTAATTCTAACCCTAACACTAATCCTTAACTAAAACCTAACCCCCTAATAATAACCCTAACACTAAACCTAACCCTAACCCTAACCCTAGCCCTAACCCTAACACTAACCCCTAACCCCTAACACTAACCCTAACCCTAACCCCTAACCCTAACCCTAACCCTAACCCTAACGCTAACCTTAACCCTAACCCTAACCCTATCCCTAACCCTAACCCTTACCCTAACACTAACACTAACCTTAACCATAACCCTAACCTTAACCCTCACCCTAACCCTCACCTTAACCCTAAACCTAACCCTAACACTAACCCTAACACCCTAAATCCTAAACCCTAAACCCCGAAAAACCCTAAACACTAATTCCAAAAGCACCCAAAACCCTAAATTATAAACACTAAACAATAAAAAACCCTAAACCCTAAACCCTAAACACTAAACCCTAAACAAGCCTAAACCCTAAAACCATTAACACTATACCCTAAACAACCCTAAACCCTTAACCCTAAACATTATACCCTAAACCCTAAAACACTATACAAACTTAAACCCTATACCTTAAAATATCCTAAATCATAAATCCTGAACAACCCTAAACACTAAATTATAAACAACCCTAAAAAACCCTAAACAACTCTAAACGCTAAAACCTAAACAACCCTAAACATTAAACAATCTTAAACGCTAAACCCTATACCCTAAACCTAAACCACCCTAAAACTTAAACAATCCTAAACACTAAACCTTAAACCATAAACCCTAAATTTTAAACCATAAATCTAAGAATAACCATAACCCTAACCCTAAACCTAAACCTAAACCTAACTCTAACCCCAACCCTAACCTTAACCCCATAACCCTAACCCTAAACTTAAGCCTAACATAAACCCATAACCCTAACTCTAACCCTAACTCTAACCCTAATGCTAACCCTAACCCTAACCCTAACCCTAACCACTTAACCTTAATCCCTAAATCCTAAACCCTGAACAACCATAAATCCTAAACCCTGAAAAACCCTAAATCATAAACCCTGAATAACCCTAAACACTAACCTCTAAACAACCCTAAACAAACCTAATCACTAAACCATAAACAACCCTAAACACTAAACCCTAAACAACACTATACCCTAAACCTTAAACACTAAACCCTAAATAACCCTAAACCCTAAACCATTAACACTATACCCTAAACAACACTAAACACTAAACCCAAAACAACCCTAAAACCTAAACCGTAAACACTAAACCTTAAACAACCCTAAACCCTAAACACTAAACCCTAAACAACCCTAAACTTTTAACCCTAAACACTATACCCTAAACAACCCTAAACCTTAAACAATCCTAAACTCTAAACCCTAAACCCTTAACCTAAACCACCCTAAATCTTAAAAAATCCTAAACCCTAAACCTTAAACCCTAAACACTAAACCCTAAACCCTAACCGTAACCCTAACCCTAACCCTAACCTAACCCTAACCCTAACCCTAACCCTAACCTAACCCTAACCCTAACCCTAACCCTAACCCTAACCCTAACCCTAACAATAACCGTAACCATAACACTAAACTCAAAACCCTAAACCTAATCCACCCTAAACTTTAAACAATCCTAAACCATAAACCTTAAACCCTAAACCCTAAATCTAACAATAAACCTAAACCTGACCCTAAATCTAAACCTAACCCTAACCCTAACCCTAAACCTAACCCTGACCCTAACCATAACCCTAATCCTAACACTAACCATAACCTTAACCCTAACCCTAACCCTAACCTTAACCCTAACCCTAACCCTAACCCTAACCCTAACCCCTTATCCTTAATCCCTAAATCCTAAACCCTGAACAACCATAAATCCTAAACCCTGAACAACCCTAAATCATAAACCCTGAATAACCCTAAACACTAGCCTCTAAACAACCCTAAACAACCCTAATCACTAAACCATAAACAACCCTAAACACTGAACCCTAAACAACCCTATACCCTAAACCTTAAACACTAAACACTAAATAACCCTAAACCCTAAACCATTAACACTATACCCTAAACAACACTAAACACTAAACCCAAAACAACCCTAAAACCTAAACCTTAAACACTAAAACTTAAACAACCCTAAACCCTAAACACTTAAGCCTAAACAACCCTAAACTTTTAACCCTAAACACTATACCCTAAACAACCCTAAACCTTAAACAATCCTAAAGTCTAAACCCTAAACCCTTAACCTAAACCACCCTAAATCTTAAACAATCCTAAACCCTAAACCTTAAACCCTAAACACTAAACACTAAACCCTAAACCTAACAATAACCATAACCCTAACCCTAACCCCTAACCCTTACCCTAACCCTAACCCTAACCCTAACCCTTACCCTAACCCTAACCCTAACCTTAACCCTAAACCTAATCCTAACCCTAACCTTAACCGTAATCCTAACCCTAACCCTAACCCTAACCCTAACCGTAACCATAACACTAAACTCTAAACCCTAAACCTAATCCACCCTAAACCTTAAACAATCCTAAACCATAAAACTTAGACCCTAAATCCTAAATCTAACAATAAACCTAAACCTAACCCTAAATCTAACCCTAACCCTAACCCTAACCCTCAACACTCCCTAACCCTAACCCTAACCCTAACCCTAACCCTAACCCTAACCCTAAACCTAACCCTGACCCTAATCCTAACACTAACCCTATTTCTAATTCTAACCCTAACACTAATCCTAAACTTAAACCTAACCCCCTAATAATAAACCTAACCCTAACACTAACGCTAACCTCTAACCCTAACCCTAATCCTAACCCTAACCCTAACCCTAACACTAACCCCTAACCCTTACCCTAACCCTAACCCTAACTCTAACCCTATCCATTACCCTAACCCTAACCCTAACCCTAACCCTAACCCTAACACTAACCGTAACCATAACACTAAACTCTAAACCCTAAACCTAATCCACCCTAAACCTTAAACAATCCTAAACGATAAACCTTAAAACCTAATCCCTAAATCTAACAATAAACTTAAACCTGACCCTAAATCTAACCTAACCCTAACCCTAACCCTAAACCTAACCCTGACCCTAACCCTAACCCTAATCCTAACACTAACCATAACCCAAACACTAACCCTAACCCTAACCCTAAACCTAACCCTAACCCTAAACCTCACACTATCCCTAATCCTAACACTAAACCCTAAACTTTAAATCTAATCCTAACCCTAACCCTACCCTTAACCCTAACCCTAACCCTATCCCTAAACCTAACCCTGACCCTAATCTTAACACTAACCCTATTTCTAATTCTAACCCTAACACTAATCCTTAACTAAAACCTAACCTCCTAATAATAACCCTAACACTAAACCTAACCCTAACCCTAACCCTAACCCTAACCCTAACACTAACCTCTAACCCCTAACACTAACCCTAACCCTAACCCCTAACCCTAACCCTAACCCTAACCTTAACCCTAACCCTAACCCTAACCCTATCCCTAACCCTAACCCTTACCCTAACACTAACACTAACCTTAACCCTAACCCTAACCTTAACCCTCACCCTAACCCTCACCTTAACCCTAAACCTAACCCTAACACTAACCTTAACACCCTAAATCCTAAACCTTAAACCCAGAAAAACCCTAAACACTAATTCCAAAAGCACCCTAAACCCTAAACTATAAACACTAAACGCTAAAAAACCCTAAACCCTAAACCCTAAACACTAAACCCTAAACAAGCCTAAACCCTAAAACCATTAACACTATACCCTAAACAACCCTAAACCCTTAACCCTAATCATTATACCCTAAAACCTAAAACACTATACAACCTTAAACCCTAAACCTTAAAAAATCCTAAATCATAAATCCTGAACAACCCTAAACACTAAATTGTAAACAACCCTAAAAAACCATAAACAACTCTAAACGCTAAAACCTAAACAACCCTAACCATTAAAAAATCTTAAACGCTAAATTCTATACCCTAAAACTAAACCACCCTAAAACTTAAACAATCCTAAACCCTAAACCTTAACCCATAAACCCTAAATTTTAAACCATAAATCTAAGAATAACCATAACCCTAACCCTAACCCTAAACCTAATTCTAACCCTAACCCCAACCCTAACCTTAACCCCATAACCCTAACCCTAACCTTAAGCCTAACATAACCCCATAACCCTAACTCTAACCCTAACTCTAACCCTAACTCAAACCCTAATGCTAACCGTAACCCTAACCCTAACCCTAACCCTAACTCCTTAACCTTAATCTTTAAATCCTAAACCCTGAACAACCATAAATCCTAAACCCTGAACAACCCTAAATCATAAAACCTGAATAACCCTAAACACTAACCTCTACACAACCCTAAACAATCCTAATCACTAAACCATAAACAACCCTAAACACTAAAACCTAAACAACCCTATACCCTAAACCTTAAACACTAAACCCTAAATAACCCTAAACCCTAAACCATTAACATTATACCCTAAACAACACTAAACACTAAACCCAAAACAACTCTAAAACCTAAACCTTAAACACTAAACCTTAAACAACCCTAAACCCTAAACCCTAAACCCTAAACCTAACAATAACCATAACCCTAACCCTAACCCCTAACCCTTACCCTAACCCTAACCCTAACCCTAATCCTAACCCTAACCCTAACCCTAACCCTAACCTTAACCCTAACCCTAACCCTAACCCTAACCCTAATCCTAACCCTAACCTTAACCCTAATCCTAACCCTAACCCTAACCCTAACCCTAACCGTAACCATAACACTAAACTCTAAACCCTAAACCTAATCCACCCTAAACCTTAAACAATCCTAAACCATAAACCTTAGACCCTAAATCCTAAATCTAACAATAAACCTAAACCTAACCCTAAATCTAACCATAACCCTATCCCTAACCCTAAACCCTCCCTGACTTTAACCCTAACCCTAACCCTAACCCTAACCCTAAACCTAACCCTGACCCTAATCCTAACACTAACCCTATTTCTAATTCTAACCCTAACACTAATCCTAAAATTAAACCTAACCCCCTAATAACCCTAACCCTAACACTAACCCTAACCCCTAACCCTAACCCCTACCCTAACCCTAACCTAACCCTAACCCTAACCCCAACCCTAACCCAAACCCTAACACTAACCCCCTAACTTTTACCATAACCCTAACCCTAACCCTAACCCTAACCCTTACCATAACCCTAACCCTAACCCTAACCCCATCCCTAACCCTAACCCTAACCGTAACCATAACACTAAACTCTAAACCCTAAACCTAGTCCACCCTAAACCTTAAACAATCCTAAACCATAAACCTTAAACCCTAAACCCTAAATGTAACAATAAACCTAAACCTAACCTTAAATCTAACCCTAACCCTATCCCTAACCCTAAACCTAACCCTTACCCTAAACCTAACCCTAATCCTAACACTAACCATAACCCTAACCCTAACATTAACCCTAACCTTAACCCTAACCCTAACCCTAACCCTAACTCTAACCCTAACTCTAACCCTAACCCTAACCCTAACCGTAACCCTAACCCTAACCATATCCCTAAACCTAACCCTGACCCTAATCCTAACACTAACCCTATTTCTAATTCTAACTCTAACACTAATCCTAAACTAAAACCTAACCCCCTAATAATAACCCTAACACAAAACCTAACCCTAACCCTAACACTAACCCTAACCCTAACACTAACCCCTAACCCCTAACACTAACCCTAACCCTAACCCCTAACCCTAACCCTAACCCTAACCCTTACCCTAACACTAACACTAACCTTAACCCTAACCCTAACCTTAACCCTCACCCTAACCCTCACCTTAACCCTAAACCTAACCCTAACACTAACCCTAACACCCTAAATCCTAAACCCTAAACCCCAAAAAACCCTAAACACTAATTCCAAAAGCACCCTAAACCCTAAACTATAAACACTGAACGCTAAAAACCCTAAACCCTAAACCCTAAACACTAAACACTAAACAAGCCTAAACCCTAAAACCATTAACACTATACCCTAAACAACCATAAACCCTTAACCCTAAACATTATACCCTAAACCCTAAAACACTATACAACCTTAAACCCTAAACCTTAAAATATCCTAAATCATAAATCCTGAACCACCCTAAACACTAAATCATAAACAACCCTAAAAAACCCTAAACAACTCTAAACGCTAAAACCTAAACAACCCTAACCATTAAACAATCTTAAACGCTAAACCCTATACCCTAAACCTAAACCACCCTAAAACTTAAACAATCCTAAACCCTAAACCTTAAACCATAAACCCTAAAATTTAAACCTTAAATCTAAGAATAACCATAACCCTAACCCTAACCCTAAACCTAAACCTAACCCTAACCCAAACCCTAACCTTAACCCCATAACCCTAACCCTAACCTTAAGCCTAACATAACCCCATAACCCTAACTCTAACCCTAATTCTAACCCTAATGCTAACCCTAACCCTAACCCTAACCCTAACCTTAACCCCTTAACCTTAATCCCTAAATCCTAAACCCTGAACAACAATAAATCCTAAACCCTGAACAACCCTAAATCATAAACCCTGAATAACCCTAATCACTAACCTCTAAACAACCCTAAACAACCCTAATCACTAAACCATAAACAACCCTAAACACTAAAACCTAAACAACCCTATACCCTAAACCTTAAACACTAAACCCAAATAACAATAAACCCTAAACCATTAACACTATACCCTAAAGAACACTAAACACTAAACCCAAAACCACCATAAAACCTAAACCTTAAACACTAAACCTTAAACAACCCTAAACCCTAAACACTAAACCCTAAACAACCCTAAATTTTTAACCCTAAACACTATACCCTAAACAACCGTAAACCTTAAACAATCCTAAACTCTAAACCCTAAACCCTTAACCTAAACTACCCTAAAACTTAAACAATCCTAAACCCTAAACCTTAAACCCTGAACACAAAACCCTAAACCCTAAACCTAACAATAACCATAACCTTAACTCTAACCCCTAATACTTACCCTAACCCTAACCCTAACCCTAATCCTAACCCTAGCCCTAACCCTAACCCTAACCCTAAACCTAATCCTAACCCTTACCTTAACCCTAATCCTAACCCTAACCCTAACCCTAACCGTAACCATAACACTAAATTCTAAACCCTAAACCTAATCCACCCTAAACCTTAAACAATCCTAAACCATAAACCTTAGACCCCAAATCCTAAATCTACAAATAAACCTAAACCTAACACTAAATCTAACACTAACCCAAACCCTAACCCTAAACCCTCCCTGACCCTAACCCTAACCCTAACCCTAACCCTAACCCTAAAACTAACCCTGACCCTAATCCTAACACTAAACCTATTTCTAATTCTAACCCTAACACTAATCCTAAACTTAAACCTAACCCCCTAATAATAACCCTAACCCTTTCACTAACCCTAACCCCTAACCCAAACCCTAACCCTAACCCTAACCCTAACCTAACCCTAACCCTAACCCTAACCCTAACCTAACCCTAACCCTAACCCTAACCCTAACACAAACCCTAACACTAACCCCCTAACTTTTACCCTAACCCTAACCCTAACCCTAAACCTAACCCTTACTATAACCCTAACCCTATCTCTAAACCCATCCCTAACCCTAACCCTAACCGTAACCATAACACTAAACTCTAAACCCTTAACCTAATCCACCCTAAACCTTAAACAATCCTAAACCATAAACCTTAAACCCTAAACCCTAAATCTAACAATAAACCTAAACCTAACCCTAAATCTAACCCTAAACTCATCCCTAACCCTAAACCTAACCCTGACCCTAACTCTAACCCTAACCCTAACCGTAACCATAATACTAAACTCTAAACCCTAAACCTAATCCACCCTTAAACTTAAACAATCCTAAACCATAAACCTTAAACCCTAAACCCTAAATCTAACAATAAACCTAAACCTAACCCTAAATCTAACCCTAACCCTAACCCTAACACTAAACATAAACCTGACCCTAACCCTAATGCTAATCCTAACACTAATCATAACCCAAACACTAACCCTAACCCTAACCCTAAACCTAACCCTAAACCTCACACTATCCCTAATCCTAACACTAAACCCTAAACTTTAATTCTAACCCTAACCCTAACCCTACCCTTAACCCTAACCCTAACCATATTTCTAAACCTAACCCTGACCCTAATCCTAACACTAACCCTATTTCTAATTCTAACCCTAACACTAATCCTAAACTAAAACCTAAACCCCTAATAATAACCCTAACACTAAACCTAACGCTAACCCTAACCCTAACCCTAACCCTAACCCTAACACTAACCCCTAACCCCTAACACTAACCCTAACCCAAACACCTAACCCTAACCCTAACCCTAACCCTAACCTTAACCCTAACCCTAACCCTAACCCTAACCCTATCCCTAACCCTAACCCTTATTCTAACACTAACACTAACTTTAACCCTAACCCTAACCTTAACCCTCACACTAACCCTCACCTTAACCTTAAACCTAACCCTAACACTTACCCTAACACCCTAAATCCTAAACCCTAAACCCCGAAAAACCCTAAACACTAATTTTAAAAGCACCCTAAACCCTAAACTATAAACACTAAACGCTAAAAAACCCTAAACCCTAAACCCTAAACACTAAACACTAAACAAGCCTAAACCCTAAAACCATTAACACTATACCCTAAACAACCCTAAACCCTTAACCCTAAACATTATACCCTAAACCCTAAAACACTATACAACCTTAAACCCTAAACCTTAAAATATCCTAAATCATAAATCCTGAACAACCCTAAACACTAAATTATAAACAACCCTAAAAAACCCTAAACAACTCTAAACGCTAAAACCTAAACAACCCTAACCATTAAACAATCTTAAACGCTAAATTCTATACCCTAAACCTAAACCACCCTAAAACTTAAACAATCCTAAACTCTAAACCTTAAACCATAAACCCTAAATTTTAAACCATAAATCTAAGAATAACCATAACCCTAACCTTAACCCCAACCCTAACCTTAACCCCATAACCCTAACCCTAACCTTAAGCCTAACATAACCCCATAACCCTAACTCTAACCCTAACTCTAACCCTAATGCTAACCCTAACCCTAACCCTAACCCTAACCCCTTAACCTTAATCCCTAAATCCTAAACCCTGAACAACCATAAATCCTAAACCCTGAACAACCCTAAATCATAAACCCTGAATAACCCTAAACACTAACCTCGAAACAACCCTAAACAACCCTAATCACTAAACCATAAACAACCCTAAACACTAAACCCAAACAACCCTATACCTTAAACCTTAAACACTAAACCCTAAATAACCCTAAACCCTAAACCATTAACACTATACCCTAAACAACACTAAACACTAAACCCAAAACAACCCTAAAACCTAAACCTTAAACACTAAACCTTAAACAACCCTAAACCCTAAACACTAAACCCTAAACAACCCTAAACTTTTAAACCTAAACACTATACCCTAAACAACCCTAAACCTTAAACAATCCTAAACTCTAAACCCTAAACCCTTAACCTAAACCACCCTAAATCTTAAACAATCCAAAACCCTAAACCTTAAACCCTAAACACTAAACCCTAAACCCTAAACCTATCAATAACCATAACCCTAACCCTAACCCCTAACCCTTACCCTAACCCTTACCCTAACCCTAATCGTAACCCTAACCCTAACACTAACCCAAACCCTAACCCTAACCCTAACCCTAAACCTAACCCTAATCTTAACCCTAATCCTAACCCTAACCCTAACCCTAACAGTAACCCTAACCCTAAAACTACTCCTAACCCTAACCCTAACCCTAACCCTAACCCTAACCCTAAACCTAACCCTAAACCTAATCCTAACCCTAAACTTAACCCTCATCCTAACCCTAACCCTAACCCTAACCGTAACCATAACACTAAACTCTAAACCATAAACCTAATCCACCCTAAACCTTAAACAATCCTAAACCATAAACCTTAGACCCTAAATCCTAAATCTACCAATAAACCTAAACCTAACCTAAATCTAACCCTAACCCTAACCCTAACCCTAAACCCTCCCTGACCCTAACCCTAACCCTAACCCTAAACCTAACCCTGACCCTAATGCTAACACTAACCCTATTTCTAATTCTAACCCTAACACTAATCCTAAACTTAAACCTAACCCCCTAATAATAATCCTAACCCTTTCACTAACCCTAACCCCTAACCCTAACCCTAACCCTAACCCTAACCCTAACCTAACCCTAACCCTAACCCTAACCCTTACCCTAACCTAAACCTAACCCTAACCCTAACACAAACCCTAACACTAACCCCCTAACTTTTACCCTAACCCTAACCCTAACCCTAAACCTAACCCTTACCATAACCCTAACCCTAACCCTAACCCCATCCCTAACCCTAACCCTAACCGTAACCATAACCCTAACCCTAACCCTAAACCTAATCCTAACCCTAACCTTAACCCTAATCCTAACCCTAACCCTAAACCTATCCATTACCCTAACCCTAACCCTAACCCTAACCCTAACCCTAACACTAACCGTAACCATAACACTAAACTCTAAACCCTAAACCTAATCCACCCTAAATTTTAAACAATCCTAAACTATAAACCGTAGACCCTAAACCCTAAATCTAACATTAAACCTAAACCTAACCCTAAATCTAACCCTAACCCTAAACCCTCCCTGACCCTAACCCTAACCCTAACCCTAACCCTAACCATAACCCTAACCCCTAACCCTAACCCTAACCCTAACCCTAACCTAACCCTAACCCTAACCCTAACCCTAACCCAAACCGTAACACTAACCCCCTAACTTTTACCCTAACCCTAACCCTAACCCTAACCTTTACCATAACCCTAACCCTAACACTAACCCCATCCCTAACCCTAACCCTAACTGTAACCATAACCCTAAACTCTAAACCCTAAACCTAATCCACCCTAAACCTTAAACAATCCTAAACCATAAACCTTAAACCCTAAACCCTAAATCTAACAATAAACCTAATCCTAACCGTAAATCTAACCCTAACCCTATCCCTAACCCTAAACCTAACACTGACCCTAACCCTAACCCTAATCCTAACACTAACCATAACCCTAACCCTAACACTAACCCTAACCTTAACCCTTACCCTAACCCTAACCCTAACCCTAACCCTAACTCTAACCCTAACCCTAACCCTAACCGTAACCATAATACTAAACTCTAAACCCTAAACCTAATCCACCCTAAACCTTAAACAATCCTAAACCATAAACTTTAAACCCTAAACCCAAAATCTAACAATAAACCTAAACCTAACCCTAAATCTAACCCTAACCCTAACCCTAACACTAACCTAAACCTGACCCTAACCCTAACCCTAATCCTAACACTAATCATAACCCAAACACTAACCCTAACCCTAACCCTAAACCTAACCCTAAACCTCACACTATCCCTAATCCTAACACTAAACCCTAAATTTTAAATCTAATCCTAAACCTAACCCTACCCTTAACCCTAACCCTAACCCTATACCTAAACCTAACCCTGACCCTAATCCTAACACTAACCCTATTTCTAATTCTAACCCTAACACTAATCCTTAACTAAAACCTAACCCCCTAATAATAACCCTAACACTAAACCTAACCCTAACCCTAACCCTAGCCCTAACCCTAACACTAACCCCTAACCCCTAACATTAACCCTAACCCTAACCCCTAACCCTAACCCTAACCCTAACCCTAACCCTAACCTTAACCCTAACCCTAACCCTATCCCTAACCCTAACCCTTACCCTAACACTAACACTAACCTTAACCCTAACCCTAACCTTAACCCTCACCCTAACCCTCACCTTAACCCTAAACCTAACCCTAACACTAACCCTAACACCCTAAATCCTAAACCCTAAACCCCGAAAAACCCTAAACACTAATTCCAAAAGCACCCAAAACCCTAAATTATAAACACTAAACAATAAAAAACCCTAAACCCTAAACCCTAAACACTAAACCCTAAAAAAGCCTAAACCCTAAAACCATTAACACTATACCCTAAACAACCCTAAACCCTTAACCCTAAACATTATACCCTAAACCCTAAAACACTATACAAACTTAAACCCTATACCTTAAAATATCCTAAATCATAAATCCTGAACAACCCTAAACACTAAATTATAAACAACCCTAAAAAACCCTAAACAACTCTAAACGCTAAAACCTAAACAACCCTAAACATTAAACAATCTTAAACGCTAAACCCTATACCCTAAACCTAAACCACCCTAAAACTTAAACAATCCTAAACCCTAAACCTTAAACCATAAACCCTAAATTTTAAACCATAAATCTAAGAATAACCATAACCCTAACCCTAAACCTAAACCTAAACCTAACCCTAACCCCAACCCTAACCTTAACCCCATAACCCTAACCCTAAACTTAAGCATAACATAAACCCATAACCCTAACTCTAACCCTAACTCTAACCCTAATGCTAACCCTAACCCTAACCCTAACCCTAACCACTTAACCTTAATCCCTAAATCCTAAACCCTGAACAACCATAAATCCTAAACCCTGAAAAACCCTAAATCATAAACCCTGAATAACCCTAAACACTAACCTCTAAACAACCCTAAACAACCCTAATCACTAAACCATAAACAACCCTAAACACTAAACCCTAAACAACACTATACCCTAAACCTTAAACACTAAACCCTAAATAACCCTAAACCCTAAACCATTAACACTATACCCTAAACAACACTAAACACTAAATCCAAAACAACCCTAAAACCTAAACCATAAACACTAAACCTTAAACAACCCTAAACCCTAAACACTAAACCCTAAACAACCCTAAATTTTTAACCCTAAACACTATACCCTAAACAACCCTAAACCTTAAACAATCCTAAACTCTAAACCCTAAACCCTTAACCTAAACCACCCTAAATCTTAAACAATCCTAAACCCTAAACCTTAAACCCTAAACACTAAACCCTAAACCCTAACCCTAACCCTAACCCTAACCCTAACCTAACACTAACCCTAACCCTAACCCTAACCTAACCCTAACCCTAACCCTAACCCTAACCCTAACCCTAACAATAACCGTAACTATAACACCAAACTCAAAACCCTAAACCTAATCCACCCTAAACTTTAAACAATCCTAAACCATAAACCTTAAACCCTAAACCCTAAATCTAACAATAAACCTAAACCTGACCCTAAATCTAAACCTAACCCTAACCCTAACCCTAAACCTAACCCTGACCCTAACCGTAACCCTAATCCTAACACTAACCATAACCTTAACCCTAACCCTAACCCTAACCTTAACCCTAACCCTAACCCTAACCCTAACCCTAACCCTAACCCTAACCCCTTATCCTTAATCCCTAAATCCTAAACCCTGAACAACCATAAATCCTAAACCCTGAACAACCCTAAATCATAAACCCTGAATAACCCTAAACACTAGCCTCTAAACAACCCTAAACAACCCTAATCACTAAACCATAAACAACCCTAAACACTGAACCCTAAACAACCCTATACCCTAAACCTTAAACACTAAACACTAAATAACCCTAAACCCTAAACCATTAACACTATACCCTAAACAACACTAAACACTAAACCCAAAACAACCCTAAAACCTAAACCTTAAACACTAAAACTTAAACAACCCTAAACCCTAAACACTTAAGCCTAAACAACCCTAAACTTTTAACCCTAAACACTATACCCTAAACAACCCTAAACCTTAAACAATCCTAAAGTCTAAACCCTAAACCCTTAACCTAAACCACCCTAAATCTTAAACAATCCTAAACCCTAAACCTTAAACCCTAAACACTAAACACTAAACCCTAAACCTAACAATAACCATAACCCTAACCCTAAACCTAACCCTGACCCTAACCCTAACCCTAATCCTAACACTAACCATAACCCAAACACTAACCCTAACCCTAACCCTAAACCTAACCCTAACCCTAAACCTCACACTATCCCTAATCCTAACACTAAACCCTAAACTTTAAATCTAATCCTAACCCTAACCCTACCCTTAACCCTAACCCTAACCCTATCCCTAAACCTAACCCTGACCCTAATCTTAACACTAACCCTATTTCTAATTCTAACCCTAACACTAATCCTTAACTAAAACATAACCTCCTAATAATAACCCTAACACTAAACCTAACCCTAACCCTAACCCTAACCCTAACCCTAACACTAACCCCTAACCCCTAACACTAACCCTAACCCTAACCCCTAACCCTAACCCTAACCCTAACCTTAACCCTAACCCTAACCCTAACCCTATCCCTAACCCTAACCCTTACCCTAACACTAACACTAACCTTAACCCTAACCCTAACCTTAACCCTCACACTAACCCTCACCTTAACCTTAAACCTAACCCTAACCCTAACCCTAACACCCTAAATCCTAAACCCTAAACCCCGAAAAACCCTAAACACTAATTCCAAAAGCACCCTAAACCCTAAACTATAAACACTAAACGCTAAAAAACCCTAAACCCTAAACCCTAAACACTAAACACTAAACAAGCCTAAACCCTAAAACCATTAACACTATACCCTAAACAACCCTAAACCCTTAACCCTAAACATTATACCCTAAACCCTAAAACACTATACAACCTTAAACCCTAAACCTTAAAATATCCTAAATCATAAATCCTGAACAACCCTAAACACTAAATTATAAACAACCCTAAAAAACCCTAAACAACTCTAAACGCTAAAACCTAAACAACCCTAACCATTAAACAATCTTAAACGCTAAATTCTATACCCTAAACCTAAACCACCCTAAAACTTAAACAATCCTAAACTCTAAACCTTAAACCATAAACCCTAAATTTTAAACCATAAATCTAAGAATAACCATAACCCTAACCCTAACCCCAACCCTAACCTTAACCCCATAACCCTAACCCTAACCTTAAGCCTAACATAACCCCATAACCCTAACTCTAACCCTAACTCTAACCCTAATGCTAACCCTAACCCTAACCCTAACCCTAACCCCTTAACCTTAATCCCTAAATCCTAAACCCTGAACAACCATAAATCCTAAACCCTGAACAACCCTAAATCATAAACCCTGAATAACCCTAAACACTAACCTCGAAACAACCCTAAACAACCCTAATCACTAAACCATAAACAACCCTAAACACTAAACCCTAAACAACCCTATACCTTAAACCTTAAACACTAAACCCTAAATAACACTAAACCCTAAACCATTAACACTATACCCTAAACAACACTAAACACTAAACCCAAAACAACCCTAAAACCTAAACCTTAAACACTAAACCTTAAACAACCCTAAACCCTAAACACTAAACCCTAAACAACCCTAAACTTTTAACCCTAAACACTATACCCTAAACAACCCTAAACCTTAAACAATCCTAAACTCTAAACCCTAAACCCTTAACCTAAACCACCCTAAATCTTAAACAATCCAAAACCCAAAACCTTAAACCCTAAACACTAAACCCTAAACCCTAAACCTAACAATAACCATAACCCTAACCCTAACCCCTAACCCTTACCCTAACCCTTACCCTAACCCTAATCGTAACCCTAACCCTAACACTAACCCAAACCCTAACCCTAACCCTAACCCTAAACCTAACCCTAATCTTAACCCTAATCCTAACCCTAACCCTAACCCTAACCGTAACCCTAACCCTAAAACTAATCCTAACCCTAACCCTAACCCTAACCCTAACCCTAACCCTAAACCTAACCCTAAACCTAATCCTAACCCTAAACTTAACCCTAATCCTAACCCTAACCCTAACCCTAACCGTAACCATAACACTAAACTCTAAACCATAAACCTAATCCACCCTAAAATTTAAACAATCCTAAACCATAAACCTTAGACCCTAAATCCTAAATCTAACAATAAACCTAAACCTAACCTAAATCTAACCCTAACCCTAACCCTAACCCTAAACCCTCCCTGACCCTAACCCTAACCCTAACCCTAAACCTAACCCTGACCCTAATGCTAACACTAACCCTATTTCTAATTCTAACCATAACACTAATCCTAAACTTAAACCTAACCCCCTAATAATAATCCTAACCCTTTCACTAACCCTAACCCCTAACCCTAACCCTAACCCTAACCCTAACCCTAACCTAACCCTAACCCTAACCCTAACCCTTACCCTAACCTAAACCTAACCCTAACCCTAACACAAACCCTAACACTAACCCCCTAACTTTTACCCTAACCCTAACCCTAACCCTAAACCTAACCCTTACCATAACCCTAACCCTAACCCTAACCCCATCCCTAACCCTAACCCTAACCGTAACCATAACACTAAACTCTAAACCATAAACCTAATCCACCCTAAAACTTAAACAATCCTAAACCATAAACCTTAGACCCTAAATCCTAAATCTAACAATAAACCTAAACCTAACCTAAATCTAACCCTAACCCTAACCCTAACCCTAAACCCTCCCTGACCCTAACCCTAACCCTAAACCTAAACCTAACCCTGACCCTAATGCTAACACTAACCCTATTTCTAATTCTAACCCTAACACTAATCCTAAACTTAAACCTAACCCCCTAATAATAATCCTAACCCTTTCACTAACCCTAACCCCTAACCCTAACCCTAACCCTAACCCTAACCCTAACCTAACCCTAACCCTAACCCTTACCCTAACCTAAACCTAACGCTAACCCTAACACAAACCCTAACACTAACCCCCTAACTTTTACCCTAACCCTAACCCTAACCCTAAACCTAACCCTAAACCTCACACTTACCCTAATCCTAACACTAAACCCTAAATTTTAATTCTAACCCTAACCCTAACCCTACCCTTAACCCTAACCCTAACCATATCTCTAAACCTAACCCTGACCCTAATCCTAACACTAACCCTATTTCTAATTCTAACCCTAACACTAATCCTAAACTAAAACCTAACCCCCTAATAATAACCCTAACACTAAACCTAACCCTAACCCTAACCCTAACCCTAACCCTAACACTAACCCCTAACCCCTAACACTAACCCAAACTCAAACCCCTAACCCTAACCCTAACCCTAACCCTAACCTCAACCCTAACCCTAACCCTAACCCTAACCCTATCCCTAACCCTAACCATTATTCTAACACTAACACTAACCTTAACCCTAACCCTAACCTTAACCCTCACACTAACCCTCACCTTAACCCTAAACCTAACCCTAACACTAACCCTAACACCCTAAATCCTAAACCCTAAACCCCGAAAAACCCTAAACACTAATTCCAAATCACCCTAAACCCTAAACTATAAACACTAAACTCTAAAAAACCCTAAACCCTAAACCCTAAACACTAAACCCTAAACAAGCTTAAACCCTAAAACCATTAACACTATACCCTAAACAACCCTAAACCCTTAACACTAAACATTATACCCTAAACCCTAAAACACTATACAACCTTAAACCCTAAACCTTAAAATTCCTAAATCATAAATCCTGAACAACCCTAAACACTAAATCATAAACAACCCTAAAAAACCCTACACAACTCTAAACGCTAAAACCTAAACAACCCTAAACATTAAACAATCTTAAACGCTAAACCCTATACCCTAAACCTAAACCACCCTAAAACTTAAACAATCCTAAACACTAAACCTTAAACCATAAACCCTAAATTTTAAACCATAAATCTAAGAATAACCATAACCCTAACCCTAACCCTAAACCTAAACCTAACCCTAACCCCAACCTAACCTTAACCCCATAACCCTAACCCTAACCTTAAGCCTAACATAACCCCATAACCTTAACTCTAACCCTAACTCTAACCTTAATGCTAACCCTAACCCTAACCCTAACGCTAACCTTAACCCCTTAACCTTAATCCCTAAATCCTAAACCCTGAACAACCATAAATCCTAAACCCTGAAGAACCCTAAATCATAAACCCTGAATAACCCTAAACACTAACCTCTAAACAACCCTAAACAACCCTAATCACTAAACCATAAACAACCCTAAACACTAAACCCTAAACAACCCTATACCCTAAACCTTAAACACTAAACCCTAAATAACCCTAAACCCTAAACCATTAACACTATACCCTAAACAACACTAAACACTAAACCCAAAACAACCCTAAAACCTAAACCTTAAACACTAAACCTTAAACAACCCTAAACCCTAAACACTAAACCCTAAACAACCCTAAACTTTAACCCTAAACACTATACCCTAAACAACCCTAAACCTTAAACAATCCTAAACTCTAAACCCTAAACACTTAACCTAAACCACCCTAAATCTTAAACAATCCTAAACCCTAAACCTTAAACCCTAAACACTAAACCCTAAACCCTAAACCTAACAATAACCATAACCCTAACCCTAAGCCCTAACCCTTACCCTAACCCTAACCCTAACCCTAATCCTAACCCTAAACCTAACCCTAACCCTAACCCTAACCCTAAACCTAATCCTAACCCTAACCTTAACCCTAATCCTAACCCTAACCCTAACCCTAACCCTAACCGTAACCATAACACTAAACTCTAAACCCTAAACCTAATCTACCCTAAACCTTAAACAATCCTAAACCATAAACCTTAGACCCTAAATCCTAAATCTAACAATAAACCTAAACCTAACCCTAAATCTAACCCTAACTCTAACCCTAACCCTAAACTCTCCCTGACCCTAACCCTAACCCTAACCCTAACCCTAACCCTAACCCTAACCCTAAACCTAACCCTGACACTAATCCTAACACTAACCCTATTTCTAATTCTAACCCTAACACTAATCCTAAACTTAAACCTAAATCCCTAATAATAACCCTAACCCTAACCCTAACCCTAACCTAACCCTAACCCTATCCCTAACCCTAACCCTAACCTAACCCTAACCCTAACCCTAACCCTAACACTAACCCCTAACACTTACCCTAACCCTAACCCTAACCCTAACCCTAACCATTACCCTAACCCTAACCCTAACCCTAACCCTAACCCTAACACTAACCATAACCATAACACTAAACACTAAACTTTAAACCTAATCCACCCTAAACCTTAAACAATCCTAAACCATAAACCTTAAACCCTAAACCCTAAATCTAACAATAAACCTAAACCTGACCCTAAATCTAACCCTAACCCTAACCCTAACCCTCAACCTAACCCTGACCCTAACCCTAACCCTAATCCTAACACTAACCATATCCCTAACCCTAACCCTAACCCTAACCTTAACCCTAACCCTAACCCTAACCCTAACCCTAACCCTAACCCTAACCCTCACCCTAAACCTAATCCTAACCCTAACCTTAACCCTAATCCTAACCCTAACCCTAACCCTAACCCTAACCGTAACCATAACACTAAACTCTAAGCCCTAAACCTAATCCACCCTAAAACTTAAACAATCCTAACCCATAAATCTTTGACCCTAAATCCTAAATCTAACAATAAACATAAACCTAACCCTAAATCTAACCCTAACCCTAACCCTAACCCTAAACCCTCCCTGACCCTAACCCTAACCCTAACCCTAACCCTAACCCTAACCCTAAACCTAACCCTGACCCTAATCCTAACACTAACCCTATTTCTAATTCTAACCCTAACACTAATCCTAAACTTAAACCTAACCCCCTAATAATAACCCTAACCCTAACACTAACCCTAACCCCTAACCTTAATCCTAACCCTAACCCTAACCCTAACCCTAACACTAACCCCTAACCCTTACCCTAACCCTAACCCTAACCCTAACCCTAACCATTACATTAACCCTAAACCTAACCCTAACCCTAACCCTAACCCTAACACTAACCGTAACCATAACACTAAACTCTAAACCCTAAACCTAATCCACCCTAAATCTTAAACAATCCTAAACCATAAACCTTAAACCCTAAACCCTAAATCTAACAATAAACCTAAACCTGACCCTAAATCTAACCCTAACCCTAACTCTAACCCTAAACCTAACCCTGACCCTAACCCTAACCCTAATCCTAACACTAACCATAACCCTAACCCTAACCCTAACCCTAAACTTAACCCTAACCCTAACCCTAACCCTAACCCTAACCCTAACCCTAACCCCTTAACCTTAATCCCTAAATCCTAAACCCTGAACAACCATAAATCCTAAACCCTGAACAACCCTAAATCATAAACCCTGAATAACCCTAAACACTAACCTCGAAACAACCCTAAACAACCGTAATCACTAAACCATAAACAACCCTAAACACTAAACCCTAAACAACCCTATACCTTAAACCTTAAACACTAAACCCTAAATAACACTAAACCCTAAACCATTAACACTATACCCTAAACAACACTAAACACTAAACCCAAAACAACCCTAAAACCTAAACCTTAAACACTAAACCTTAAACAACCCTAAACCCTAAACACTAAACCCTAAACAACCCTAAACTTTTAACCCTAAACACTATACCCTAAACAACCCTAAACCTTAAACAATTCTAAACTCTAAACCCTAAACCCTTAACCTAAACCACCCTAAATCTTAAACAATCCAAAACCCAAAACCTTAAACCCTAAACACTAAACCCTAAACCCTAAACCTAACAATAACCATAACCCTAACCCTAACCCCTAACCCTTACCCTAACCCTTACCCTAACCCTAATCGTAACCCTAACCCTAACACTAACCCAAACCCTAACCCTAACCCTAACCCTAAACCTAACCCTAATCTTAACCCTAATCCTAACCCTAACCCTAACCCTAACCGTAACCCTAACCCTAAAACTAATCCTAACCCTAACCCTAACCCTAACCCTAACCCTAAACCTAACTCTAAACCTAATCCTAACCCTAAACTTAACCCTAATCCTAACCCTAACCCTAACCCTAACCGTAACCATAACACTAAACTCTAAACCATAAACCTAATCCACCCTAAACCTTAAACAATCCTAAACCATAAACCTTAGACCCTAAATCCTAAATCTAACAATAAACCTAAACCTAACCTAAATCTAACCCTAACCCTAACCCTAACCCTAAACCCTCCCTGACCCTAACCCTAACCCTAACCCTAAACCTAACCCTGACCCTAATGCTAACACTAACCCTATTTCTAATTCTAACCATAACACTAATCCTAAACTTAAACCTAACCCCCTAATAATAATCCTAACCCTTTCACTAACCCTAACCCCTAACCCTAACCCTAACCCTAACCCTAACCCTAACCTAACCCTAACCCTAACCCTAACCCTTACCCTAACCTAAACCTAACCCTAACCCTAACACAAACCCTAACACTAACCCCCTAACTTTTACCCTAACCCTAACCCTAACCCTAAACCTAACCCTTACCATAACCCTAACCCTAACCCTAACCCCATCCCTAACCCTAACCCTAACCGTAACCATAACACTAAACTCTAAACCATAAACCTAATCCACCCTAAACCTTAAACAATCCTAAACCATAAACCTTAGACCCTAAATCCTAAATCTAACAATAAACCTAAACCTAACCTAAATCTAACCCTAACCCTAACCCTAACCCTAAACCCTCCCTGACCCTAACCCTAACCCTAACCCTAAACCTAACCCTGACCCTAATGCTAACACTAACCCTATTTCTAATTCTAACCCTAACACTAATCCTAAACTTAAACCTAACCCCCTAATAATAATCCTAACCCTTTCACTAAACCTAACCCCTAACCCTAACCCTAACCCTAACCCTAACCCTAACCTAACCCTAACCCTAACCCTTACCCTAACCTAAACCTAACGCTAACCCTAACACAAACCCTAACACTAACCCCCTAACTTTTACCCTAACCCTAACCCTAACCCTAAACCTAACCCTAAACCTCACACTTACCCTAATCCTAACACTAAACCCTAAATTTTAATTCTAACCCTAACCCTAACCCTACCCTTAACCCTAACCCTAACCATATCTCTAAACCTAACCCTGACCCTAATCCTAACACTAACCCTATTTCTAATTCTAACCCTAACACTAATCCTAAACTAAAACCTAACCCCCTAATAATAACCCTAACACTAAACCTAACCCTAACCCTAACCCTAACCCTAACCCTAACACTAACCCCTAACCCCTAACACTAACCCAAACTCAAACCCCTAACCCTAACCCTAACCCTAACCCTAACCTCAACCCTAACCCTAACCCTAACCCTAACCCTATCCCTAACCCTAACCATTATTCTAACACTAACACTAACCTTAACCCTAACCCTAACCTTAACCCTCACACTAACCCTCACCTTAACCCTAAACCTAACCCTAACACTAACCCTAACACCCTAAATCCTAAACCCTAAACCCCGAAAAACCCTAAACACTAATTCCAAATCACCCTAAACCCTAAACTATAAACACTAAACTCTAAAAAACCCTAAACCCTAAACCCTAAACACTAAACCCTAAACAAGCTTAAACCCTAAAACCATTAACACTATACCCTAAACAACCCTAAACCCTTAACACTAAACATTATACCCTAAACCCTAAAACACTATACAACCTTAAACCCTAAACCTTAAAATTCCTAAATCATAAATCCTGAACAACCCTAAACACTAAATCATAAACAACCCTAAAAAACCCTACACAACTCTAAACGCTAAAACCTAAACAACCCTAAACATTAAACAATCTTAAACGCTAAACCCTATACCCTAAACCTAAACCACCCTAAAACTTAAACAATCCTAAACACTAAACCTTAAACCATAAACCCTAAATTTTAAACCATAAATCTAAGAATAACCCTAACCCTAACCCTAACCCTAAACCTAAACCTAACCCTAACCCCAACCTAACCTTAACCCCATAACCCTAACCCTAACCTTAAGCCTAACATAACCCCATAACCTTAACTCTAACCCTAACTCTAACCTTAATGCTAACCCTAACCCTAACCCTAACGCTAACCTTAACCCCTTAACCTTAATCCCTAAATCCTAAACCCTGAACAACCATAAATCCTAAACCCTGAAGAACCCTAAATCATAAACCCTGAATAACCCTAAACACTAACCTCTAAACAACCCTAAACAACCCTAATCACTAAACCATAAACAACCCTAAACACTAAACCCTAAACAACCCTATACCCTAAACCTTAAACACTAAACCCTAAATAACCCTAAACCCTAAACCATTAACACTATACCCTAAACAACACTAAACACTAAACCCAAAACAACCCTAAAACCTAAACCTTAAACACTAAACCTTAAACAACCCTAAACCCTAAACACTAAACCCTAAACAACCCTAAACTTTAACCCTAAACACTATACCCTAAACAACCCTAAACCTTAAACAATCCTAAACTCTAAACCCTAAACCCTTAACCTAAACCACCCTAAATCTTAAACAATCCTAAACCCTAAACCTTAAACCCTAAACACTAAACCCTAAACCCTAAACCTAACAATAACCATAACCCTAACCCTAAGCCCTAACCCTTACCCTAACCCTAACCCTAACCCTAATCCTAACCCTAAACCTAACCCTAACCCTAACCCTAACCCTAAACCTAATCCTAACCCTAACCTTAACCCTAATCCTAACCCTAACCCTAACCCTAACCCTAACCGTAACCATAACACTAAACTCTAAACCCTAAACCTAATCTACCCTAAACCTTAAACAATCCTAAACCATAAACCTTAGACCCTAAATCCTAAATCTAACAATAAACCTAAACCTAACCCTAAATCTAACCCTAACTCTAACCCTAACCCTAAACTCTCCCTGACCCTAACCCTAACCCTAACCCTAACCCTAACCCTAACCCTAACCCTAAACCTAACCCTGACACTAATCCTAACACTAACCCTATTTCTAATTCTAACCCTAACACTAATCCTAAACTTAAACCTAAATCCCTAATAATAACCCTAACCCTAACCCTAACCCTAACCTAACCCTAACCCTATCCCTAACCCTAACCCTAACCTAACCCTAACCCTAACCCTAACCCTAACACTAACCCCTAACCCTTACCCTAACCCTAACCCTAACCCTAACCCTAACCATTACCCTAACCCTAACCCTAACCCTAACCCTAACCCTAACACTAACCATAACCATAACACTAAACTCTAAACTTTAAACCTAATCCACCCTAAACCTTAAACAATCCTAAACCATAAACCTTAAACCCTAAACCCTAAATCTAACAATAAACCTAAACCTGACCCTAAATCTAACCCTAACCCTAACCCTAACCCTCAACCTAACCCTGACCCTAACCCTAACCCTAATCCTAACACTAACCATATCCCTAACCCTAACCCTAACCCTAACCTTAACCCTAACCCTAACCCTAACCCTAACCCTAACCCTAACCCTAACCCTCACCCTAAACCTAATCCTAACCCTAACCTTAACCCTAATCCTAACCCTAACCCTAACCCTAACCCTAACCGTAACCATAACACTAAACTCTAAGCCCTAAACCTAATCCACCCTAAAACTTAAAAAATCCTAACCCATAAATCTTAGACCCTAAATCCTAAATCTAACAATAAACATAAACCTAACCCTAAATCTAACCCTAACCCTAACCCTAACCCTAAACCCTCCCTGACCCTAACCCTAACCCTAACCCTAACCCTAACCCTAACCCTAAACCTAACCCTGACCCTAATCCTAACACTAACCCTATTTCTAATTCTAACCCTAACACTAATCCTAAACTTAAACCTAACCCCCTAATAATAACCCTAACCCTAACACTAACCCTAACCCCTAACCTTAATCCTAACCCTAACCCTAACCCTAACCTTAACACTAACCCCTAACCCTTACCCTAACCCTAACCCTAACCCTAACCCTAACCATTACATTAACCCTAAACCTAACCCTAACCCTAACCCTAACCCTAACACTAACCGTAACCATAACACTAAACTCTAAACCCTAAACCTAATCCACCCTAAATCTTAAACAATCCTAAACCATAAACCTTAAACCCTAAACCCTAAATCTAACAATAAACCTAAACCTGACCCTAAATCTAACCCTAACCCTAACTCTAACCCTAAACCTAACCCTGACCCTAACCCTAACCCTAATCCTAACACTAACCATAACCCTAACCCTAACCCTAACCCTAAACTTAACCCTAACCCTAACCCTAACCCTAACCCTAACCCTAACCCTAACCCTAACCCTAACCCCTTAACCTTAATCCCTAAATCCTAAACCCTGAACAACCATAAATCCTAAACCCTGAACAACCCTAAATCATAAACCCTGAATAACCCTAAACACTAACCTCTAAACAACCCTAAACAACCCTAATCACTAAACCATAAACAACCCTAAACACTAAACCCTAAACAACCCTATACCCTAAACCTTAAACACTAAACCCTAAATAACCCTAAACCCTAAACCATTAACACTATACCCTAAACAACACTAAACACTAAACCCAAAACAACCCTAAAACCTAAACCTTAAACACTAAACCTTAAACAACCCTAAACCCTAAACACTAAACCCTAGACAACCCTAAACTTTTAATCCTAAACACTATACCCTAAACAACCCTAAACCTTAAACAATCCTAAACTCTAAACCCTAAACCCTTAACCTAAACCACCCTAAATCTTAAACAATCCTAAACCCTAAACCTTAAACCCTAAACACTAAACCCTAAACCCTAAACCTAACAATAACCATATCCCTAACCCTAACCCCTAACCCTTACCCTAACCCTAACCCGAACCCTAATCCTAACCCTAACCCTAACCCTAACCCTAACCCTAACCCTAACCCTAACCCTAACCCTAAACCTAATTCTAACCCTTACCCTAACCCTAACTTTAACCCTAACCCTAATCCTAACATTAAACCCTAAACCCTAAACCTAACCCTAACCCTAAAACTAAACTTTAAATCCTAAACCTAATCTACCCTAAACCTTAAACAATCCTAAACCCTAAACCCTGAACCCTAAACCTAACCCTAACCCTAACCCTAACACTAACCATAACCCTAACACTAAATTGTAAACCCTAAAGTTAATTTACGACAAACCTTAAACAATCCTAAAACCTAAACCTTTACCCTAAACCCTAAACCCTAAACCTAACAATATCCATGACCCTAAACGTAACCCTAAACCTAACCCTAACCCTAACCCTAATCCGAACACTAAACACTAAACCCTAAACCTAACCCTAACCTTAACACTAAACTCTAAACCCTAAACCTAATCTACCCTAAACCTTAAACAATCCTAAACCCAAAACCTTAGACCCTAAACACTAAACCCTAAACCTAACAATAAACCTAACCCTAACCCTAACCCTAACCCTAACCTTAAACCTAACCCTAACCGTAACCCTAACCCTAAACCTAACCCTAACCTTAAGCCTAACCATAAACCTAACCCTAACCCTAAACCTAACCTTAACCCTAACCCTAACCCTAAAGCTAACAATAAACATAATCATAACCCTTACCCTAACCCTAACCCTAACCCTAACCGTAACCCTAACCCTAACCCTAACCGTAACACTAACCCTAACCCTAAACCTAACCCTAACCCTAACCCTAACCCTAACCTTAACCTTAACCATAACACTAAACTCTAAATCCTAAACCTAATCCACCCTAAACCTTAAAAAATCCTAAACCATAAACCTTAAACCCTAAACCCTAAATCTAACAATAAACCTAAACCTAAACCTAAATCTATCCCTAACCCTAACCCTAACCCTAAACCTAACCCTGACCTTAACCCTAACCCTAATCCTAACACTAACTATAACCCTAACCCTAACCCTAACCCTAACCTTAACCCTAACCATAACCCTAACCTAAACCTAACCCTAACCCTAACCCAAACCCTAACCCTAAACCTAACCCTAACCCTAAACGTAACCATAACACTAAACTCTAAACTCTAAACCTAATCCACCCTAAACCTTAAACAATCCTAAACCACAAACCTTAAACCCTAAACCCTAAATCTAACAATAAACCTAAACCGAACCCTAAATCTAACCATAACCCTAACCCTAACCCTAAACCTAATCCTAACACTAACCATAACCCAAACACTAACCCTAACCCTAACCCTAAACCTAACCCTAACCCTAAACCTCACACTAACCCTAATCCTTACACTAAACCTTAAACTTTAAATCTAACCCTAACCCTAACCCTACCCCTAACCCTAACCCTAACCCTATCCCTAAACCTAACCCTGACCCTAATCCTAACACTAACCCTATTTCTAATTCTAACCCTAACACTAATCCTAAATTTAAACCTAAATCCCTAATAATAACCCTAACCCTAAACCTAACCCTAACCCTAACCCTAACCCTAAAGCTAACAATAAACATAATCATAACCCTTACCCTAACCCTAACCCTAACCCTAACCCTAACCCTAACCCTAACCCTAACCCTAACCCTAACCCTAACCCTAACCTTAGACCCTAAACACTAAACCCTAAACCTAACAATAAACCTAACCCTAACCCTAACCCTAACCCTAAACCTAACCCTAACCGTAACCCTAACCCTAAACCTAACCCTAAACTTAAGCCTAACCATAAACCTAACCCTAACCCTAACCCTAACCGTAACCCTAACCCTAACCCTAACCGTAACACTAACCCTAACCCTAAACCTAACCCTAACCCTAACCTTAACCTTAACCATAACACTAAACTCTAAACCCTAAACCTAATCCACCCTAAACCTTAAATATCCTAAACCATAAACCTTAAACCCTAAACCCTAAATCTAACAATAAACCTAAACCTAATCCTAAATCTATCCCTAACCCTAACCCTAACCCTAAACCTAACCCTGACCTTAACCCTAACCCTAATCCTAACACTAACCATAACCCTAATCCTAACCCTAACCACAAACTTAACCCTAACCATAACCCTAACCCTAAACCTAACCCTAACCCTAACCCAAACCCTAACCCTAAACCTAACCCTAACCCTAACCGTAACCATAACACTAAACTCTAAACCCTAAACCTAATCCACCCTAAACCTTAAACAATCCTAAACCACAAACCTTAAACCCTAAACCCTAAATCTAACAATAAACCTAAACCTAACCCTAAATCTAACCCTAACCCTAACCCTAACCCTAAACCTAATCCTAACACTAACCATAACCCAAACACTAACCCTAACCCTAAACCTAATCCTAACTCTTACCCTAACCCTAACTTTAACCCTAACCCTAATCCTAACACTAAACCCTAAACCCTAAACCTAACCCTAACCCTAAAACTAAACTTTAAATCCTAAACCTAATCTACCCTAAACCTTAAACAATCCTAAACCCTAAACCCTGAACCCTAAACCTAACCCTAACCCTAACCCTAACACTAACCATAACCCTAACACTAAATTGTAAAGGCTAAATTTAAGTTACGATAAACCTTAAACAATCCTAAACCCTAAACCTTAAACCCTAAACCTAACAATTACCATAACCCTAACCCTAATCCTAACCCTAACCCTAACCCTAAACGTAACCCTAACACTAAACCTAACCCTAACCCTAACCCTAACCCTAACCATAAACCTAACACTAACACTAAACCTAATCCTAACCCTAACCCTAACCCTAACCTGACCCTAACCCTAACCCTAAACCTAACCTTAATTCTAATTCTAACCCTAATCCTAACAATAAACCTAAACCTAACCCTAACCCTAACCCTAAACCTAACACTAACCTTAACCCTAACCCTAACCCTAACCCTAACCCTAACAGTAATCTCTAAACCCTAAACCTAACCCTAACGATATCCCAAACACAAAACTCTAAACCCTAAAAATAATCCACCCTAAACCTTAAACAATCCTAAATCCTAAACCTTTACCCTAAACCCTAAACCCTAAACCTAACAATATCCATGACCCTAAACGTAACCCTAAACCTAACCCTAACCCTAACCCTAATCCGAACACTAAACCCTAAACCCTAAACCTAACCCTAACCTTAACACTAAACTCTAAACCCTAAACCTAATCTACCCTAAACCTTAAACAATCCTAAACCCAAAACCTTAGACCCTAAACACTAAACCCTAAACCTAACAATAAACCTAACCCTAACCCTAACCCTAACCCTAAACCTAACCCTAACCGTAACCCTAACCCTAAACCTAACCCTAAACTTAAGCCTAACCATAAACCTAACCCTAACCCTAACCCTAACCGTAACCCTAACCCTAACCCTAACCGTAACACTAACCCTAACCCTAAACCTAACCCTAACCCTAACCTTAACCTTAACCATAACACTAAACTCTAAACCCTAAACCTAATCCACCCTAAACCTTAAATATCCTAAACCATAAACCTTAAACCCTAAACCCTAAATCTAACAATAAACCTAAACCTAATCCTAAATCTATCCCTAACCCTAACCCTAACCCTAAACCTAACCCTGACCTTAACCCTAACCCTAATCCTAACACTAACCATAACCCTAATCCTAACCCTAACCACAAACTTAACCCTAACCATAACCCTAACCCTAAACCTAACCCTAACCCTAACCCAAACCCTAACCCTAAACGTAACCCTAACCCTAACCGTAACCATAACACTAAACTCTAAACCCTAAACCTAATCCACCCTAAACCTTAAACAACCCTAAACCACAAACCTTAAACCCTAAACCCTAAATCTAACAATAAACCTAAACCTAACCCTAAATCTAACCCTAACCCTAACCCTAACCCTAAACCTAATCCTAACACTAACCATAACCCAAACACTAACCCTAACCCTAAACCTAATCCTAACCCTTACCCTAACCCTAACTTTAACCCTAACCCTAATCCTAACACTAAACCCTAAACCCTAAACCTAACCCTAACCCTAAAACTAAACTTTAAATCCTAAACCTAATCTACCCTAAACCTTAAACAATCCTAAACCCTAAACCCTGAACCCTAAACCTAACCCTAACCCTAACCCTAACACTAACCATAACCCTAACACTAAATTGTAAACCCTAACTTTAAGTTACGATAAACCTTAAACAATCCTAAACCCTAAACCTTAAACCCTAAACCTAACAATTACCATAACCCTAACCCTAATCCTAACCCTAACCCTAACCCTAAACGTAACCCTAACACTAAACCTAACACTAACCCTAACCCTAACCCTAAACCTAACACTAACACTAAACCTAATCCTAACCCTAACCCTAACCCTAAACCTGACCCTAACACTAACCCTAACCCTAACCCTAATCCTAACTCTAACCCTAATCCTAACAATAAACCTAAACCTAACCCTAACCCTAACCCTAAACCTAACACTAACCTTAACCCTAACCCTAACCCTAACCCTAACAGTAATCCCTAAACCCTAAACCTAACCCTAACAATATCCCAAACACAAAACTCTAAACCCTAAAAATAATCCACCCTAAACCTTAAACAATCCTAAATCCTAAACCTTTACCCTAAACCCTAAACCCTAAACCTGACAATATCCATGACCCTAAACGTAACCCTAAACCTAACCCTAACCCTAACCCTAATCCGAACACTAAACCCTAAACCCTAAACCTAACCCTAACCTTAACACTAAACTCTAAACCCTAAACCTAATCTACCCTAAACCTTAAAAAATCCTAAACCCAAAACCTTAGTCCCTAAACACTAAACCCTAAACCTAACAATAAACCTAACCCTAACCCTAACCCGAACCCTAACCCTAAACCTAACCCTAACCGTAACCCTAACCCTAAACCTAACCCTAACCTTAAGCCTAACCATAAACCTAACCCTAACCATAAACCGAACCTTAACCCTAACTTTAACCCTAAACCTAACAATAAACATAATCATAACCCTTACCCTAACCCTAAGCCTAACCCTAACCTTAACCCTAACCATAATCCTAACCCTAAACCTAACCCTAACCCAAACCCTAACCCTAAACCTAACCCTAACCATAACCGTAACCATAACACTAAACTATAAACCCTAAACCTAATCCACCCTAAACCTTAAACAATCCTAAACCACAAACCTTAAACCCTAAACCCTAAATCTAACAATAAACCTAAACCTAACCCTAAATCTAACCCTAACCCTAACCCTAAACCTAAACCTAATCCTAACACTAACCTTAACCCAAACACTAACCCTAACCCTAACCCTAACCCTAACCCTAACCCTAACCCTAACGCTAACCCTAACCCTAACCCTAATCCTAACACAAAACCTTAAACTTTAAATCTAACCCTAACCCTAACCCTACCCCTAACCCTAACCCTAACACTATCCCTAAACCTAACCCTTACCCTAATCCTAACACTAACCCTATTTCTAATTGTAACCCTAACACTAATCCTAAATTTAAACCTAACTCCCTAATAATAACCCTAACCCTAAACCTAACCCTAACCCTAACCCCCCCAACCCTAACCTTAACCCTAACCCTAACCCTAACCGTAACTCTAACCATAACCCTAACCGTAACTCTATCCCTAACCCTAACACTAACTCTAACCCTAACCCTAACCCTAACCCTAAACCTAACCCTAACCCTAGCCCTAAACCTAACCCTAACCCTAACCCTAACCCTAACCGTAACCATAAGACCAAACTCTAAACCCTAAACCTAATCCACCCTAAACCTTAAACAATCCTAAACCATAAACCTTAAACCCAAAACCCTAAATCTAACAATAAACCTAAACCTAACCCTAAATCTAACACTAACCCTAAACGTAAACCTAAACCTTCCCCTGACCATAAACCAAAGCCTAATCCTAAGAATAACCATAACCCAAACAAAGACTAACCCTAACCCTAAACATAACCGTAACCCTAAACCTCACACCTACCCTATCCCTAACCCTAACCCTAACCCTAACCCTAACCCTAACCCTAACACTATCCCTAAACCCTAACACTAACCCTAACCCTAAACTCTAACCCTAACCCTAACCCTAACCCTAACCCTAACCCTAACCCTAACCCTAACCCTATCCCTAACCCTAACCCTTATCCTAACACTAACACTAACCTTAACCCTAACCCTAACCTTAACCCTCACCCTAACCATCACCCTAACCCTAAACCTAACCCTAACCCTAACCTTAACCTTAACCATAACACTAAACTCTAAACCCTAAACCTAATCCACCCTAAACCTTAAATATCCTAAACCATAAACCTTAAACCCTAAACTCTAAATCTAACAATAAACCTAAACCTAATCCTAAATCTATCCCTAACCCTAACCCTAACCCTAAACCTAACCCTGACCTTAACCCTAACCCTAATCCTAACACTAACCATAACCCTAATCCTAACCCTAACCACAAACTTAACCCTAACCATAACTCTAACCCTAAACCTAACCCTAACCCTAACCCAAACCCTAACCCTAAACGTAACCCTAACCCTAACCGTAACCATAACACTAAACTCTAAACCCTAAACATAATCCACCCTAAACCTTAAACAATCCTAAACCACAAACCTTAAACCCTAAACCCTAAATCTAACAATAAACCTAAACCTAACCCTAAATCTAACCCTAACCCTAACCCTAACCCTAAACCTAATCCTAACACTAACCATAACCCAAACACTAACCCTAACCCTAAACCTAATCCTAACCCTTACCCTAACCCTAACTTTAACCCTAACCCTAATCCTAACACTAAACCCTAAACCCTAAACCTAACCCTAACCCTAAAACTAAACTTTAAATCCTAAACCTAATCTACACTAAACCTTAAACAATCCTAAACCCTAAACCCTGAACCCTAAACCTAACCCTAACCCTAACCCTAACACTAACCATAACCCTAACACTAAATTGTAAACCCTAACTTTAAGTTACGATAAACCTTAAACAATCCTAAACCCTAAACCTTAAACCCTAAACCTAACAATTACCATAACCCTAACCCTAATCCTAACCCTAACCCTAACCCTAAACGTAACCCTAACACTAAACCTAACACTAACCCTAACCCTAACCCTAAACCTAACACTAACACTAAACCTAATCCTAACCCTAACCCTAACCCTAAACCTGACCCTAACACTAACCCTAACCCTAACCCTAATCCTAACTCTAACCCTAATCCTAACAATAAACCTAAACCTAACCCTAACCCTAACCCTAAACCTAACACTAACCTTAACCCTAACCCTAACCCTAACCCTAACAGTAATCCCTAAACCCTAAACCTAACCCTAACAATATCCCAAACACAAAACTCTAAACCCTAAAAATAATCCACCCTAAACCTTAAACAATCCTAAATCCTAAACCTTTACCCTAAACCCTAAACCCTAAACCTGACAATATCCATGACCCTAAACGTAACCCTAAACCTAACCCTAACCCTAACCCTAATCCGAACACTAAACCCTAAACCCTAAACCTAACCCTAACCTTAACACTAAACTCTAAACCCTAAACCTAATCTACCCTAAACCTTAAAAAATCCTAAACCCAAAACCTTAGTCCCTAAACACTAAACCCTAAACCTAACAATAAACCTAACCCTAACCCTAACCCGAACCCTAACCCTAAACCTAACCCTAACCGTAACCCTAACCCTAAACCTAACCCTAACCTTAAGCCTAACCATAAACCTAACCCTAACCATAAACCGAACCTTAACCCTAACTTTAACCCTAAACCTAACAATAAACATAATCATAACCCTTACCCTAACCCTAAGCCTAACCCTAACCTTAACCCTAACCATAATCCTAACCCTAAACCTAACCCTAACCCAAACCCTAACCCTAAACCTAACCCTAACCATAACCGTAACCATAACACTAAACTATAAACCCTAAACCTAATCCACCCTAAACCTTAAACAATCCTAAACCACAAACATTAAACCCTAAACCCTAAATCTAACAATAAACCTAAACCTAACCCTAAATCTAACCCTAACCCTAACCCTAAACCTAAACCTAATCCTAACACTAACCTTAACCCAAACACTAACCCTAACCCTAACCCTAACCCTAACCCTAACCCTAACCCTAACCCTAACGCTAACCCTAACCCTAACCCTAATCCTAACACAAAACCTTAAACTTTAAATCTAACCCTAACCCTAACCCTACCCCTAACCCTAACCCTAACACTATCCCTAAACCTAACCCTTACCCTAATCCTAACACTAACCCTATTTCTAATTGTAACCCTAACACTAATCCTAAATTTAAACCTAACTCCCTAATAATAACCCTAACCCTAAACCTAACCCTAACCCTAACCCCCCCAACCCTAACCTTAACCCTAACCCTAACCCTAACCGTAACTCTAACCCTAACCCTAACCGTAACTCTATCCCTAACCCTAACACTAACTCTAACCCTAACCCTAACCCTAACCCTAACCCTAAACCTAACCCTAACCCTAGCCCTAAACCTAACCCTAACCCTAACCCTAACCCTAACCGTAACCATAAGACTAAACTCTAAACCCTAAACCTAATCCACCCTAAACCTTAAACAATCCTAAACCATAAACCTTAAACCCAAAACCCTAAATCTAACAATAAACCTAAACCTAACCCTAAATCTAACACTAACCCTAAACGTAAACCTAAACCTTCCCCTGACCATAAACCAAAGCCTAATCCTAACAATAACCATAACCCAAACAAAGACTAACCCTAACCCTAAACATAACCGTAACCCTAAACCTCACACCTACCCTATCCCTAACCCTAACCCTAACCCTAACCCTAACCCTAACCCTAACACTATCCCTAAACCCTAACACTAACCCTAACCCTAAACTCTAACCCTAACCCTAACCCTAACCCTAACCCTAACCCTAACCCTAACCCTATCCCTAACCCTAACCCTTATCCTAACACTAACACTAACCTTAACCCTAACCCTAACCTTAACCCTCACCCTAACCATCACCCTAACCCTAAACCTAACCCTAAAACCCTAAATCCTAAACCCTAAACCCAGAAAAACCCTAAACAATAATTCCAAAAGCACCCTAACCCCTAAACTCTCAACACTAAACGCTAAAAAACCCTAAACCCTAAACCCTAAACACTAAACCCTAAACAAGCCTAAACCCTAAAACCATTAACACTATACCCTAAACAACCCTAAACTCTTAACCCTAAACATTATAGCCTAAACCCTAAAACACTATACAACCTTAAACCCTAAACCTTAAAATATCCTAAATCATAAATCCTGAACAACCTTAAACACTAAATCATAAAAAACCCTAAAAAAACCTAAACAACTCTAAACGCTAAAACATAAACAACCCTAAACATTAAACAATCTTAAACGCTAAACCCTATACCCTAAACCTAAACCACCCTAAAACTTAAACAATCCTAAACCCTAAACCTTAAACCATAAACCCTAAATTTTAAACCATAAATCTAAGAATAACCATAACCCTAACCCTAACCCTAAACCTAAACCTAACCCTAACCCCAACCCTAACCTTAACCCCATAACCCTAACCCTAACCTTAAGCCTAACATAACCACATAACCCTAACCCTAACCATCACCCTAACCCTAACCCTAACCCTAACCCTAACCCTAACCATAAACCTAACCCTAACCCCTAACCCCTAACACTAACCCTAACCCTAACCCCTAACCCTAACCCTAACCCTAACCCTAACCTTACCCTAACCCTAACCCTAACCCTAACCCTAACCCTAACCCTAACCCTAACCTTAACCCTAACCCTAACCTTAACCCTAACCTTAACCCTAACCCCTAACCCTTACCCTAACCCTAAACCTAACCCTAACCCTAAACCTAACCCTAACCCTAACCCTAACTGTAACCCTAACCCTAACCCTAACCCTAACCCTAACCCTAACCCTAACCCTAACCCTAACCCTAAACCAAACCCTGACACTAATCCTAACACTAACCCTATTTCTAATTCTAACCCTAACACTAATCCTAAACTTAAACCTAACCCCCTAATAATAACCCTAACCATAACACTAAACCTAACCCCTAACCATAACCCTAACCATAACCCTAAACTAACCCTAACCCTAACCCTAACCCTAACCCAAACCCTAACACTAACCCCCTAACTTTTACCCTAACCCTAACCCTAACCCTAAACTTACCATAACCCTAACCCTAACCATAACCCCAACCCTAACCCTAACCCTAACCATAACCATAACACTAAACTCTAAACCCTAAACCTAATCCACCCTAAACCTTAAACAATCCTAAACCATAAACCTTAAACCCTAAACCCTAAATCTAAAAATAAACCTAAACCTAACCCTAAATCTAACCCTAACCCTATATCTAACCCTAAACCTAACCCTGACCCTAACCCTAACCCTAATAATAACACTAACCATAACCCTAACCCTAACACTAACCCTAACCTTAACCCTCACCCTAACCCTAACCCTAACCCTGTCTCTAACCCTAACCCTAACCCTAACCGTAACCATAATACTAAACTCTAAACCCTAAACCTAATCCACCCTAAACCTTAAACAATCCTAAACCATAAACCTTAAACCCTAAACCCTAAATCTAACAATAAACCTAAACCTAACCCTAAATATAACCCTAACCCTAACCCTAATCCTAAACCTAAACCTGACCCTAACCCTAACCCTAATCCTAACACTAATCATAACCCAAACACTAACCCTAACCCTAAACCTAACCCTAAACCTCACACTATCCCTAATCCTAACACTAAACCCTAAACTTTAAATCTAACCCTAACCCTAACCCTACCCTTAACCCTAACCCTAACCCTATCCCTAAACCTAACCCTGACCCTAATCCTAACACTAAACCTATTTCTAATTCTAACCCTAACACTAATCCTAAACTAAAACCTAACCCCCTAATAATAACCCTACACTAAACCTAACCCTAACCCTAACCCTAACCCTAACCCTAACACTAACCCCTAACCCCTAACACTAAACCTAACCCTAACCCCTAACCCTAACCCTAACCCTAACCCTAACCCTAAACCTAACCCTAACCCTATCCCTAACCCTAACCCTTACCCTAACACTAACACTAACCTTAACCCTAACCCTAACCTTAACCCTCACCCTAACCCTCACCTTAACCCTAAACCTAACCCTAACACTAACCCTAACACCCTAAATCCTAAACCCTAAACCCCGAAAAACCCTAAACACTAATTCCAAAAGCACCCTAAACCCTAAACTATGAACACTAAACGCTAAAAAACCCTAAACACTAAACCCTAAACACTAAACCCTAAACAAGCCTAAACCCTAAAACCATTAACATTATACCCTAAACAACCCTTAACCCTTAACCCTAAACATTATACACTAAACCCTAAAACACTATACAACCTTAAACCCTAAACCTTAAAATATCCTAAATCATAAATCCTGAACAACCCTAAACAATAAATTATAAAAAACCCTAAAAAACCCTAAACAACTCTAAACGCTAAAACCTAAACAACCCTAACCATTAAACAATCTTAAACGCTAAATTCTATACCCTAAACCTAAACCACACTAAAACTTAAACAATCCTAAAGACTAAACCTTAAACCATAAGCCCTAAATTTTAAACCATAAATCTAAGAATAACCATAACCCTAACCCTAACCCTAAACCTAAACCTAACCCTAACCCCAACCCTAACCTTAACCCCATAACCCTAACCCTAACCTTAAGCCTAACATAACCCCATAACCCTAACTCTAACCCTAACTCTAACCCTAACTCTAACCCTAACCCTAACCCTAACCTAACCCTAGCCCTAACCCTAACCCTAACACTAACCCTAACCCCTAACCCTAACCCTAACCCTAACCCTAACCCTAACCCTAACCTAACCCTAACCCTAACCCTAACCCTAACCCAAACCCTAACACTAACCCCCTAACTTTTACCATAACCCTAACCCTAACCCTAACCCTAACCCTTACCATAACCCTAACCCTAACCCTAACCCCATCCGTAACCCTAACCCTAACTGTAACCATAACACTAAACTCTAAACCCTAAACCTAATCTACCCTAAACCTTAAACAATCCTAAACCATAAACCTTAGACCCTAAATCCTAAATCTAACAATAAACCTAAACCTAACCCTAAATCTAACCCTAACCCTATCCCTAATCCTAAACCTAACCCTGACCCTAAACCTAACCCTAACACTAACCCTATCACCCTAAATCCTAAACCCTAAACCCCGAAAAATCCTAAACACTAATTCCAAAAGCACCCTAAACCCTAAACTATAAACACTAAACGCTAAAAAACCCTAAACCCTAAACCCTAAACACTAAACCCTAAACAAGCCTAAACCCTAAAAACATTAACACTATACCCTAAACAACCCTAAACCCTTAACCCTAAACATTATACCCTAAACCCTAAAACACTATACAACCTTAAACCCTAAACCTTAAAATATCCTAAATCATAAATAATGAACAACCCTAAACACTAAATTATAAACAACCCTAAAAAACCCTAAACAACTCTAAACGCTAAAACCTAAACAACCCTAACCATTAAACAATCTTAAACGCTAAACTTTGTACCCTAAACCTAAACCACCCTAAAACTTAAACAATCCTAAACCCTAAACCTTAAACCATAAACCCTAAATTTTAAACCATAAATCTAAGAATAACCATAACCCTAACCCTAATCCTAAACCTAAACCTAACCCTAACCTCAACCCTAACCTTAACCCTATAACCCTAACCCTAACCTTAAGCCTAACATAACCCCATAACCCTAACTCTAACCCTAACTCTAACCCTAATGCTAACCCTAACCCTAACCCTAACCCTAACCCCTTAACCTTAATCCCTAAATCCTAAACCCTGAACAACCATAAATCCTAAACCCTGAACAACCCTAAATCATAAACCCTGAATAACCCTAAACACTAACCTCTAAACAACCCTAAACAACCCTAATCACTAAACCATAAACAACCCTAAACACTAAACCCTAAACAACCCTATACCTTAAACCTTAAACACTAAACCCTAAATAACCCTAAACCCTAAACCATTAACACTATACCCTAAACAACACTAAACACTAAATCCAAAACAACCCTAAAACCTAAACCTTAAACACTAAACCTTAAACAAACCTAAACCCTAAACACTAAACCCTAAACAACCCTAAACTTTTAACCCTAAACACTATACCCTAAACAACCCTAAACCTTAAACAATCCTAAACTCTAAACCCTAAACCCTTAACCTAAACCACCCTAAATCTTAAACAATCCTAAACCCTAAACCTTAAACCCTAAACACTAAACCCTAAACCATAAACCTAACAATAACCATAACCCTAACCCTAACCCCTAACACTTACCCTAACCCTAACCCTAACCCTAATCCTAACCCTAACCCTAACCCTAACCCTAACCCTAACCCTAACCCTAACCCTAAACCTAACCCTAACCTTAACCCTAATCCTAACCCTAACCCTAACCCTAACCGTAACCCTAAACCTAAACCTAATCCTAACCCTAACCCTAACCCTAACCCTAACCCTAACCCTAACCCTAACCCTAAACCTAATCCTAACCTAACATTAACCCTAATCCTAACCCTAACCCTAACCCTAACCGTAACCATAACACTAAACTCTAAACCCTAAACCTAATCCACCCTAAACGTTAAACAATCCTAAACCATAAACCTTAGACCCTAAATCCTAAATCTAACAATAAACATAAACCTAACCCTAAATCTAACACTAACCCTAACCCTAACCCTAAACCCTCCCTGACCCTAACCCTAACCCTAAACCTAACCCTGACCCTAATCCTAACACTAACCCTATTTCTAATTCTAAGCCTAACACTAATCCTAAACTTAAACCTAACCCCCTAATAATAACCCTAACCCTTTCACTAACCCTAACCCCTAACCCTAACCCTAACCCTAACCCTAACCCTAACCTAACCCTATCCCTAACCCTAACCCTAACCCTAACCCTAACCTAACCCTAACCCTAACCCTAACACTAACACAAACCCTAACACTAACCCCCTAACTTTTACCCTAACCCTAACCCTAACCCTAAACCTAACCCTTACCATAACCCTAACCCTAACCCTAACCCTCTCCCTAACCCTAACCCTAACCGTAACCATAACACTAAACTCTAAACCCTAAACCAAATCCACCCTAAACCTTAAACAATCCTCAACCATAAACCTTAAACCCTAAACACTAAACCCTAAACCCTAAACCTAACAATAACCATAACCCTAACCCTAACCCCTAACCCTTACCCTAACCCTAACCCTAACCCTAATCCTAACCCTAACCCTAACCCTAACCCTAACCCTAACCTTAACCTTAAACCTAACCCTGACCCTAACCCTAACCCTAATCCTAACACTAACCATAACCCTAACCCTAACACTAACCCTAACCTTAACCCTAACCCTAACCCTAACCCTAACCCTAACTCTAACCCTAACCCTAACCCTAACCATAACCATAATACTAAACTCTAAACCCTAAACCTAATCCACCCTTAAACTTAAACAATCCTAAACCATAAACCTTAAACCCTAAACCCTATATCTAACAATAAACCTAAACCTAACCCTAAACCTAACCCTAACTCTAACCCTAACCCTGAACATAAACCTGACCCTAACCCTAATCCTAATCCTAACACTAATCATAACCCAAACATTAACCCTAATTCTAACCCTAAACCTAACCCTAAACCTCACACTATCCCTAATCCTAACACTAAAACCTAAACTTTAATTCTAACCATAACACTAACCCTACCCTTAACCCTAAACCTAACCATATTTCTAAACCTAACCCTGACCCTAATCCTAACACTAACCCTATTTCTAATTCAAACCCTAACACTAATCCTAAACTAAAACCTAACCCCCTAATAATAACCCTAACACTAAACCTAACCCTAACCCTAACACTAACCCCTAACTCCTAACACTAACCCTAACCCAAACCCCTAACCCTAACCCTAACCCTAACCCTAACCTTAACCCTAACCCTAACCCTAACCCTAACCCTATCCTTAACCCTAACCCTTATTCTAACACTAACACTAACCTTAACCCTAACCCTAACCTTAACCCTCACCCTAACCCTCACCTTAACCCTAAACCTAACCCTAAAACTAACCCTAACACCCTAAATCCTAAACCCTAAACCCTGAAAAACCCTAAACACTAATTCCAAAAGCACCCTAAACCCTAAACTATAAACACTAAACGCTAAAAAACCCTAAACCCTAAAACCTAAACACTAAACCCTAAACAAGCCTAAACCCTAAAACCATTAACAATATACCCTAAACAACCCTAAACCTTAAACAATCCTAAACTCTAAACCCTAAACCCTTAACCTAAACCACCCTAAATCTTAAACAATCCTAAACCCTAAACCTTAAACCCTAAACACTAAACCCTAAACCCTAAACCTAACAATAATCATAACCCTAACCCTAACCCCTAACCCTTACCCTAAACCTAACCCTGACCCTAATCCTAACACTAACCCTATTTCTAATTCTAACCCTAACACTAATCCTAAACTTATCCCTAACCCCCTAATAATAACCCTAACACTAACACTAACCCTAACCCCTAACCCTAACCCTAACCCTAACCCTAACCCTAACCTGAACCTAACCCTAACCCTAACCCTAACACTAACCCCTAACCCTTACCCTAACCCTAACCCTAACCCTAACCCTAACCATTACCCTAACCCTAACCCTAACCCTAACCCTAACCCTAACCCTAACACTAACCATAACCATAACACTAAACTCTAAACCCTAAACCTAATCCACCCTAAACCTTAAACAATCCTAAACCATAAACCTTAAACCCTAAACCCTAAATCTAACAATAAACCTAAACCTGACCCTAAATCTAACCCTAACCCTAACCCTAACCCTAAACCTAACCCTGACCCTAACCCTAACCATAATCCTAACACTAACCATAACCCTAACCTAAACCCTAACCCTAACCTTAACCCTAACCCTAAAACTAACGCTAACCCTAACCCTAACCCTAACCCTAACCCTAACCCTAAACCTAACCCTAACCCCTTAACCTTAATCCCTAAATCCTAAACCCTGAACAACCATAAACCCTAAATCCTGAACAACCCTAAATCATAAACCCTGAACAACCCTAAACACTAACCTCTAAACAACCCTAAACAACCCTAATCACTAAAACATAAACAACCCTAAACACTAAACCCTAAACAACCCTATACCCTAAACCTTAAACACTAAACCCTAAATAACCCTAAACCCTAAACCATTAACACTATACCCTAAACAACACTAAACACTAAACCCAAAACAACCCTAAAACCTCAACCTTAAACACTAAACCTTAAACAACCCTAAACCCTAAACACTAAACCCTAAACAACCCTAAATTTTTAACCCTAAACACTATACCCTAAACAACCCTAAACCTTAAACAATTCTAAACTCTAAACCCTAAACCCTTAACCTAAACCACTCTAAATCTTAAACAATCTTAAACCCTAAACCTTAAACCCTAAACACTAAACCCTAAACCCTAAACCTAACAATAACCATAACCCTAACCCTAACCCCTAAACTTTACCCTAACCCTAACCCTAACCCTAATCCTAACCCTAACCCTAACCCTAACCCTAACCCTAACCCTAACCCTAACCCTAACCCTAACCCTAAACCTAATCCTAACCCTTACCCTAACACTAACTTTAACCCTAACCCTAATCCTAACACTAAACCATAAACCCTAAACCTAACCCT
>NC_137966.1:28621190-28696190 GCF_963924665.1 Micromys minutus | reverse complement strand
ACCCTAACCTTAAGCCTAACATAACCCCATAACCCTATCTCTAACCCTAACTCTAACCCTAATGCTAACCCTAACCCTAACCCTAACCCTAACCCTAACCCCTTAACCTTAATCCCTAAATCCTAAACCCTGAACAACCATAAATCCTAAACCCTGAACAACCCTAAATCATAAACCCTGAATAACCCTAAACACTAACCTCTAAACAACCCTAAACAACCCTAATCACTAAACCATAAACAACCCTAAACACTAAACCCTAAACAACCCTATACCCTAAACCTTAAACACTAAACCCTAAATAACCCTAAACCCTAAACCATTAACACTATACCCTAAACAACACTAAACACTAAACCCAAAACAACCCTAAAACCTAAACCTTAAACACTAAACCTTAAACAACCCTAAACCCTAAACACTAAACCCTAAACAACCCTAAACTTTTAACCCTAAACACTATACCGTAAACAACCCTAAACCTTAAACAATCCTAAACTCTAAACCCTAAACCCTTAACCTAAACCACCCTAAATCTTAAACAATCCTAAACCCTAAACCTTAAACCCTAAACACTAAACCCTAAACCCTAAACCTAACAATAACCATAACCCTAACCCTAACCCCTAACCCTTACCCTAACCCTAACCCTAACCCTAATCCTAACCCTAAACCTAACCCTAACCCTAACCCTAACCCTAACCCTAAACCTAACCCTGACCCTAATCCTAACACTAACCCTATTTCTAATTTTAACCCTAACACTAATCCTAAACTTAAACCTAACCCACTAATAATAAACCTAACCCTAACACTAACCCTAACCCCTAACCCTAACCCTAATCCTAACCCTAACCTAACCCTAACCCTAACCCTAACCCTAACACTAACCCCTAACCCTTACCCTAACCCTAACCCTAACCCTAACCCTAACCATTACCCTAACCCTAACCCTAACCCTAACCCTAACCCTAACCCTAACACTAACCGTAACCATAACACTAAACTCTAAACCCTAAACCTAATCTACCCTAAACCTTAAACAATCCTAAACCATAAATCTTAAACCCTAAACACTTAATCTAACAATAAACCTAAACCTGACCCTAAATCTAACCCTACCCTAACCCTAACCCTAAACCTAACCCTGACCCTAACACTAACCCTAATCCTAACACTAACCATAACCCTAACCCTAACCCTAACCCTAACCTTAATCCTAACCCTAACCCTAAACCTAACCCTTACCCTAACCCTAACCCTAACCCTAACCTAACCCTAACCCTAACCCTAACCCTAACCCTAACCCTAACACTAACCCCCTAACTTTTACCCTAACCCTAACCCTAACATTAACCCTAACCTTAACCCTAACCCTAACCCTAACCCTAACTCTAACCCTAACTTTAACCCTAACCGTAACCATAATAATAAACTCTAAACCCTAAACCTAATCTACCCTAAACCTTAAATAATCCTAAACCCTAAACCTTAAACCCTAAACCCTAAATCTAACAATAAACCTAAACCTAACCCTAAATCTAACCCTAACCCTAACCCTAACCCTAAACCTAAACCGGACCCTAACCCTAACCCTAATAATAACACTAATCATAACCCAAACACTAACCCTAACCCTAACCCTAAACCTAACCCTAAACCTCACACTATCCCTAATCCTAACACTAAACCCTAAACTTTAAATCTAACCCTAACCCTAACTCTACCCTTAACCCTAACCCTAACCATATCCCTAAACCTAACCCTGACCCTAATCCTAACACTAACCCTATTTCTAATTCTAACCCTAACACTAATCCTAAACTAAAACCTAACCCCCTAATAATAACCCTAACACAAAACCTAACCCTAACCCTAACCCTAACCCTAAAACTAACCCCTAACCCCTAACACTAACCCTAACACTAACCCCTAACCCTAACCCTAACCCTAACCCTAACCTTAACACTAACCCTAACCCTAACCCTAACCCTAACCCTATCCCTAACCCTAACCCTTACCCTAACACTAACACTAACCTTAACCCTAACCCTAACCTTAACCCTCACCCTAACCCTCACCTTAACCCTAAACCTAACCCTAACACTAACCCTAACACCCTAAATCCTAAACCCTAAACCCCGAAAAACCCTAAACACTAATTCCAAAAGCACCCTAAACCCTAAACTATAAACACTAAACGCTAAAAAACCCTAAACTCTAAACCCTAAACACTAAACCCTAAACAAGCCTAAACCCTAAAACCATTAACACTATACCCTAAACAACCCTAAACCCTTAACCCTAAATATTATACCCTAAACCCTAAAACACTATACAACCTTAAACCCTAAACTTTAAAATATCCTAAATCATAAATCCTGAACAAGCCTAAACACTATATCATAAACAACCCTAAAAAACCCTAAACAACTCTAAACGCTAAAACCTAAACAACCCTAAACATTAAACAATCTTAAACGCTAAACCCTATACCCTAAACCTAAACCACCCTAAAACTTAAACAATCCTAAACCCTAAACCTTAAACCATAAACCCTAAATTTTAAACCATAAATCTAAGAATAACCATAACCCTAACCCTAACCCTAAACCTAAACCTAACCCTAACCCCAACCCTAACCTTAACCCCATAACCCTAACCCTAACCTTAAGCCTAACATAACCCCATTACCCTAACTCTAACCCTAACTCTAACCCTAATGCTAACCCTAACCCTAACCCTAACCCTAACCCTAACCCCTTAACCTTAATCCCTAAATCCTAAACCCTGAACAACCATAAATCCTAAACCCTGAACAACCCTAAATCATGAACCCTGAATAACCCTAAACACTAACCTCTAAACAACCCTAAACAACACTAATCACTAAACCATAAACAACCCTAAACACTAAACCCTAAACAACCCTATATCCTAAACCTTAAACACTAAACCCTAAATAACCCTAAACCCTAAACCATTAACACTATACCCTAAACAACCCTAAACACTAAACCCAAAACAACCCTAAAACCTAAACCTTAAAAACTAAACCTTAAACAACCCTAAACCCTAAACACTAAACCCTAAACAACCCTAAACTTTTAACCCTAAACACTATACCCTAAACAACCCTAAACCTTAAACAATCCTAAACTCTAAACCCTAAACTCTTAACCTAAACCACCCTAAATCTTAAACAATCCTAAACCCTAAACCTTAAACCCTAAACACTAAACCCTAAACCCTAAACCTAACAATAACCATAACCCTAACCCTAACCCCTAATCCTTACCCTAACCCTAACCCTAACCCTAATCCTAACCCTAACCCTAACCCTAAACCTAACTCTAACCCTAACCCTAACCCTAACCCTAAACCTAACCCTGACCCTAATCTTAACACTAACCCTATTTCAAATTCTAACCCTAACACTAATCCTAAACTTCAACCTAACCCCCTAATAATAAACCTAACCCTAACACTAACCCTAACCCCTAACCCTAACCCTAACCCTAACCCTAACCCTAACCTAACCCTAACCCTAACCCTAACCCTAACACTAACCCCTAACCCTTACCCTAACCATAACCCTAACCCTAACCCTAACCATTACCCTAACCCTAACCCTAAACCTAACCCTAACCCTAACACTAACCGTAACCATAACACTAAACTCTAAACCCTAAACCTAATCCACCCTAAACCTTAAACAATCCTAAACCATAAACCTTAAACCCTAAACACTAAATCTAAAAATAAACCTAAACCTGACCCTAAATCTAACCCTAAACCTAACCCTAACCCTAAACCTAACCCTGACCCTAACACTAACCCTAATCCTAACACTAACCATAACCCTAACCCTAACCCTAACCCTAACCTTAACCCTAACCCTAACCCTAACCCTAACCCTTACCCTAACCCTAACCCTAACCCTAACCCTAACCCTAACCCTAACCCTAACCCTAACCCCTTAACCTTAATCCCTAAATCCTAAACCCTGAACAACCATAAATCCTAAACCCTGAACAACCCTAAATCATAAACCCTGAATAACCCTAAACACTAACCTCTAAACAACCCTAAACAACCCTAATCACTAAACCATAAACAACCCTAAACACTAAACCCTAAACAACCCTATACCCTAAACCTTAAACACTAAACCCTAAATAACCCTAAACCCTAAACCATTAACACTATACTCTAAACAACACTAAACACTAAACCCAAAACAACCCTAAAACCTAAACCTTAAACACTAAACCTTAAACAACCCTAAACCCTAAACACTAAACCCTAAACAACCCTAAACTTTTAATCCGAAACACTATACCCTAAACAACCCTAAACCTTAAACAATCCTAAACTCTAAACCCTAAACCCTTAACCTAAACCACCCTAAATCTTAAACAATCCCAAACCCTAAACCTTAAACCCTAAACACTAAACCCTAAACACTAAACCTAAAAATAACCATAACCCTAACCCTAACCCCTAACCCTTACCTAACCCTAACCCTAACCCTAATCCTAACCCTAACACTAAGCCTAAACCTAACCCTAACCCTAACCCTAACCCTAACCCTAACCCTAAACCTAATCCTAACCCTAACCTTAACCCTAATCCTAACCCTAACCCTAACCCTAACCCTAACCGTAACCATAACACTAAACTCTAAACCCTAAACCTAATCCACCCTATAGCTTAAACAATCCTAAACCATAAACCTTAGACCCTAAATCCTAAATCTAACAATAAACCTAAACCTAACCATAAATCTAACCCTAACCCTAACCCTAACCCTAAATCCTCCCTGACCCTAACCCTAACCCTAACCCTAACCCTAACCCTAACCCAAAACCTAATCCTGACCCTAATCCTAACACTAACCCTATTTCTAATTCTAACCCTAACACTAATCCTAAACTTAAACCTAACCCATAATAATAACCCTAACCCTAACACTAACCCTAACCCCTAACCCTAACCCTAACCCTAACCCTAACCCTAACCTAACCCTAACCCTAAACTTAACCCTAACCCTAACACTAACCCCTAACCCTTACCCTAACCCTAACCCTAAGCCTAACCATTACCCTAACCCTAAACCAAACCCTAACCCTAACCCTAACACTAACCGTAACCATAACACTAAACTCTAAACCTTAACCTAATCCACCCTAAACCTTGAACAATCCTAAACCATAAACCTTAAACCCTAAACCCTAAATCTAACAATAAACCTAAACCTGACCCTAAATCTAACCCTAACCCTAACCCTAACCCTAAACCTAACCCTGACCCTAACCCTAACCCTAATCCTAACACTAACCATAACCCTAACCCTAACCCTAACGCTAACCTTAACCCTAACCCTAACCCTAACCCTAACCCTAACCCTAACCCTAACCCTAACCCTAACCTAACCCTAACACTAACCCTAACCCTAACCATAACCCTAACCCTAACCCTATCCCTAACCCTAAGTCTTACCCTAACACTAACACTAACCTTAACTCTAACCCTAACCTTAACCCTCACCCTAACCCTAAACCTAACCCTAACACTAACCCTAACACCCTAAATCCTAAACCCTAAACCCAGAAAAGCCCTAAACACTAATTCCAAAAGCACCCTAAACCCTAAACTCTAAACACTAAATGCTAAAAAACCCTAAACCCTAAACCCTAAACACTAAACACTAAAGAAGCCTAAACCCTAAAACCATTAACACTATACCCTAAACAACCCTAAACTCTTAACCCTAAACATTATAGCCTAAACCCTAAAACACTATACAACCTTAAACCCTAAACCTTAAAATATCCTAAATCATAAATCCTGAACAACCCTAAACACTAAATCATAAACAACCCTAAAAAAACCTAAACAACTCTAAACGCTAAAACATAAACAACCCTAAACATTAAACAATCTTAAACGCTAAACCCTATACCCTAAACCTAAACCACCCTAAAACTTAAACAATCCTAAACCCTAAACCTTAAACCATAAACCCTAAACTTTAAACCATAAATCTAAGAATAACCATAACCCTAACCCTAACCCTAAACCTAAACCTAACCCTAACCCTAACCCTAACCCTAACACTAACCCCTAACCCCTAACACTAACCCTAACCCTAACCCCTAACCCTAACCCTAACCCTAACCCTAACCTTACCCTAACCCTAACCCTAACCCTAACCCTAACCCTAACCCTAAACTTAAACCTAACCCTAACCTTAACCCTAACCCTAACCTTAACCCCTAACCTTACCCAAACCCTAACCCTAACCCTAACCCTAAACCTAACCCTAACCCTAACCCTAACCATAACCCTAACCCTAACCCTAACCCTAACCCTAACCCTAACCCTAAACCTAACCCTGACCCTAACCCTAACCCTAATCCTAACACTAACCATAACCCTAACCCTAACACTAACCCTAACCTTAACCCTAACCCTAACCCTAACCCTAACCCTAACCCTAACTCTAACCCTAACCCTAACCCTAACCGTAACCATAATACTAAACTCTAAACACTAAACCTAATTTACCCTAAACCTTAAACAATCCTAAAACATAAACCTTAAACCCTAAACCTTAAATCTAACAATAAACCTAAACCTAACCCTAAATCTAACCCTAACCTTAACCCTAACCCTAAACCTAAACCTGACCCTAACCCTAACCCTAATCCTAACACTAATCATAACCCAAACACTAACCCTAACCCTAACCCTAAACCTAACCCTAAAACTCACACTATCCCTAATCCTAACACTAAACCCTAAACTTTAAATCTAACCCTAACCCTAACCCTACCCTTAACCCTAACCCTATCCCTAAACCTAACACTGACCCTAATCCTAACACTAACCCTATTTCTAATTCTAACCCTAACACTAATCCTAAACTAAAACCTAACCCCCTAATAATAACCCTAACACTAAACCTAACCCTAACCATAACCCTAACCCTAACCCTAACACTAACCCCTAACCCCTAACACTAACCCTAACCCTAACCTCTAACCCTAACCCTAACCCTAACCTTAACCCTAACCCTAACTCTAAACCTATCCCTAACCCTAACCCTTACCCTAACACTAACACTAACCTTAACCCTAACCCTAACCTTAACCCTCACCCTAACCCTCACCTTAACCCTAAACCTAACCCTAACACTAACCCTAACACCCTAAATCCTAAACCTTAAGCCCCGAAAAACCCTAAACACTAATTCCAAAAGCACCCTAAACCCTAAACTATAAACACTAAACGCTAAAAAACCCTAAACCCTAAACCCTAAACACTAAACCCTAAACAAGCCTAAACCCTAAAACCATTAACACTATACCCTAAACAACCCTAAACCCTTAACCCTAAACATTATACCCTAAACCCTAAAACACTATACAACCTTAAACCCTAAACCTTAAAATATCCTAAATCATAAATCCTGAACAACCCTAAACACTAAATTATAAACAACCCTAAAGAACCCTAAACAACTCTAAACGCTAAAACCTAAACAACCCTAACCATTAAAAAATCTTAAACGCTAAATTCTATACCCTAAACCTAAACCACCCTAAAACTTAAACAATCCTAAACCCTAAACCTTAAACCATAAACCCTAAATTTTAAACCATAAATCTAAGAATAACCATAACCCTAACCCTAACCCTAAACCTAAACCTAATCCTAACCCCAACCCTAACCTTAACCCCATAACCCTAACCCTAACCTTAAGCCTAACATAACCCCATAACCCTAACTCTAACCCTAACTCTAACCCTAACTCTAACCCTAATGCTAACCCTAACCCTAACCTTAACCCTAACCCTAACCCCTTAACCTTAATCCCTAAATCCTAAACCCTGAAAACCATAAATCCTAAACCCTGAACAACCCTAAATCATAAACCCTGAATAACCCTAAACACTAACCTCTAAACAACCCTAAACAACCCTAATCACTAAACCATAAACAACCCTAAACACTAAACCCTAAACAACCCTATACCCTAAACCTTAAACACTAAACCCTAAATAACCCTAAACCCTAAACCATTAACACTATACCCTAAACAACACTAAACACTAAACCCAAAACAACCCTAAAACCTAAACCTTAAACACTAAACCTTAAACAACCCTAAACCCTAAACACTAAACCCTAAACAACCCTAAACTTTTAACCCTAAACTCTATACCCTAAACAACCCTATACCTTAAACAATCCTAAACTCTAAACCCTAAACCCTTAACCTAAACCACCCTAAACCTTAAACAATCCTAAACCCTAAACCTTAAACCCTAAACACTAAACCCTAAACCCTAAACCTAACAATAACCATAACCCTAACCCTAACCCCTAACCCTTACCCTAACCCTAACCCTAACCCTAACCTAACCCTAACCCTAACCCTAACCCTAACCCTAACCCTAACCCTAACCCTAACCCTAAACCTAAACCTAAACCTAATCCTAACCCTAACCTGAACCCTAATCCTAACCCTAACCCTAACCCTAACCCTAACTGTAACCATAACACTAAACTCTAAACCCTAAACCTAATCCACCCTAAACCTTAAACAATCCTAAACCATAAACCTTAGACCCTAAATCCTAAATCTAACAATAAACCTAAACCTAACCCTAAATCTAACGCTAACCCTAACCCTAACCCTAAACCCACCCTGACTTTAACCCTAACCCTAACCCTAACCCTAACCCTAAACCTAACCCTGACCTTAATCCTAACACTAACCCTATTTCTAATTCTAACCCTAACACTAATCCTAAACTTAAACCTAACCCCCTAATAATAACCCTAACACTAACACTAACCCTAACCCCTAACCCTAACCCTAATCCTAACCCTAACCTAACCCTAACCCTAACCCTAACCCTAACCCAAACCCTAACACTAACCCCCTAACATTTACCATAACCCTAACCCTAACCCTAACCCTAACCCTTACCATAACCCTAACCCTAACCCTAACCCCATCCCTAACCCTAACCCTAACCGTAACCATAACACTAAACTCTAAACCCTAAACCTAATCCACCCTAAACCTTAAACAATCCTAAACCATAAACCTTAAACCCTAAACCCTAAATCTAACAATAAACCTAAACCTAACCCTAAATCTAACCCTAACCCTATCCCTAACCCTAAACCTAACCCTGACCATAAACCTAACCCTAATCCTAACACTAACCATAACCCTAACCCTAACATTAACCCTAACCTTAACCCTAACCCTAACCCTAACCCTAAACCTAACCTTAACTCTAACCCTAACCCTAACCCTAACCGTAACCATAATACTAAATTCTAAACCCTAAACCTAATCTACCCTAAATCTTAAACAATCCTAAACCTTAAACCTTAAACCCTAAACCCTAAATCTAACAATAAACCTAAACCTAACTCTAAATCTAACCCTAACCCTAACCCTAACCCTAAACCTAAACCTGACCCTAACCCTAACCCTAATAATAACACTAATCATAACCCAAACACTATCCCTAACCCTAACCCTAAACCTAACCCTAAACCTCACACTATCCCTAATCTTAACACTAAACCCTAAACTTTAAATCTAACCCTAACCCTAACCCTACCCTTAACCCTAACCCTAACCATATCCCTAAACCTAACCCTGACCCTAATCCTAACACTAACCCTATTTCTAATTCTAACCCTAACACTAATCCTAAACTAAAACCTAACCCCCTAATAATAACCCTAACACTAAACCTAACCCTAACCCTAACCCTAACACTAACCCTAACACTAACCCCTAACCCCTAACACTAACCCTAACCCTAACCCCTAACCCTAACCCTAACCCTAACCCTAACCTTAACCCTAACCCTAACCATAAACCTAACCCTAACCCTAACCCCTAACCCTTACCCTAACCCTAACCCTAAACCTAACCCTAACCCTAACCCTAACCATAACCCTAACCCTAACCCTAACCCTAACCCTAACCCTAACCCTAACCCTAAACCTAACCCTAACCCTAACCTTAACCCTTATCCTAACCCTAACCCTAGCCCTAACCCTAACCCTAACCGTAACCATAACACTAAACTCTAAACCCTAAACCTAATCCAGCCTAAACCTTAAACAATCCTAAACCATAAACCGTAGACCGTAAACCCTAAATCTAACATTAAACCTAAACCTAACCCTAAATCTAACCCTAACCCTAAACCCTCAATGACCCTAACCCTAACCCTAACCCTAACCCTAACCCTAAACCTAACCCTGACCCTAATCCTAACACTAAACCTATTTCTAATTCTAACCCTAACACTAATCCTAAACTTAACCCTAACCCCCTAATAATAACCCTAACCCTAACACTAACCCTAACCCCTAACCCTAACCTTAACCCTAACCCTAACCTAACCCTAACCCTAACCCTAACCCTAACCCAAACCCTAACACTAACCCCCTAACTTTTACCCTAACCCTAACCCTAACCCTAACCCTTACCATAACCCTAACCCTAACCCTAACCCCATCCCTAACCCTAACCCTAACCGTAACCATAACACTAAACTCTAAACCCTAAACCTAATCCACCCTAAACCTTGAACAATCCTAAACCATAAACCTTAAACCCTAAACCCTAAATCTAACAATAAACCTAAACCTAACCCTAAATCTAACCCTAACCCTATCCCTAACCCTAAACCTAACCCTGACCCTAACCCTAACCCTAATCCTAACACTAACCATAACCCTAACCCTAACACTAACCCTAACCTTAACCCTAACCCTAACCCTAACCCTAACCCTAACCCTAACCCTAACCCTAACTCTAACCCTAACTCTAACCCTAACCGTAACCATAATACTAAACTCTAAACCCTAAACCTAATCCACCCTAAACCTTAAACAATCCTAAACCATAAACCTTAAACCCTAAACCCTAAATCTAACAATAAAACTAAACCTAACCCTAAATCTAACCCTAACCCTAACCCTAACCCTAAACCTAAACCTGACCCTAACCCTAACCCTAATCCTAACACTAATAATAACCCAAACACTAACCCTAACCCTAACCCTAAACCTAAGCCTAAAACTCACACTATCCCTAATCCTAACACTAAACCCTAAACTTTAAATCTAACCCTAACCCTAACCCTACCCTTAACCCTAACCCTATCCCTAAACCTATACCTGACCCTAATCCTAACACTAACACTATTTCTAATTCTAACCCTAACACTAATCCTAAACTAAAACCTAACCCCCTAATAATAACCCTAACACTAAACCTAACCCTAACCCTAACCCTAACCCTAACCCTAACCCTAACACTAACCCCTAACCCCTAACACTAACCCTAACCCTAACCCCTAACCCTAACCCTAACCCTAACCTTAACCCTAACCCTAACCCTAACTTTATCCCTAACCCTAATTCTTACCCGAACACTAACACTAACCTTAACTCTAACCCTAACCTTAACCCTCACCCTAACCCTCACCTTAACCCTAAACCTAACCCTAACACTAACCCTAACACCCTAAATCCTAAACCTTAAACCCCGAAAAACCCTAAACACTAATTCCAAAAGCACCCTAAACTCTAAACTATAAACACTAAACGCTAAAAAACCCTAAACCCTAAACCCTAAACACTAAACCCTAAACAAGCCTAAACCCTAAAACCATTAACACTATACCCTAAACAACCCTAAACCCTTAACCCTAAACATTATACCCTAAACCCTAAAACACTATACAACCTTAAACCCTAAACCTTAAAATATCCTAAATCATAAATCCTGAACAACCCTAAACACTAAATTATAAACAACCCTAAAAAACCCTAAACAACTCTAAACGCTAAAACCTAAACAACCCTAACCATTAAACAATCTTAAACGCTAAATTCTGTACCCTAAACCTAAACCACCCTAAAACTTAAACAATCCTAAACCCTAAACCTTAAACCATAAACCCTAAATTTTAAACCATAAATCTAAGAATAACCATAACCCTAACCCTAACCCTAAACCTAAACCTAACCCTAACCCCAACACTAACCTTAACCCCATAACCCTAACCCTAACCTTAAGCCTAACATAACCCCATAACCCTAACTCTAACCCTAACTCTAACCCTAACTCTAACCCTAATGCTAACCCTAACCCTAACCCTAACCCTAACCCTAACCCTAACCCCTTAACCTTAATCCCTAAATCCTAAACCCTGAACAACAATAAATCCTAAACCCTGAACAACCCTAAATCATAAACCCTGAATAACCCTAAACACTAACCTCTAAACAACCCTAAACAACCCTAATCACTAAACCATAAACAACCCTAAACACTAAACCCTAAACAACCCTATACCCTAAACCTTAAACACTAAACCCTAAATAACCCTAAACCCTAAACCATTAACACTATACCCTAAACAACATTAAACACTAAACCCAAAACAACCCTAAAACATAAACCTTTAACACTAAACCTTAAACAACCCTAAACCCTAAACACTAAACCCTAAACAACCCTAAACTTTTAACCCTAAACTCTATACCCTAAACAACCCTAAACCTTAAACAATCCTAAACTCTAAATCCTAAACCCTTAACCTAAACCACCCTAAACCTTAAACAATCCTAAACCCTAAACCTTAAACCCTAAACACTAAACCCTAAACCCTAAACCTAACAATAACCATAACCCTAACTCTAACCCCTAACCCTTACCCTAACCCTAATCCTAACCCTAATCCTAACCCTAACCCTAACCCTAACCCTAACCCTAACCCTAACCCTAAACCTAATCCTAACCCTAACCTTAACCCTAATCCTAACCCTAACCCTAACCCTAACCCTAACCGTAACCATAACACTAAACTCTAACCCCTAAACCTAATCCACCCTAAACCTTAAACAATCCTAAACCATAAACCTTAGACCCTAAATCCTAAATCTAACAATAAACCTAAACCTAAACCTAAATCTAACCCTAAACCTAACCCTAACCCTAAACCCTCCCTGACTTTAACCCTAACCCTAACCCTAACCCTAACCCTAAACCTAACCCTGACCCTAATCCTAACACTAACCCTATTTCTAATTCTAACCCTAACACTAATCCTAAACTTAAACCTAACCCCCTAATAATAACCCTAACCCTAACACTAACCCTAACCCCTAACCCTAACCCTATCCCTAACCCTAACCTAACCCTAACCCTAACCCTAACCCTAACCCAAACCCTAACACTAACCTTCTAACTTTTACTATAACCCTAACCCTAAACCTAACCCTAACCCTTACCATAACCCTAACCCTAACCCTAACCCCATCCCTAACCCTAACCCTAACCGTAACCATAACACTAAACTCTAAACCGTAAACCTAATCCACCCTAAACCTTAAACAATCCTAAACCATAAACCTTTAACCCTAAACCCTAAATCTAACAATATACCTAAACCTAACCCTAAATCTAACCCTAACCCTATTCCTAACCCTAAACCTAACCCTGACCCTAACCCTAACCCTAATCCTAACACTAACCATAACCCTAACCCTAACATTAACCCTAACCTTAACACTAACCCTAACCCTAACAATAACCCTAACCCTAACTCTAACCCTAACCCTAACCCTAACCGTAACCATATTACTAAACTCTAAACCCTAAACCTATTCTACCCTAAAGCTTAAACAATCCTAAACCTTAAACCTTAAACCCTAAACCCTAAATCTAACAATAAACCTAAACCTAACCCTAAATCTAACCCTAACCCTAACCCTAACCCTAAACCTAAACCTGACCCTAACCCTAACCCTAATAATAACACTAATCATAACCCAAACACTATCCCTAACCCTAACTCTAAACCTAACCCTAAACCTCACACTATCTCTAATCTTAACACTAAACCCTAAACTTTAAATCTAACCCTAAACCTAACCCTACCCTTAACCCTAACCCTAACCATATCCCTAAACCTAACCCTGACCCTAATCCTAACACTAACCCTATTTCTAATTCTAACCCTAACACTAATCCTAAACTAAAACCTAACCCCCTAATAATAACCATAACACTAACCCTAACCCTAACCCTAACCCTAACCCTAACCCTAACACTAACCCCTAACCCCTAACACTAACCCTAACCCTAACCCCTAAACCTAACCCAAACCCTAACCCTAACCTTAACCCTAACCCTAACCCTAACCCTAACCCTATCCCTAACCCTATCCCTTACCCTAACACTAACACTAACCTTAACCCTAACCCTAACCTTAACCCTCACTCTAAACCTCACCTTAACCCTAAACCTAACCCTAACACTAACCCTAACACCCTAAATCCTCAACCCTAAACCCCGAAAAACCCTAAACACTAATTCCAAAAGCACCCTAAACCCTAAACTATAAACACTAAACGCTAAAAAACCCTAAACCCTAAACCCTAAACACTAAACACTAAACAAGCCTAAACCCTAAAACCATTAACGCTATACCCTAAACAACCCTAAACCCTTAACCCTAAACATTATACCCTAAACCCTAAAACACTATACAACCTTAAACCCTAAACCTTAAAATATCCTAAATCATAAATCCTGAACAACCCTAAACACTAAATTATAAACAACCCTAAAAAACCCTAAACAACTCTAAACGCTAAAACCTAAACAACCCTAAACATTAAACAATCTTAAACTCTAAACCCTATACCCTAAACCTAATCCTAAACCTTACCCTAACCCTAACTTTAACCCTAACCCTAATCCTAACACTAAACCCTAAACCATAAACCTAACCCTAACCCTAAAACTAAACTTTAAATCCTAAACCTAATCTACCCTAAACCTTAAACAATCCTAAACCCTAAACCCTGAACCCTAACCCTAACCCTAACCCTAACCCTAACACTAACCATAACCCTAACACTAAATTGTAAACCCTAAATTTAAGTTACGATAAACCTTAAACAATCCTAAACCCTAAACGTTAAACCCTAAACCTAACAATTACCATAACCCTAACCCTAATCCTAACCCTAACCCTAACCCTAAACGTAACCCTAACACTAAACCTAACCCTAACCCTAACCCTAACCCTAACCATAAACCTAACACTAACACTAAACCTAATCCTAACCCTAACCCTAACCCTAACCTGACCCTAACCCTAACCCTAACCCTAACCTTAATTATAACTCTAACCCTAATCCTAACAATAAACCTAAACCTAACCCTAACCCTAACCCTAAACCTAACACTAACCTTAACCCTAACCCTAACCCTAACCCTAACAGTAATCCCTAAACCCTAAACCTAACCCTAACGATATCCCAAACACAAAACTCTAAACCCTAAAAATAATCCACCCTAAACCTTAAACAATCCTAAATCCTAAACCTTTACCCTAAACCCTAAACCCTAAACCTAACAATATCCATGACCCTAAACGTAACCCTAAACCTAACCCTAACCCTAACCCTAATCCGAACACTAAACCCTAAACCCTAAACCTAACCCTAACCTTAACACTAAACTCTAAACCCTAAACCTAATCTACCCTAAACCTTAAACAATCCTAAACCCAAAACCTTAGACCCTAAACACTAAACCCTAAACCTAACAATAAACCTAACCCTAACCCTAACCCTAACCCTAAACCTAACCCTAACCGTAACCCTAACCCTAAACCTAACCCTAAACTTAAGCCTAACCATAAACCTAACCCTAACCCTAACCCTAACCGTAACCCTAACCCTAACCCTAACCGTAACACTAACCCTAACCCTAAACCTAACCCTAACCCTAACCTTAACCTTAACCATAACACTAAACTCTAAACCCTAAACCTAATCCACCCTAAACCTTAAATATCCTAAACCATAAACCTTAAACCCTAAACCCTAAATCTAACAATAAACCTAAACCTAATCCTAAATCTATCCCTAACCCTAACCCTAACCCTAAACCTAACCCTGACCTTAACCCTAACCCTAATCCTAACACTAACCATAACCCTAATCCTAACCCTAACCACAAACTTAACCCTAACCATAACCCTAACCCTAAACCTAACCCTAACCCTAACCCAAACCCTAACCCTGAACCTAACCCTAACCCTAACCGTAACAATAACACTAAACTCTAAACCCTAAACCTAATCCACCCTAAACCTTAAACAATCCTAAACCACAAACCTTAAACCCTAAACCCTAAATCTAACAATAAACCTAAACCTAACCCTAAATCTAACCATAACCCTAACCCTAACCCTAAACCTAATCCTAACACTAACCATAACCCAAACACTAACCCTAACCCTAAACCTAATCCTAACCCTTACCCTAACCCTAACTTTAACCCTAACCCTAATCCTAACACTAAACCCTAAACCCTAAACCTAACCCTAACCCTAAAACTAAACTTTAAATCCTAAACCTAATCTACCCTAAACCTTAAACAATCCTAAACCCTAAACCCTGAACCCTAAACCTAACCCTAACCCTAACCCTAACACTAACCATAACCCTAACACTAAATTGTAAACCCTAAATTTAAGTTACGATAAACCTTAAACAATCCTAAACCCTAAACCTTAAACCCTAAACCTAACAATTACCATAACCCTAACCCTAATCCTAACCCTAACCCTAACCCTAAACGTAACCCTAACACTAAACCTAACACTAACCCTAACCCTAACCCTAAACCTAACACTAACACTAAACCTAATCCTAACCCTAACCCTAACCCTAAACCTGACCCTAACACCAACCCTAACCCTAACCCTAATCCTAACTCTAACCCTAATCCTAACAATAAACCTAAACCTAACCCTAACCCTAACCCTAAACCTAACACTAACCTTAACCCTAACCCTAACCCTAACCCTAACAGTAATCCCTAAACCCTAAACCTAACCCTAACAATATCCCAAACACAAAACTCTAAACCCTAAAAATAATCCACCCTAAACCTTAAACAATCCTAAATCCTAAACCTTTACCCTAAACCCTAAACCCTAAACCTAACAATATCCATGACCCTAAACGTAACCCTAAACCTAACCCTAACCCTAACCCTAATCCGAACACTAAACCCTAAACCCTAAACCTAACCCTAACCTTAACACTAAACTCTAAACCCTAAACTTAATCTACCCTAAACCTTAAACAATCCTAAACCCAAAACCTTAGTCCCTAAACACTAAACCCTAAACCTAACAATAAACCTAACCCTAACCCTAACCCGAACCCTAACCCTAAACCTAACCCTAACCGTAACCCTAACCCTAAACCTAACCCTAACCTTAAGCCTAACCATAAACCTAACCCTAACAATAAACCGAACCTTAACCCTAACTTTAACCCTAAACCTAACAATAAACATAATCATAACCCTTACCCTAACCCTAAGCCTAACCCTAACCTTAACCCTAACCATAACCCTAACCCTAAACCTAACCCTAACCCTAACCCAAACCCTAACCCTAAACATAACCCTAACCATAACCGTAACCATAACACTAAACTATAAACCCTAAACCTAATCCACCCTAAACCTTAAACAATCCTAAACCACAAACCTTAAACCCTAAACCCTAAATCTAACAATAAACCTAAACCTAACCCTAAATCTAACCCTAACCCTAACCCTAAACCTAAACCTAATCCTAACACTAACCTTAACCCAAACACTAACCCTAACCCTAACCCTAAACCTAACCCTAACCCTAAACCTCACACTAACCCTAATCCTAACACAAAACCTTAAACTTTAAATCTAACCCTAACCCTAACCCTACCCCTAACCCTAACCCTAACCCTATCCCTAAACCTAACCCTTACCCTAATCCTAACACTAACCCTATTTCTAATTGTAACCCTAACACTAATCCTAAATTTAAACCTAACTCCCTAATAATAACCCTAACCCTAAACCTAACCCTAACCCTAACCCCCCCAACCCTAACCTTAACCCTAACCCTAACCCTAACCGTAACTCTAACCCTAACCCTAACCGTAACTCTATCCCTAACCCTAACACTAACTCTAACCCTAACCCTAAACCTAACCCTAACCCTAAACCTAACCCTAACCCTAACCCTAACCCTAACCCTAACCCTAACCCTAACCCTAACCGTAACCATAAGACTAAACTCTAAACCCTAAACCTAATCCACCCTAAACCTTAAACAATCCTAAACCATAAACCTTAAACCCAAAACCCTAAATCTAACAATAAACGTAAACCTAACCCTAAATCTAACACTAATCCTAAACGTAAACCTAAACCTTCCCCTGACCATAAACCAAAGCCTAATCCTAACAATAACCATAACCCAAACAAAGACTAACCCTAACCCTAAACATAACCGTAACCCTAAACCTCACACCTACCCTATCCCTAACCCTAACCCTAACCCTAACCCTAACCCTAACCCTAACACTATCCCTAACCCCTAACACTAACCCTAACCCTAAACTCTAAACCTAACCCTAACCCTAACCCTAACCCTAACCCTAACCCTAACCCTAACCCTAACCCTATCCCTAACCCTAACCCTTATCCTAACACTAACACTAACCTTAACCCTAACCCTAACCTTAACCCTCACCCTAACCATCACCCTAACCCTAAACCTAACCCTAAAACCCTAAATCCTAAACCCTAAACCCAGAAAAACCCTAAACAATAATTCCAAAAGCACCCTAACCCCTAAACTCTCAACACTAAACGCTAAAAAACCCTAAACCCTAAACCCTAAACACTAAACCCTAAACAAGCCTAAACCCTAAAACCATTAACACTATACCCTAAACAACCCTAAACTCTTAACCCTAAACATTATAGCCTAAACCCTAAAACACTATACAACCTTAAACCCTAAACCTTAAAATATCCTAAATCATAAATCCTGAACAACCTTAAACACTAAATCATAAAAAACCCTAAAAAAACCTAAACAACTCTAAACGCTAAAACATAAACAACCCTAAAAATTAAACTATCTTAAACGCTAAACCCTATACCCTAAACCTAAACCACCCTAAAACTTAAACAATCCTAAACCCTAAACCTTAAACCATAAACCCTAAATATTAAACCATAAATCTAAGAATAACCATAACCCTAACCCTAACCCTAAACCTAAACCTAACCCTAACCCCAACCCTAACCTTAACCCCATAACCCTAACCCTAACCTTAAGCCTAACATAACCCCATAACCCTAACTCTAACCCTAACTCTAACCCTAATGCTAACCCTAACCCTAACCCTAACCCTAACCCTAACCCCTTAACCTTAATCCCTAAATCCTAAACCCTGAACAACCATAAATCCTAAACCCTGAACAACCCTAAATCATAAACCCTGAATAACCCTAAACACTAACCTCTAAACAACCCTAAACAACCCTAATCACTAAACCATAAACAACCCTAAACACTAAAAACTAAACAACCCTATACCCTAAACCTTAAACACTAAACCCTAAATAACCCTAAACCCTAAACCATTAACACTATACCCTAAACAACACTAAACACTAAACCCAAAACAACCCTAAAACCTAAACCTTAAACACTAAACCTTAAACAACCCTAAACCCTAAACACTAAACCCTAAAAAACCCTAAACTTTTAACCCTAAACACTATACCCTAAACAACCCTAAACCTTGAACAATCCTAAACTCTAAACCCTTAACCTAAACCACCCTAAATCTTAAACAATCCTAAACCCTAAACCTTAAACCCTAAACACTAAACCCTAACCCTAAACCTAATCCTAACCCTAACCCTAACCCTAACCCTAACCCTAACCCTAACCCTAACCCTAACCCTAACCCTAATCCTAACCCTAACCCTAACCCTAACCCTAACCCTAACCCTAAACCTAACCCTGACCCTAATCCTAACACTAACCCTATTTCTAATTCTAACCCTAACACTAATCCTAAACTAAAACCTAACCCCCTAATAATAAACCTAACCCTAACACTAACCCTAACCCCTAACCCTAACCCTAACCCTAACCCTAACCTAACCCTAACCCTAACCCTAACCCTAACCCTAACACTAACCCCTAACACTTACCCAAACCCTAACCCTAACCCTAACCCTAACCATTACCCTAACCCTAACCCTAACCCTAACCTTAACCCTAACATTAACCGTAACCATAACACTAAACTCTAAAACCTAAACCTAATCCACCCTAAACCTTAAACAATCCTAAACAATAAATCTTAAACCCTAAACACTAAATCTAACAATAAACCTGAACCTGACCCTAAATCTAACCCTAACCCTAACCCTAACCCTAAACCTAACCCTGACCCTAACACTAACCCTAATCCTAACACTAACCATAACCCTAACCCTAACCCTAACCCTAACCTTAACCCTAACCCTAACCCTAAACCTAACCCTTACCCTAACCCTAACCCTAACCCTAACCTAACCCTAACCCTAACCCTAACCCTAACCCTAACACTAACCCTAACAATAACCTCCTAACTTTTACCTTAACCCTAACCCTAACATTAACCCTAACCTTAACCCTAACCCTAACCCTAACCCTAACCCTAACCCTAACCCTAACCCTAACTCTAACCCTAACCCTAACCCTAACCGTAACCATAATACTAAACTCTAAACCCTAAACCTAATCTACCCTAAACCTTAAACAATCCTAAACCTTAAACCTTAAACCCTAAACCCTAAATCTAACAATAAACCTAAACCTAACCCTAAATCTAACCCTAACCCTAACCCTAACCCTAAACCTAAACCTGACCCTAACCCTAACCCTAATAATAACACTAATCATAACCCAAACACTAACCCTAACCCTAACCCTAAACCTAACCCTAAACCTCACACTATCCCTAATCCTAACACTAAACCCTAAACTTTAAATCTAACCCTAACCCTAACTCTACCCTTAACCCTAACCCTAACCATATCCCTAAACCTAACCCTGACCCTAATCCTAACACTAACCCTATTTCTAATTCTAACCCTAACACTAATCCTAAACTAAAACCTAACCCCCTAATAATAACCCTAACACAAAACCTAACCCTAACCCTAACCCTAACCCTAACCCTAACACTAACCCCTAACCCCTAACACTAACCCTAACACTAACCCCTAACCCTAACCCTAACCCTAACCCTAACCTTAACCCTAACCCTAACCCTAACCCTAACCCTATCCCTAACCCTAACCCTTACCCTAACACTAACACTAACCTTAACCCTAACCCTAACCTTAACCCTCACCCTAACCCTCACCTTAACACTAAACCTAACCCTAACACTAACCCTAACACCCTAAATCCTAAACCCTAAACCCCGAAAAACCCTAAACACTAATTCCAAAAGCACCCTAAACCCTAAACTATAAACACTAAACGCTAAAAATCCCTAAACTCTAAACCCTAAACACTAAACCCTAAACAAGCCTAAACACTAAAACCATTAACACTATACCCTAAACAACCCTAAACCCTTAACCCTAAATATTATACCCTAAACCCTAAAACACTATACAACCTTAAACCTTAAACCTTAAAATATCCTAAATCATAAATCCTGAACAACCCTAAACACTAAATCATAAACAACCCCAAAAAACCCTAAACAACTCTAAACGCTAAAACCTAAAAAACCCTAAACATTAAACAATCTTAAACGCTAAACCCTATACCCTAAACCTAAACCACCCTAAAACTTAAACAATCCTAAACCCTAAACCTTAAACCATAAACCCTAAATTTTAAACCATAAATCTAAGGATAACCATAACCCTAACCCTAACCCTAAACCTAAACCTAACCCTAACCCAAACCCTAACCTTAACCTTATAACCCTAACCCTAACCTTAAGCCTAACATAACCCCATAACCCTAACTCTAACCCTAACTCTAACCCTAATGCTAACCCTAACCCTAACCCTAACCCTAACCATAACCCTAACCCCTTAAGCTTAATCCCTAAATCCTAAACCCTGAACAACCATAAATCCTAAACCCTGAACAACCCTAAATCATAAACCCTGAATAACCCTAAACACTAACCTCTAAACAACCCTAAACAACCCTAATCACTAAACCATAAACAACCCTAAACACTAAACACTAAACAACCCTATACCCTAAACCTTAAACACTAAACCCTAAATAACCCTAAACCCTAAACCATTAACACTATACCCTAAACAACACTAAACACTAAACCCAAAACAACCCTAAAACCTAAACCTTAAACACTAAACATTAAACAACCCTAAACCCTAAACACTAAACCCTAAACAACCCTAAACCTTAAACAATCCTAAACTCTAAACACTAAACCCTTAACCTAAACCACCCTAAATCTTAAACAATCCTAAACCCTAAACCTTAAACCCTAAACACTAAACCCTAAACCCTAAACCTAACAATAACCATAACCCTAACCCTAACCCCTAACCCTTACCCTAACCCTAACCCTAACCCTAATCCTAACCCTAAACCTAACCCTAACCCTAACCCTAACCCTAAACCTAACCCTGACCCTAATCCTAACACTAACCCTATTTCTAATTTTAACCCTAACACTAATCCTAAACTTAAACCTAACCCCCTAATAATAAACCTAACCCTAACACTAACCCTAACCCCTAACCCTAACCCTAACCCTAACCCTAACCTAACCCTAACCCTAACCCTAACCCTAACCCTAACACTAACCCCTAACCCTTACCCTAACCCTAACCCTAACCCTAACCCTAACCATTACCCTAACCCTAACCCTAACCCTAACCCTAACACTAACCGTAACCATAACACTAAACTCTAAACCCTAAACCTAATCCACCCTAAACCTTAAACAATCCTAAACCATAAATCTTAAACCCTAAACACTTAATATAACAATAAACCTAAACCTGACCCTAAATCTAACCGTAACCCTAACCCTAACCCTAAACCTAACCCTGACCCTAACACTAACCCTAATCCTAACACTAACCATAACCCTAACCCTAACCCTAACCCTAACCTTAATCCTAACCCTAACCCTAAACCTAACCCTTACCCTAACCCTAACCCTAAACCTAACCTAACCCTAACCCTAACCCTAACCCTAACCCTAACACTAACCCCCTAACTTTTACCCTAACCCTAACCCTAACATTAACCCTAACCTTAACCCTAACCCTAACCCTAACCCTAACTCTAACCCTAACTTTAACCCTAACCGTAACCATAATACTAAACTCTAAACCCTAAACCTAATCTACCCTAAACCTTAAATAATCCTAAACCCTAAACCTTAAACCCTAAACCCTAAATCTAACAATAAACCTAAACCTAACCCTAAATCTAACACTAACCCTAACCCTAACCCTAAACCTAAACCGGACCCTAACCCTAACCCTAATAATAACACTAATCATAACCCAAACACTAACCCTAACCCTAACCCTAAACCTAACCCTAAACCTCACACTATCCCTAATCCTAACACTAAACCCTAAACTTTAAATCTAACCCTAACCCTAACTCTACCCTTAACCCTAACCCTAACCATATCCCTAAACCTAACCCTGACCCTAATCCTAACACTAACCCTATTTCTAATTCTAACCCTAACACTAATCCTAAACTAAAACCTAACCCCCTAATAATAACCCTAACACAAAACCTAACCCTAACCCTAACCCTAACCCTAAAACTAACCCCTAACCCCTAACACTAACCCTAACACTAACCCCTAACCCTAACCCTAACCCTAACCCTAACCTTAACCCTAACCCTAACCCTAACCCTAACCCTAACCCTATCCCTAACCCTAACCCTTACCCTAACACTAACACTAACCTTAACCCTAACCCTAACCTTAACCCTCACCCTAACCCTCACCTTAACCCTAAACCTAACCCTATCACTAACCCTAACACCCTAAATCCTAAACCCTAAACCCCGAAGAACCCTAAACACTAATTCCAAAAGCACCCTAAACCCTAAACTATAAACACTAAACGCTAAAAAACCCTAAACTCTAAACCCTAAACACTAAACCCTAAACAAGCCTAAACCCTAAAACCATTAACACTATACCCTAAACAACCCTAAACCCTTAACCCTAAATATTATACCCTAAACCCTAAAACACTATACAACCTTAAACCCTAAACTTTAAAATATCCTAAATCATAAATCCTGAACAAGCCTAAACACTATATCATAAACAACCCTAAAAAACCCTAAACAACTCTAAATGCTAAAACCTAAACAACCCTAAACATTAAACAATCTTTAACGCTAAACCCTATACCCTAAACCTAAACCACCCTAAAACTTAAACAATCCTAAACCCTAAACCTTAAACCATAAGCCCTAAATTTTAAACCATAAATCTAAGAATAACCATAACCCTAACCCTAACCCTAAACCTAAACCTAACCCTAACCCCAACCCTAACCTTAACCCCATAACCCTAACCCTAACCTTAAGCCTAACATAACCCCATAACTCTAACTCTAACCCTAACTCTAACCCTAATGCTAACCCTAACCCTAACCCTAACCCTAACCCTAACCCCTTAACCTTAATCCCTAAATCCTAAACCCTGAACAACCATAAATCCTAAACCCTGAACAACCCTAAATCATGAACCCTGAATAACCCTAAACACTAACCTCTAAACAACCCTAAACAACCCTAATCACTAAACCATAAACAACCCTAAACACTAAACCCTAAACAACCCTATATCCTAAACCTTAAACACTAAACCCTAAATAACCCTAAACCCTAAACCATTAACACTATACCCTAAACAACACTAAACACTAAACCCAAAACAACCCTAAAACCTAAACCTTAAAAACTAAACCTTAAACAACCCTAAACCCTAAACACTAAACCCTAAACAACCCTAAACTTTTAACCCTAAACACTATACCCTAAACAGCCCTAAACCTTAAACAATCCTAAACTCTAAACCCTAAACCCTTAACCTAAACCACCCTAAATCTTAAACAATCCTAAATCCTAAACCTTAAACCCTAAACACTAAACCCTAAACCCTAAACCTAACAATAACCATAACCCTAACCCTAACCCCTAATCCTTACCCTAACCCTAACCCTAACCCTAATCCTAACCCTAACCCTAACCCTAAACCTAACCCTAACCCTAACCCTAACCCTAACCCTAAACCTAACCCTGACCCTAATCTTAACACTAACCCTATTTCTAATTCTAACCCTAACACTAATCCTAAACTTCAACCTAACCCCCTAATAATAAACCTAACCCTAACACTAACCCTAACCCCTAACCCTAACCCTAACCCTAACCCTAACACTAACCTAACCCTAACCCTAACCCTAACCCTAACCCTAACCCTAACACTAACCCCTAACCCTTACCCTAACGTTAACCCTAACCCTAACCCTAACCATTACCCTAACCCTAACCCTAAACCTAACCCTAACCTTAACACTAACCGTAACCATAACACTAAACTCTAAACCCTAAACCTAATCCACCCTAAACCTTAAACAATCCTAAACCATAAACCTTAAACCCTAAACACTAAATCTAAAAATAAACCTAAACCTGACACTAAATCTAACCCTAAACCTAACCCTAACCCTAAACCTAACCCTGACCCTAACACTAACCCTAATCCTAACATTAACCATAACCCTAACCCAAACCCTAACCCTAACCTTAACCCTAACCCTAACCCTAACCCTAACCCTAACCCTTACCCTAACCCTAAACCTAACCCTAACCCTAACCCTAACCCTAACCCTAACCCCTTAACCTTAATCCCTAAATCCTAAACCCTGAACAACCATAAATCCTAAACCCTGAACAACCCTAAATCATAAACCCTGAATAACCCTAAACACTAACCTCTAAACAACCCTAAACAACCCTAATCACTAAACCTTAAACAACCCTAAACACTAAACCCTAAACAACCCTATACCCTAAACCTTAAACACTAAACCCTAAATAACCCTAAACCCTAAACCATTAACACTATACTCTAAACAACACTAAACACTAAACCCAAAACAACCCTAAAACCTAAACCTAAAACACTAAACCTTAAACAACCCTAAACCCTAAACACTAAACCCTAAACAACCCTAAACTTTTAATCCGAAACACTATACCCTAAACAACCCTAAACCTTAAACAATCCTAAACTCTAAACCCTAAACCCTTAACCTAAACCACCCTAAATCTTAAACAATCCTAAACCCTAAACCTTAAACCCTAAACACTAAACCCTAAACACTAAACCTAAAAATAACCATAACCCTAACCCTAACCCCTAACCCTTACCTAACCCTAACCCTAACCCTAATCCTAACCCTAACCCTAAGCCTAACCCTAACCCTAACCCTAACCCTAACCCTAACCCTAAACCTAATCCTAACCCTAACCTTAACCCTAATCCTAACCCTAACCCTAACCCTAACCCTAACCGTAACCATAACACTAAACTCTAAACCCTAAACCTAATCCACCCTATAGCTTAAACAATCCTAAACCATAAACCTTAGACCCTAAATCCTAAATCTAACAATAAACCTAAACCTAACCATAAATCTAACCCTAACCCTAACCATAACCCTAAATCCTCCCTGACCCTAACCCTAACACTAACCCTAACCCTAACCCAAAACCTAATCCTGACCCTAATCCTAACACTAACCCTATTTCTAATTCTAACCCTAACACTAATCCTAAACTTAAACCTAACCCATAATAATAACCCTAACCCTAACACTAACCCTAACCCCTAACCCTAACCCTAACCCTAACCCTAACCCTAACCTAACCCTAACCCTAAACTTAACCCTAACCCTAACACTAACCCCTAACCCTTACCCTAACCCTAACCCTAAGCCTAACCATTACCCTAACCCTAAACCTAACCCTAACCCTAACCCTAACACTAACCGTAACCATAACACTAAACTCTAAACCTTAACCTAATCCACCCTAAACCTTAAACAATCCTAAACCATAAACTTTAAACCCTAAATCCTAAATCTAACAATAAACCTAAACCTGACCCTAAATCTAACCCTAACCCTAACCCTAAACCTAACCCTGACCCTAACCCTAACCCTAATCCTAACACTAACCATAACCCTAACCCTAACCTTAATGCTAACCTTAACCCTAACCCTAACCCTAACCCTAACCCTAACCCTAAACCTAACCCCTTAACCTTAATCCCTAAATCCTAAACCCTGAACAACCATAAATCCTAAACCCTGAACAACCATAAATCATAAACCCTGAATAACCCTAAACACTAACCTCTAAACAACCCTAAACAACCCTAATCACTAAACCATAAACAACCCTAAACACTAAACCCTAAACAAACCTATACCCTAAACCTTAAACACTAAACCCTAAATAACCCTAAACCCTAAACCATTAACACTATACCCTAAACAACACTAAACACTAAACCCAAAACAACCCTAAAACCTAAACCTTAAACACTAAACCTTAAACAACCCTAAACCCTAAACACTAAACCCTAAACAACCCTAAACTTTTAACCCTAAACACTATACCCTAAACAACCCTAAACCTTAAACAATCCTAAACACTAAACCCTAAACCCTTAACCTAAACCACCCTAAATCTTAAACAATCCTAAACCCTAAACCTTAAACCCTAAACACTAAACCCTAAACCCTAAACCTAACAATAACCATAACCCTAACCCTAACCCCTTACCTTTACCCTAACCCTAACCCTAACCCTAATCCTAACCCTAACCCTAACACTAACCCTAACCCTAACCCTAACCCTAACCCTAAACCTAATCCTAACCCTAACCTTAACCCTAATACTAAACCTAACCCTAACCCTAACCCTAACCGTAACCATAACACTAGACTCTAAACCCTAAACCTAATCCACCCTAAACCTTAAACAATCCTAAACCATAAACCTTAGACCCTAAATCCTAAATCTAACAATAAACCTAAACCTAACCCTAAATCTAACCCTAACCCTAACCCTAACCCTAAACCCTCCCTGACCCTAACCCTAACCCTAACTCTAACCCTAAACCTAACCCTGACCCTAATCCTAACACTAACCCTGTTTCTAATTCTAACCCTAACACTAATCCTAAACTTAAACCTAACGCCCTAATAATAACCCTAACCCTAACCCTAACCCTAACACTAACCCTAACCCTAACCCTAAACCCTTCCTGACCCTAACCCTAACCCTAACCCTAACCCTAACCCTAACCCTAAACCTAACCCTGACCCTAATCCCAACACTAACCCTATTTCTAATTCTAACCCTAACACTAATCCTAAACTTAAACCTAACCCCCTAATAATAACCCTAACACTAAACCTAACCCTAACCCTAACCCTAACACTAACCCTAACCCTAACTCCTAGCCCCTAAGACTAACCCTAACCCTAACCCCTATCCCTAACCCTAACCCTAACCTAACCCTAACACTAACCCTAACCCTAACCATAACCCTAACCCTAACCCTATCCCTAACCCTAAGTCTTACCCTAACACTAACACTAACCTTAATTCTAACCCTAACCTTAACCCTCACCCTAACCCTCACCCTAACCCTAAACCTAACCCTAACACTAACCTTAACACTCTAAATCCTAAACCCTAAACCCAGAAAAGCCCTAAACACTAATTCCAAAAGCACCCTAAACCCTAAACTCTAAACACTAAATGCTAAAAAACCCTAAACCCTAAACCCTAAACACTAAACCCTAAACAAGCCTAAACCCTAAAACCATTAACACTATACCCTAAACAACCCTAAACTCTTAACCCTAAACATTATAGCCTAAACCCTAAAACACTATACAACCTTAAACCCTAAACCTTAAAATATCCTAAATCATAAATCCTGAACAACCCTAAACACTAAATCATAAACAACCCTAAAAAAACCTAAACAACTCTAAACGCTAAAACATAAACAACCCTAAACATTAAACAATCTTAAACGCTAAACCCTATACCCTAAACCTAAACCACCCTAAAACTTAAACAATCCTAAACCCTAAACCTTAAACCATAAACCCTAAACTTTAAACCATAAATCTAAGAATAACCATAAACCTAACCCTAACCCTAAACCTAAACCTAACTCTAACCCTAACCCTAACCCTAACACTAACCCCTAACCCCTAACACTAACCCTAACCCTAACCCCTAACCCTAACCCTAACTCTAACCCTAACCTTACACTAACCCTAACCCTAACCCTAACCCTAACCCTAAACTTAAACCTAACCCTAACCTTAACCCTAACCCTAACCCTAACCCCTAACCCTTACCCAAAACCTAACCCTAACCCTAACCCTAAACCTAACCCTAACCCTAACCCTAACCATAACCCTAACCCTAACCCTAACCCTAACCCTAACCCTAACCCTGACCCTAACACTAACCCTAATCCTAACACTAACCATAACCCTAACCCTAACCCTAACCCTAACCCTAACCCTAACTCTAACCCTAACCCTAACCATAACCGTAACCATAATACTAAACTCTAAACCCTAAACCTAATCCACCCTAAACCTTAAACAATCCTAAACCATAAACCTTAAAACCTAAACCTTAAATCTAACAATAAACCTAAACCTAACCCTAAATCTAACCCTAACCCTAACCCTAACCCTAAACCTAAACCTGACCCTAACCCTAACCCTAATCCTAACACTAATCATAACCCAAACACTAACCCTAACCCTAACCCTAAAACTAACCCTAAAACTCACACTATCCCTAATCCTAACACTAAACCCTAAACTTTAAATCTAACCCTAACTCTAACCCTACCCTTAACCCTAACCCTATCCCTAAACCTAACCCTGACCCTAATCCTAACAGTAACCCTATTTCTAATTCTAACCCTAACACTAATCCTAAACTAAAACCTAACCCCCTAATAATAACCCTAACACAAAACCTAACCCTAACCCTAACCCTAAACCTAACCCTAACCCTAACACTAACCCCTAACCCCTAACACTAACCCTAACCCTAACCCCTAACCCTAACCCTAACCCTAACCTTAACCCTAACCCTAACCCTAACCCTATCCCTAACCCTAACCCTTACCCTAACACTAACACTAACCTTAACCCTAACTCTAACCTTAACCCTCACCCTAACCCTCACCTTAACCCTAAACCTAACCCTAACACTAACCCTAACACCCTAAATCCTAAACCTTAAGCCTCGAAAAACCCTAAACACTAATTCCAAAAGCACCCTAAACCCTAAACTATAAACACTAAACGCTAAAAAACCCTAAACCCTAAACCCTAAACACTAAACCCTAAACAAGATTAAACCCTAAAACCATTAACACTATACCCTAAAAAACCCTACACCCTTAACCCTAAACATTATATCCTAAACCCTAAAACACTATACAACCTTAAACCCTAAACCTTAACATATCCTAAATCATAAATCCTGAACAACCCTAAACACTAAATTATAAACAACCCTAAAAAACCCTAAACAACTATAAACGCTAAAACCTAAACAACCCTAACCATTAAAAAATCTTAAACGCTAAATTCTATACCCTAAACCTAAACCTCCCTAAAACTTAAACAATCCTAAACCCTAAACCTTAAACCATAAACCCTAAATTTTAAACCATAAATCTAAGAATAACCATAACCCTAACCCTAACCCGAAACCTAAACCTAACCCTAACCCCAACCCTAACTTTAACCCCATAACCCTAACCCTAACCTTAAGCCAAACATAACCACGTAAACCTAACTCTAACCCTAACTCTAACCCTAACTCTAACCCTAATGCTAACCCTAACCCTAACCCTAACCCTAACCCTAACCCTAACCCCTTAACCTTAATTCCTAAATCCTAAACCCTGAACAACCATAAATCCTAAACCCTGAACAACCCTAAATCATAAACCCTGAATAACCCTAAACACTAACCTCTAAACAACCCTAAACAACCCTAATCACTAAACCATAAACAACCCTAAACACTAAACCCTAAACAACCCTATACCCTAAACCTTAAACACTAAACCCTAAATAACCCTAAACCCTAAACCATTAACACTATACCCTAAACAACACTAAACACTAAACCCAAAACAACCCTAAAACCTAAACCTTAAACACTAAACCTTAAACAACCCTAAACCCTAAACACTAAACCCTAAACATCCCTAAACTTTTAACCCTAAACTCTATACCCTAAACAACCCTATACCTTAAACAATCCTAAACTCTAAACCCTAAACCCTTAACCTAAACCACCCTAAACCTTAAACAATCCTAAACCCTAAACCTTAAACCCTAAACACTAAACCCTAAACCCTAAACCTAACAATAACCATAACCCTAACCCTAACCCCTAACCCTTACCCTAACCCTAACCCTAACCCTAACCTAACCCTAACCCTAACCCTAACCCTAACCCTAACCCTAAACCTAAACCTAAACCTAATCCTAACCCTAACCTGAACCCTAATCCTAACCCTAACCCTAACCCTAACCCTAACTGTAACCATAACACTAAACTCTAAACCCTAAACCTAATCCACCCTAAACCTTAAACAATCCTAAACCATAAACCTTAGACCCTAAATCCTAAATCTAACAATAAACCTAAACCTAACCCTAAATCTAACGCTAACCATAACCCTAACCCTAAACCCTCCCTGACTTTAACCCTAACCCTAACCCTAACCCTAACCCTAAAACTAACCCTGACCTTAATCCTAACACTAACCCTATTTCTAATTCTAACCCTAACACTAATCCTAAACTTAAACCTAACCCCCTAATAATAACCCTAACACTAACACTAACCCTAACCCCTAACCCTAACCCTAATCCTAACCCTAACCTAACCCTAACCCTAACCCTAACCCTAACCCAAACCCTAACACTAACCCCCTAACATTTACCATAACCCTAACCCTAACCCTAACCCTAACCCTTACCATAACCCTAACCCTAACCCTAACCCCATCCCTAACCCTAACCCTAACCGTAACCATAACACTAAACTCTAAACCCTAAACCTAATCCACCCTAAACCTTAAACAATCCTAAACCATAAACCTTAAACCCTAAACCCTAAATCTAACAATAAACCTAAACCTAACCCTAAATCTAACCCTAACCCTATCCCTAACCCTAAACCTAACCCTTACCCTAAACCTAACCCTAATCCTAACACTAACCATAACCCTAACCCTAACATTAACCCTATCCTTAACCCTAACCCTAACCCTAACCCTAAACCTAACCTTAACTCTAACCCTAACCCTAACCCTAACTGTAACCATAATACTAAATTCTAAACCCTAAACCTAATCTACCCTAAATCTTAAACAATCCTAAACCTTAAACCTTAAACCCTAAACCCTAAATCTAACAATAAACCTAAACCTAACTCTAAATCTAACCCTAACCCTAACCCTAACCCTAAACCTAAACCTGACCCTAACCCTAACCCTAATAATAACACTAATCATAACCCAAACACTATCCCTAACCCTAACCCTAAACCTAACCCTAAACCTCACACTATCCCTAATCTTAACACTAAACCCTAAACTTTAAATCTAACCCTAACCCTAACCCTACCCTTAACCCTAACCCTAACCATATCCCTAAACCTAACCCTGACCCTAATCCTAACACTAACCCTATTTCTAATTCTAACCCTAACACTAATCCTAAACTAAAACCTAACCCCCTAATAATAACCCTAACCCTAACACTAACCCTAACCCCTAACCCTAACACTAACCCTAACACTAACCCCTAACCCCTAACACTAACCCTAACCCTAACCCCTAACCCTAACCCTAACCCTAACCCCTAACCCTTACCCTAACCCTAACCCTAACCCTAAACCTAAACCTAACCCTAACCCTAACCCTAACCATAACCCTAACCCTAACCCTAACCCTAACCCTAACCCTAACCCTAACCCTAAACCTAACCCTAACCCTAACCTTAACCCTTATCCTAACCCTAACCCTAGGCCTAACCCTAACCCTAACCGTAACCATAACACTAAACTCTAAACCCTAAACCTAATCCACCCTAAACCTTAAACAATCCTAAACCATAAACCGTAGACCGTAAACCCTAAATCTAACATTAAACCTAAACCTAACCCTAAATCTAACCCTAACCCTAAACCCTCCCTGACCCTAACCCTAACCCTAACCCTAACCCTAACCCTAAACCTAACCCTGACCCTAATCCTAACACTAAACCTATTTCTAATTCTAACCCTAACACTAATCCTAAACTTAACCCTAACACCCTAATAATAACCCTAACCCTAACACTAACCCTAACCCCTAACCCTAACCCTAACCCTAACCCTAATCTAACCCTAACCCTAACCCTAACCCTAACCCAAACCCTAACACTAACCCCCTAACTTTTACCCTAACCCTAACCCTAACCCTTACCATAACCCTAACCCTAACCCTAACCCCATCCCTAACCCTAACCCTAACCGTAACCATAACACTAAACTCTAAACCCTAAACCTAATCCACCCTAAACCTTGAACAATCCTAAACCATAAACCTTAAACCCTAAACCCTAAATCTAACAATAAACCTAAACCTAACCCTAAATCTAACCCTAACCCTAACCCTAACTCTAAACCTAAACCTGACCCTAACCCTAACCCTAATCCTAACACTAATCATAACCCAAACACTAACCCTAACCCTAACCCTAAACCTAAGCCTAAAACTCACACTATCCCTAATCCTAACACTAAACCCTACACTTTAAATCTAACCCTAACCCTAACCCTACCCTTAACCCTAACCCTATCCCTAAACCTAACCCTGACCCTAATCCTAACACTAACACTATTTCTAATTCTAACCCTAACACTAATCCTAAACTAAAACCTAACCCCCTAATAATAACCCTAACACTAAACCTAACCCTAACCCTAACCCTAACCCTAACCCTAACCCTAACACTAACCCCTAACCCCTAACACTAACCCTAACCCTAACCCCTAACCCTAACCCTAACCCTAACCTTAACCCTAACCCTAACCCTAACTTTATCCCTAACCCTAATTCTTACTTTAACACTAACACTAACCTTAACCCTAACCCTAACCTTAACCCTCACCCTAACCCTCACCTTAACCCTAAACCTAACCCTAACACTAACCCTAACACCCTAAATCCTAAACCTTAAACCCCGAAAAACCCTAAACACTAATTCCAAAAGCACCCTAAACTCTAAACTATAAACACTAAACGCTAAAAAACCCTAAACCCTAAACCCTAAACACTAAACCCTAAACAAGCCTAAACCTTAAAACCATTAACACTATACCCTAAACAACCCTAAACCCTTAACACTAAACATTATACCCTAAACCCTAAAACACTATACAACCTTAAACCCTAAACCTTAAAATATCCTAAATCATAAATCCTGAACAACCCTAAACACTAAATTATAAACAACCCTAAAAAACCCTAAACAACTCTAAACGCTCAAACCTAAACAACCCTAAACATTAAACAATCTTAAACGCTAAATTCTATACCCTAAACCTAAACCACCCTAAAACTTAAACAATCCTAAACCCTAAACCTTAAACCATAAACCCTAAATTTTAAACCATAAATCTAAGAATAACCATAACCCTAACCCTAACCCTAAACCTAAACCTAACCCTAACCCCAACCCTAACCTTAACCCCATAACCCTAACCCTAACCTTAAGCCTAACATAACCCCATAACCCTAACTCTAACCCTAACTCTAACCCTAACTCTAACCCTAATGCTAACCCTAACCCTAACCCTAACCCTAACCCTAACCCTAACCCCTTAACCTTAATCCCTAAATCCTAAACCCTGAACAACAATAAATCCTAAACCCTGAACAACCCTAAATCATAAACCCTGAATAACCCTAAACACTAACCTCCAAACAACCCTAAACAACCCTAATCACTAAACCATAAACAACCCTAAACACTAAACCCTAAACAACCCTATACCCTAAACCTTAAACACTAAACCCTAAATAACCCTAAACCCTAAACCATTAACACTATACCCTAAACAACATTAAACACTAAACCCAAAACAACCCTAAAACCTAAACCTTTAACACTAAACCTTAAACAACCCTAAACCCTAAACACTAAACCCTAAACAACCCTAAACTTTTAACCCTAAACTCTATACCCTAAACAACCCTAAACCTTAAACAATCCTAAACTCTAAATCCTAAACCCTTAACCTAAACCACCCTAAACCTTAAACAATCCTAAACCCTAAACCTTAAACCATAAACACTAAACCCTAAACCCTAAACCTAACAATAACCATAACCCAAACTCTAAACCCTAACCCTTACCCTAACCCTAATCCTAACCCTAATCCTAACCCTAACCCTAACCCTAACCCTAACCCTAACCCTAACCCTAAACCTAATCCTAACCCTAACCTTAACCCTAATCCTAACCCTAACCCTAACCCTAACCCTAACCGTAACCATAACACTAAACTCTAAACCCTAAACCTAATCCACCCTAAACCTTAAACAATCCTAAACCATAAACCTTAGACCCTAAATCCTAAATCTAACAATAAACCTAAACCTAACCCTAAATCTAACCCTAAACCTAACCCTAACCCTAAACCCTCCCTGACTTTAACCCTAACCCTAACCCTAACCCTAAACCTAAACCTAACCCTGACCCTAATCCTAACACTAACCCTATTTCAAATTCTAACCCTAACACTAATCCTAAACTTAAACCTAACCCCCTAATAATAACCCTAACCCTAACACTAACCCTAACCCCTAACCCGAACCCTATCCCTAACCCTAACCTAACCCTAACCCTAACCCTAACCCTAACCCAAACCCTAACACTAACCTTCTAACTTTTACCATAACCCTAACCCTAAACCTAACCCTAACCCTTACCATAACCCTAACCCTAACCCTAACCCCATCCCTAACCCTAACCCTAACCGTAACCATAACACTAAACTCTAAACCGTAAACCTAATCCACCCTAAACCTTAAACAATCCTAAACCATAAACCTTAAACCCTAAACCCTAAATCTAACAATATACCTAAACCTAACCCTAAATCTAACCCTTACCCTATCCCTAACCCTAAACCTAACCCTGACCCTAACCCTAACCCTAATCCTAACACTAACCATAACCCTAACCCAAACCATAACCCCTTAAGCTTAATCCCTAAATCTTAAACCCTGAACAACTATAAATCCTAAACCCTGAACAACCCTAAATCATAAACCCTGAATAACCCTAAACACTACCTCTAAACAGCCCTAAACAACCCTAATCACTAAACCATAAACAACCCTAAACACTAAATCCTAAACAACCCTATACCCTAAACCTTAAACACTAAATCCTAAATAACCCTAAACCCTAAACCATTAACACTATACCCTAAACAACACTAAACACTAAACCCAAAACAACCCTAAACTTTTAACCCTAAACACTATACCCTAAACAACCCTAAACCTTAAACAATCCTAAACTCTAAACCCTAAACCCTTAACCTAAACCACCCTAAATCTTAAACAATCCTAAACCCTAAACCTTAAACCCTAAACACTAAACCCTAAACCCTAAACCTAACAATAACCATAACCCTAACCCTAACCCCTAACCCTTACCCTAACCCTAACCCTAATCCTAATCTTAACCCTAACCCTACCCCTAACCCTAACCCTAACCCTAACCCTAACCCTAAACCTAAACCTAATCCTAACCCTAACCTTAACCCTAATCCTAACCCTAACCCTAACCCTAACCCTAACCGTAACCATAACACTAAACTCTAAACCCTAAACCTAATCCACCCTAAACCTTAAACAATCTTAAACCATAAACCTTAGACCCTAAATCCTAAATCTAACAATAAACCTAAACCTAACCCTAAATCTTACCCTAACCCTAACCCTAACCCTAAACCCTCCCTGACCCTAACCCTCACCCTAACCCTAACTCTAACCCTAAACCTAACCCTGACCCTAATCCTAACACTAACCCTATTTCTAATTCTAACCCTAACACTCATCCTAAACTTAAACCTAACCCCCTAATAATAACCCTAACCCTAACACTAACACTAAACCCTAACCCTAACCCTAACCCTAACCCTAACCCTAACCTAACCCTAACCCTAACCCTAACCCTAACCTTAACACTAACCCCTAACCCTTACCCTAACCCTAACCCTAACCCTAACCCTAACCATTACCCTAACCCTAACCCTAACCCTAAGCCTAACACTAACCGTAACCATAACACTAAACTCTAAACCCTAAACCTAATCCACCCTAAACCTTAAACAATCCTAAACCATAAACCTTAAACCCTAAAACCTAAATCTAACAATAAACCTAAACCTGACCCTAAATCTAACCCTAACCCTAACCCTAACCCTAACCCTAACCCTAAACCTAACCCTGACCCTAACCCTAACCCTAATCCTAACACTAACCATAACCATAACTCTAACCCTAACTCTAACCCTAACTCTAACCCTAATGCTAACCCTAACCCTAACCCTAACCCTAACCCTAACCCTAACCCCTTAACCTTAATCCCTAAATCCTAAACCCTGAACAACCATAAATCCTAAACCCTGAACAACCCTAAATCATAAACGCTGAATAACCCTAAACACTAACCTCTAAACAAACCTAAACAACCCTAATCACTAAACCATAAACAACCCTAAACAGTAAACCCTAAACAACCCTATACCCTAAACTTTAAACACTAAACCCTAAATAACCCTAAACCCTAAACTATTAACACTATACCCTAAACAACACTAAACACTAAACCCAAAACAACCCTAAAACCTAAACCTTAAACACTAAACCTTAAACAACCCTAAAACCTAAACACTAAACCCTAAACAACCCTAAATTTTTAACCCTAAACACTGTACCCTAAAAAACCTAAAACCTTAAACAATCCTAAACTCTAAACCCTAAACCCTTAACTTAACCAACCTAAATCTTAAACAATCATAAACCCTAAATCTTAAACCCTAAACACTAAACCCTAAACCCTAAACCTAACAATAAAAATAACCCTAACCCTAACCCCTAACCCTTACCCTAACCCTAACCCTAACCCTAATCCTAACCCTAACCCTAACCCTAACCCTAACACTAACCCTAACCCTAACCCTAAACCTAATTCTAACCCTAACCTTAACCCTAACCCTAACCCTAACCCTAACCCTAACCCTAACCCTAACCCTAACCCTAACCCTAACCCTAAACCTAATCCTAACCCTAACCTTAACAATAATCCTAAATCTAACCTTAACCCTAACCCTAACCGTAACCATAACACTAGACTCTAAACCCTAAACCTAATCCACCCTAAACCTTAAACAATCCTAAACCATAAACCTTAGACCCTAAATCCTAAATCTAACAATAAACCTAAACCTAACCCTAAATCTAACCCTAACCCTAACCCTATCCCTAAACCCTCCCTGACCCTAACCCTAACCCTAACCCTAACCCTAAACCTAAACCTAACCCTGACCCTAATCTTAACACTAACCCTATTTCTAATTCTAACCCTAACACTAATCCTAAACTTAAACCTAACCCCCTAATAATAACCCTAACCCTAACACTAACCCTAACCCCTAACCCTAACCCTAACCCTAACACTAACCCTAACCTAACCCTAACCCTAACCCTAACCCTAACCCTACCACTAACCCCTAACCCTTACCCTAACCCTAACCCTAACCCTAAGCATTACCCTAACCCTAACCCTAACCCTAACCCTAACCCTAACCCTAACCCTAACCCAAACCCTAACACTAACCGTAACCATAACACTAAACTCTAAACCATAAACCTAATCCACCCTAAACCTTAAACCATCCTAAACCATAAACCTTAAACCCTAAACCCTAAATCTAACAATAAACCTAAACCTGACCCTAAATCTAATCCTAACCCTAACCCTAACCCTAAACCTAACTCTGACCCTAACCCTAACACTAATCCTAACACTAACCATAACCCTAACCATAACCCTAACACTAACCTTAACCCTAACCCTAACCCTAACCCTAACCCTAACCCTAACCGTAACCATAATACTAAACTCTAAACCCTAAACCTAATCCACCCTAAACCTTAAACAATTCTAAACAATAAACTTTAAACTCTAAACCCTAAATCTAATAATAAACCTAAACCTAACCCTAATCTAACCCTTATCCTAACCCTAACCCTAAACCTAACCCTGACCCTAACCCTAACCCTAATCCTAACACTAACCATAACCCAAACACTAACCCTAACCCTAACCCTAAACCTAACCCTAACCCTAAACCTCACACTATCCCTAATCCTAACACTAAACCCTAAACTTTAAATCTAACCCTAACCCTAACCCTACCCTTAACCCTAATCCTAACCATATCCCTAAACCTAACCCTGACCCTAATCCTAACACTAACCCTATTTCTAATTCTAACCCTAACACTAATCCTAAACTTAAACCTAACCCCCTAATAATAACCCTAACACTAAACCTAACCCTAACAATAACCCTAACCCTAACACTAACCCTAACCCTAACACCTAACCCCTAACACTAACACTAACCCTAACCCCTAACCCTAACCCTAATTCTAACCCAACCCTAACACTAACCCTAACCCTAACCCTAACCCTAGCCCTAACCCTAACCCTATCCCTAACCCTAACCCTTACCCTAACACTAACACTAACCTTAACCCTAACCCTAACCTTAACCCTCACCCTAACCCTCACCCTAACCCTAAACCTAACCCTAACACTAACCCTAACACCCTAAATCCAAAACCCTAAACCCAGAAAATCCCTAAACACTAATTCCAAAAGCACCCTAAACCCTAAACTCTAAACACTAAATGCTAAAAAACCCTAAACCCTTAAACCTAAACACTAAACCCTAAACAAACCTAAACCCTAAAACCATTAACACTATACCCTAAACAACCCTAAACTCTTAACCCTAAACATTATAGCCTAAACCCTAAAACACTATACAACCTTAAACCCTAAACCTTAAAATATCCTAAATCATAAATCCTGAACAACCCTAAACACTAAATCATAAACAACCCTAAAAAAACCTAAACAACTCTAAACGCTAAAACATTAACAACCCAAAACATTAAACAATCTTAAACGCTAAACCCTATACCCTAAACCTAAACCACCCTAAAACTTAAACAATCCTAAACCCTAAACCTTAAACCATAAACCATAAATTTTAAACCATAAATCTAAGAATAACCATAACCCTAACCCTAACCCTAAACCTAAACCTAACCCTAACCCTAACCCTAACCCTAACCCCTAACCCCTAACACTAACCCTAACCCTAACCCCTAACCCTAACCCTAACCCTAACCCTAACCTTACCCTAACCCTAAACCTAACCCTAACCCTAACCCTAACCCTAACCCTAAACCCTTTCTGACCCTAACCCTAACACTAACCCTAACCCTAACCCTAACCCTAAACCTAACCCTGACCCTAATCCTAACACTAACCCTATTTCTAATTCTAACCCTAACACTCATCCTAAACTTAAACCTAACCCCCTAATAATAACCCTAACCCTAACACTAACACTAAACCCTAACCCTAACCCTAACCCTAACCCTAACCCTAACCTAACCCTAACCCTAACCCTAACCCTAACCTTAACACTAACCCCTAACCCTTACCCTAACCCTAACCCTAACCCTAACCCTAACCATTACCCTAACCCTAACCCTAACCCTAAGCCTAACACTAACCGTAACCATAACACTAAACTCTAAACCCTAAACCTAATCCACCCTAAACCTTAAACAATCCTAAACCATAAACCTTAAACCCTAAAACCTAAATCTAACAATAAACCTAAACCTGACCCTAAATCTAACCCTAACCCTAACCCTAACCCTAACCCTAACCCTAAACCTAACCCTGACCCTAACCCTAACCCTAATCCTAACACTAACCATAACCATAACTCTAACCCTAACTCTAACCCTAACTCTAACCCTAATGCTAACCCTAACCCTAACCCTAACCCTAACCCTAACCCTAACCCCTTAACCTTAATCCCTAAATCCTAAACCCTGAACAACCATAAATCCTAAACCCTGAACAACCCTAAATCATAAACGCTGAATAACCCTAAACACTAACCTCTAAACAAACCTAAACAACCCTAATCACTAAACCATAAACAACCCTAAACAGTAAACCCTAAACAACCCTATACCCTAAACTTTAAACACTAAACCCTAAATAACCCTAAACCCTAAACTATTAACACTATACCCTAAACAACACTAAACACTAAACCAAAACAACCCTAAAACCTAAACCTTAAACACTAAACCTTAAACAACCCTAAAACCTAAACACTAAACCCTAAACAACCCTAAATTTTTAACCCTAAACACTGTACCCTAAAAAACCTAAAACCTTAAACAATCCTAAACTCTAAACCCTAAACCCTTAACTTAACCAACCTAAATCTTAAACAATCATAAACCCTAAATCTTAAACCCTAAACACTAAACCCTAAACCCTAAACCTAACAATAAAAATAACCCTAACCCTAACCCCTAACCCTTACCCTAACCCTAACCCTAACCCTAATCCTAACCCTAACCCTAACCCTAACCCTAACACTAACCCTAACCCTAACCCTAAACCTAATTCTAACCCTAACCTTAACCCTAACCCTAACCCTAACCCTAACCCTAACCCTAACCCTAACCCTAACCCTAACCCTAACCCTAAACCTAATCCTAACCCTAACCTTAACAATAATCCTAAATCTAACCTTAACCCTAACCCTAACCGTAACCATAACACTAGACTCTAAACCCTAAACCTAATCCACCCTAAACCTTAAACAATCCTAAACCATAAACCTTAGACCCTAAATCCTAAATCTAACAATAAACCTAAACCTAACCCTAAATCTAACCCTAACCCTAACCCTATCCCTAAACCCTCCCTGACCCTAACCCTAACCCTAACCCTAACCCTAAACCTAAACCTAACCCTGACCCTAATCTTAACACTAACCCTATTTCTAATTCTAACCCTAACACTAATCCTAAACTTAAACCTAACCCCCTAATAATAACCCTAACCCTAACACTAACCCTAACCCCTAACCCTAACCCTAACCCTAACACTAACCCTAACCTAACCCTAACCCTAACCCTAACCCTAACCCTACCACTAACCCCTAACCCTTACCCTAACCCTAACCCTAACCCTAAGCATTACCCTAACCCTAACCCTAACCCTAACCCTAACCCTAACCCTAACCCTAACCCAAACCCTAACACTAACCGTAACCATAACACTAAACTCTAAACCATAAACCTAATCCACCCTAAACCTTAAACCATCCTAAACCATAAACCTTAAACCCTAAACCCTAAATCTAACAATAAACCTAAACCTGACCCTAAATCTAATCCTAACCCTAACCCTAACCCTAAACCTAACTCTGACCCTAACCCTAACACTAATCCTAACACTAACCATAACCCTAACCATAACCCTAACACTAACCTTAACCCTAACCCTAACCCTAACCCTAACCCTAACCCTAACCGTAACCATAATACTAAACTCTAAACCCTAAACCTAATCCACCCTAAACCTTAAACAATTCTAAACCATAAACTTTAAACTCTAAACCCTAAATCTAATAATAAACCTAAACCTAACCCTAATCTAACCCTTATCCTAACCCTAACCCTAAACCTAACCCTGACCCTAACCCTAACCCTAATCCTAACACTAACCATAACCCAAACACTAACCCTAACCCTAACCCTAAACCTAACCCTAACCCTAAACCTCACACTATCCCTAATCCTAACACTAAACCCTAAACTTTAAATCTAACCCTAACCCTAACCCTACCCTTAACCCTAATCCTAACCATATCCCTAAACCTAACCCTGACCCTAATCCTAACACTAACCCTATTTCTAATTCTAACCCTAACACTAATCCTAAACTTAAACCTAACCCCCTAATAATAACCCTAACACTAAACCTAACCCTAACAATAACCCTAACCCTAACACTAACCCTAACCCTAACACCTAACCCCTAACCCTAACCCTAACCCTAGCCCTAACCCTAACCCTATCCCTAACCCTAACCCTTACCCTAACACTAACACTAACCTTAACCCTAACCCTAACCTTAACCCTCACCCTAACCCTCACCCTAACCCTAAACCTAACCCTAACACTAACCCTAACACCCTAAATCCAAAACCCTAAACCCAGAAAATCCCTAAACACTAATTCCAAAAGCACCCTAAACCCTAAACTCTAAACACTAAACGCTAAAAAACCCTAAACCCTTAAACCTAAACACTAAACCCTAAACAAACCTAAACCCTAAAACCATTAACACTATACCCTAAACAACCCTAAACTCTTAACCCTAAACATTATAGCCTAAACCCTAAAACACTATACAACCTTAAACCCTAAACCTTAAAATATCCTAAATCATAAATCCTGAACAACCCTAAACACTAAATCATAAACAACCCTAAAAAAACCTAAACAACTCTAAACGCTAAAACATTAACAACCCAAAACATTAAACAATCTTAAACGCTAAACCCTATACCCTAAACCTAAACCACCCTAAAACTTAAACAATCCTAAACCCTAAACCTTAAACCATAAACCATAAATTTTAAACCATAAATCTAAGAATAACCATAACCCTAACCCTAACCCTAAACCTAAACCTAACCCTAACCCTAACCCTAACCCTAACCCTAACCCCTAACCCCTAACACTAACCCTAACCCTAACCCCTAACCCTAACCCTAACCCTAACCCTAACCTTACCCTAACCCTAAACCTAACCCTAACCCTAACCCTAACCCTAACCTTAACCCTAACCCTAACCTTAACCCTAACCCTAACCCTAATCCCTAACCCTTACCCAAACCCTAAACCTAACCCTAACCCTAAACCTAACCCTAACCCTAACCCTGACCATAACCCTAACCCTAACCCTAACCCTAACCCTAACCCTAAACCTAACCCTAACCCTAACCTTAACCCTAATCCTAACCCTAACCCTAACCCTAACCCTAACCCTAACCGTAACCATAACACTAAACTCTAAACCCTAAACCTAATCCACCCTAAACCTTAAACAATCCTAAATCATAAACCGTAGACCCTAAACCCTAAATCTAACATTAAACCTAAACCTAACCCTAAATCTAACCCTAACCCTAAACCCTCCCTGACCCTAACCCTAACCCTAACCCTAACCCTAACCCTAACCCTAAACCTAACCCTGACCCTAATCCTAACACTAAACCTATTTCTAATTCTAACCCTAACACTAATCCTAAACTTAACCCTAACCCCCTAATAATAACCCTAACCCTAAAACTAACCCTAAACCCTAACCCTAACCCTAACCCTAACCCTAACCCTAACCTAACCCTAACCCTAACCCTAACCCAAACCCTAACACTAACCCCCTAACTTTTACCCTAACCCTAACCCTAACCCTAACCCTTACCATAACCCTAACCTTAACCCTAACCCCATCCCTAAACCTAACCCTAAACGTAACCATAACACTAAACTCTAAACCCTAAACCTAATCCACCCTAAACCTTGAACAATCCTAAACCATAATCCTTAAACCCTAAACCCTAAATCTAACAATAAACCTAAACCTAACCCTAAATCTAACCCTAACCCTATCCCTAACCCTAAACCTAACCCTGACCCTAACCCTAACCCTAATCCTAACACTAACCATAACCCTAACCCTAACACTAACCCTAAACTTAACCCTAACCCTAACCCTAACCCTAACCCTAACCCTAAATCTAACCCTAACTCTAACCCTAACTGTAACCATAATACTAAACTCTAAACCCTAAACCTAATCCACCCTAAACCTTGAACAATCCTAAACCATAAACCTTAAACCCTAAACCCTAAATCTAACAATAAACCTAAACCTAACCCTAAATCTAACCCTAACCCTAACCCTAAACCTAAACCTGATCTAACCATAACCCTAATCCTAACACTAATCATAACCCAAACACTAACCCTAATCCTAACCCTAAACCTAACCCTAAAACTCACACTATCCCTAATCCTAACACTAAACCCTAAACTTTAAATCTGACCCTAACCCTAACCCTACCCTTAACCCTAACCCTATCCCTAAACCTAACCCTGACCCTAATCCTAACACTAACCCTATTTCTAATTCTAACCCTAACACTAATCCTAAATTAAAACCTAACCCCCTAATAATAACCCTAACACTAAACCTAACCCTAACCCTAACCCTAACCCTAACCCTAACACTAACCCCTAACCCCTAACACTAACCCTAACCCTAACACTAAAACTAACCTTAACCCTAACCATAACCTTAACCCTCACCCTAACCCTCACCTTAACCCTAAACCTAAACCTAACACTAACCCTAACACCCTAAATCCTAAACCCTAAACCCCGAAAAACCCTAAACACTAATTCCAAAAGAACCCTAAACCCTAAACTATAAACACTAAATGTTAAAAAACCCTAAACCCTAAACCCTAAACACTAAACCCTTAACAAGCCAAAACCCTAAAACCATTAACACTATACCCTAAACAACCCTAAACCCTTAACCCTAAACATTATACCCTAAACCCTAAAACACTATACAACCTTAAACCCTAAACCTTAAAATATCCTAAATCATTAATCCTGAACAACCCTAAACACTAAATTATAAACAACCCTAAAAAACCCTAAACAACTCTAAACGCTAAAACCTAAACAACCCTAACCATTAAACAATCTTAAACGCTAAATTCTGTACCCTAAACATAAACCACCCTAAAACTTAAACAATCCTAAACCCTAAACCTTAAACCATAAACCCTAAATTTTAAACCATAAATCTAAGAATAACCATAAGCCTAACCCTAACCCTAAACCAAAACCTAACCCTAACCCCAACCCTAACATTAACCCCATAACCCTAACCCTAACCTTAAGCCTAACATAACCCCATAAACCTAACTCTAACCCTAACTCTAACCCTAATGCTAACCCTAACCCTAACCCTAACCCTAACCCCTTAACCTTAATCCCTAAATCCTAAACCCTGAACAACCATAAATCCTAAACCCTGAACAACCCTAAATCATAAACCTTGAATAACCCTAAACACTAACCTCTAAACAACCCTAAACAACCCTAATCACTAAACCATAAACAACCCTAAACACTAAACCCTAAACAACCCTATACCTTAAACCTTGACACTAAACACTAAATAACCCTAAACCCTAAACCATTAACACTATACCCTAAAAAACACTAAACACTAAACCCAAAACAACCCTAAAACCTAAACCTTAAACACTAAACCTTAAACAACCCTAAACCCTAAACACTAAACCCTAAACAACCCTAAACTTTTAACCCTTAACACTATACCCTAAACAACCCTAAACCTTAAACAATCTAAACTCTAAACCCTAAACCCTTAACCTAAACCACCCTAAATCTTAAACAATCCTAAACCCTAAACCTTAAACCCTAAACACTAAACTCTAAACCCTAAACCTAACAATAACCATAACCCTAACCCTAACCCCTAACCCTTACCCTAACCCTAACCCTAACCCTAATCCTAACCCTAATCCTAACCCTAACCCTAACCCTAACCCTAACCCTAAACCTAACCCTAACCTTAACCCTAATCCTAACCCTAACCCTAACCCTAACCGTAACCCTAACCCTAAACCTAATCCTAACCCTAACCCTAACCCTAACCCTATCCCTAACCCTAAACCTAATCCGAACCCTAACCTTAACCCTAATCCTAACCCTAACCCTAACCCTAACCGTAACCATAACACTAAACTCTAAACCCTAAACCTAATCCACCCTGAACCTTAAACAATCCTAAACCATAAACCTTAGACCCTAAATCCTAAATCTAACAATAAACCTAAACCTAACCCTAACTCTAACCCTAACCCTAACCCTAACCCTAAACCCTCCCTGACCCTAACCCTAACCCTAAACCTAAACCTAACCCTGACCCTAATCCTAACACTAACCCTATTTCTAATTCTAACCCTAACACTAATCCTAAACTTAAACCTAACCCCCTAATAATAACCCTAACCCTTTCACTAACCATAACCCTTAAACCTAACCCTAACCCTAACCCTAACCCTAACCTAACCCTAACCCTAACCCTAACCCTAACCCTAACCCTAACCCTAACCCTAACCTAACCCTAACCCTAACGCTAACACAAACCCTAACACTAACCCCCTTACTTTTACCCTAACCCTAACCCTAACCCTAAACCTGACCCTTACCATAACCCTAACCCTAACCCTAACTCCATCCCTAACTCTAACCCTAACCGTAACCATAACACTAAACTCTAAACCCTAAACCTAATACACCCTAAACCTTAAACAATCCTAAACCATAAACCTTAAACCCTAAACCCTAAATCTAACAATAAACCTAAACCTAACCCTAAATCTAACCCTAACCCTATCCCTAACCCTAAACCTAGCCCTGACCCTAACCCTAACCCTAATCCTAACACTAACCATAACCCTAACCCTAACACTAACCCTAACCTTAACCCTAACCCTAACCCTAACCCTAACCCTAACTAAAACCCTAACCATAACCCTAACCGTAACCATAATACTAAACTCTAAACCCTAAACCTAATCCACCCTTAAACTTAAACAATCCTAAACCATAAACCTTAAACCCTAAACCCTAAATCTAACAATAAACCTAAACCTAACCCTAAATCTAACCCTAACCCTAACCCTAACCCTAAACATAAACCTTACCCTAACCCTAATCCTAATCCTAACACTAATCATAACCCAAACACTAACCCTAACCCTAACCCTAAACCTAACCCTAAACCTCACACTATCCCTAATCCTAACACTAAACCCTAAACTTTAATTCTAACCCTAACTTTAACCCTACCCTTAACCCTAACCCTAACCATATTTCTAAACCTAACCCTGACCCTAATCCTAACACTAACCCTATTTCTAATTCTAACCCTAACACTAATCCTAAACTAAAACCTAACCCCCTAATAATAACCCTAACACTAAACCTAACCCTAACCCTAACCCTAACCCTAACACTAACCCCTAACCCTAACCCTAACCCTAACCCTAACCTTAACCCTAACCCTAACCCTAACCCTAACCCTATCCCTAACCCTAACCATTATTCTAACACTAACACTAACCTTAACCCTAACCCTAAACCTAAACCTAACCCTAACCCCAACCCTAACCTTAACCCCATAACCCTAACCCTAACCTTAAGCCTAACATAACCCCATAACCTTAGCTCTAACCCTAACTCTAACCCTAATGCTAACCCTAACCCTAACCCTAACCCTAACCTTAACCCCTTAACCTTAATCCCTAAATCCTAAACTCTGAACAACCATAAATCCTAAACCCTGAACAACCCTAAATCATAAACCCTGAATAACCCTAAACACTAACCTCTAAACAACCCTAAACAACCCTAATCTCTAAACCATAAACAACCCTAAACACTAAACCCTAAACAACCCTATACCCTAAACCTTAAACACTAAACCCTAAATAACCCTAAACCCTAAACCATTAACACTATACCCTAAACAACACTAAACACTAAACCCAAAACAACCCTAAAACCTAAACCTTAAACACTAAACCTTAAACAACCCTAAACCCTAAACACTAAACCCTAAACAACCCTAAACTTTTAACTTTAAACACTATACCCTAAACAACCCTAAACCTTAAACAATCCTAAACTCTAAACCCTAAACCCTTAACCTAAACCACCCTAAATCTTAAACAATCCTAAACCCTAAACCTTAAACCCTAAACACTAAACCCTAAACCCTAAACCTAACAATAACCATAACCCTAAACCTAACCCCTAACCCTTACCCTAACCCTAACCCTAACCCTAATCCTAACCCTAACCCTAACCCTAACCCTAACCCTAACCCTAACCCTAACCCTAACCCTAAACCTAATCCTAACCCTAACCTTAACCCTAATCCTAACCCTAACCCTAACCCTAACCCTAACCGTAACCATAACACTAAACTCTAAACCCTAAACCTAATCCACCCTAAACCTTAAACAATCCTAAACCATAAACCTTAGACCCTAAATCCTAAATCTAACAATAAACCTAAACCTAACCCTAAATCTAACCCTAACCCTAACCCTAACCCTAAACCCTCCCTGACCCTAACCCTAACCCTAACCCTAACCCTAACCCTAAACCTAACCCTGACCCTAATCCTAACACTAACCCTATTTCTAATTCTAACCCTAACACTAATCCTAAACTTAAACCTAACCCCCTAATAATAACCCTAACCCTAACACTAACCCTAACCCCTAACCCTAACCCTAACCCTAACCCTAAACCTAACCTAAACCTAACCCTAACCCTAACCCTAACACTAACCCCTAACCCTTACCCTAACCCTAACCCTAAACCTAACCCTAACCATTACCCTATCCCTAACCCTAACCCTAACCCTAACCCTAACCCTAACACTAACCATAACCATAACACTAAACTCTAAACCCTAAACCTAATCCACCCTAAACCTTAAACAATCCTAAACCATAAACCTTAAACCCTAATCCCTAAATCTAACAATAAACCTAAACCTGACCCTAAATCTAACCCTAACCCTAACCCTAACCCTAAACCTAAACCTGACCCTAACCCTAACCCTAATCCTAACACTAACCATAACCCTAACCCTAACCCTAACCCTAACCTTAACCCTAAACCTAACCCTATCCCTAAACCTAACCCTGACCCTAATCCTAACACTAACCCTATTTCTAATTCTAACCCTAACACTAATCCTTAACTAAAACCTAACCCCCTAATAATAACCCTAACACTAAACCTAACCCTAACCCTAACCCTAACACTAACCCCTAACCCCTAACACTAACCCTAACCCTAACCCGTAACCCTAACCCTAACCCTAACCCTAACCCTAACACTAACCCTAACCCTAACCCTATCCCTAAACCTAACCCTTACCCTAACACTAACACTAACCTTAACCCTCACCCTAACCCTCACCTTAACCGTAAACCTAACCCTAACACTAACCCTAACACCCTAAATCCTAAACCCTAAACCCCAAAAAACTCTAAACACTAATTCCAAAAGCACCCTAAACCCTAAACTATAAACACTAAACGCTAAAAAACCCTAAACACTAAACCCTAAACACTAAACCCTAAACAAGCCTAAACCCTAAAACCATTAACGCTATACCCTAAACAACCCTAAACCCTTAACCCTAAACATTATACCCTAACCCCTAAAACACTATACAACCTTAAACCCTAAACCTTAAAATATCCTAAATCATAAATCCTGAACAACCCAAAACACTTAATTATAAACAACCCTAAAAAACCCTAAACAACTCTAAACGCTAAAACCTAACCAAAACTAACTATTAAACAATCTTAAACGCTAAATTCTATACCCTAAACCTAAACCACCCTAAAACTTAAACAATCCTAAACCCTAAACCTTAAACCATAAACCCTAAATTTTAAACCATAAATCTAAGAATAACCATAATCCTAACCCTAACCCTAAACCTAAACCTAACCCTAACCCCAACCCTAACCTTAACCCCATAACCCTAACTCTAACCCTAACTCTAACCCTAATGCTAACCCTAACCCTAACCCTAACCCTAACCCCTTAACATTAATCCTAAAATCCTAAACCCTGAACAATCATAAATCCTAAACCCTGAACCCTAACCTTAACCCCTTAACCTTAATCCCCCAAGGGCCCTAACAACGGCCCTACCAACGGCCCTAGCAACGGCCCTAGCAACGGCCCTAGCAACGGCCCTAGCAACGGCCCTAACAAGGGCCCTAACCACGGCCCTAGCAACGGCCCTAGCAACGTCCCTAGCAACGGCCCTAACAACGGCCCTAGCAACGGCCCTAGCAACGGCCCTAGCAACGGCCCTAACCAGAGCCCAAACAAGGGCCCTAACAACGGCCCTAACAACGGCCCTAACAACGGCACTAGCAATGGCCCTAACAAGGGCCCTAGCAACGGCCCTAACCAGGGCCAAAACAAGGGCCCTAACATCGGCCCTAACAACGGCCCTAGCAACGGCCCTAACAAGGGCCCTTTCAACGGCCATAACAAGGGCCCTAACAACGGCCATAACAACGGCCCTAACAACGGCCCTAGCAACGGCCCTTACAAGGGCCCTAGCAACGGCCCTAACAACGGCCCTAGCAACGGCCCTAGCAACGGCCCTAACAAGGGCCCTAACCACGGCCCTAGCAACGGCCCTAGCAACGGCCCTAGAAACGGCAGTAGAACGGCCCTAACAAGGGCCCTAGCAACGGGCCTAACAAGGGCCCTAGCAACGGCCCTAGAAACGGCCCTAGCAACGGCCCTTGCAACGGCCCTAACAAGGGCCCAAACAAAGGCCCTAACAACGGCCCTAACAATGGCCCTAGCAAAGGCCCTAGCACCTGCCCTAACAAGGGCCCTAGCAACGGCCCAAACAAGGGCCCTATCAACGGCCCTAGCAACGGCCCTAACAACGGCCCTAGCAACGGCCCTAACAAGGGCCCTAGCAACGGTTCTATCAACGGCCCTAGCAACGGCCCTAACAACGGCCCTAGCAACGGCCCTAACAACGGCCCTAACAACGGCCCTAGAAACGGCCCTAGCAACGGCCCTAACAAAAGCCCTAGCAACGGCCCTAACAAGGGCCCTAACAACGGCCCTAACAACGGCCCTAGCAACGGCCCTAACAAGGGCCCTAACAACGGCCCTAGCAACGGCCCTAACAACGGCCCTAACAACGGCCCTAACAACGGCCCTAGCAACGGCCTAGCAACGGCCCAAGCAACGGCCCTAGCAACGGCCCTAGCAACGGCCCTAACAACGGACCTAGCAACGGCCCTAGCAACGGCCCTAGCAAAGGCCCTAGCAATGGCCCTAGCAACGGCCCTAGCAACGGTTCTAGCATCGGCCCTAGCAACGGCCCTAGCAACGGCCCTAGCAACGGCCCTAGCTACGACCCTAGCAACGGCCATAAAAAGGGCCCTAGCAACGGCCCTAGCAACGGCCCTAGCAATGGCCCTAGCAACGGCCCTAACAAGGGCCCTAGCATCGGCCCTAGCAACGGCCCTAGCAACGGTACTAACAACGGCCCTAGCAACGGCCCTAGCAACGGCCCTAGCAACGGCCCTAAAAAAATCCCTAGCAACGGCCCTAACAACAGCCCTTGCAACAGCCCTAGCAACGGCCCTAGCAACGGCCCTAGCAACGGCCCTAGCCACGTCCCTAGCAACGGCTTTAACAAGGGCCCTAGCAACGGCCCTAACAAGGGCCCTAGCAACGGCCCTAACAAGGGCCCTAGCAACGGCCCTAACAAGGGCCCTAGCAACGGCCCTAACAAGGGCCCTAGCAACGGCCCTAACAAGGGCCCTAGCAACAGCCCTAGCAATGGCCCTAGCTACGGCCCTAGCAACGGCCCTAAAAAGGGCCCTAGCAACGGCCCTAGCAACGGCCCTAGCAACGGCCCTAGCAACGGCCCTAATAAGGGCCCTAGCAACGGCCCTAGCAACGGCCCTAGCAACGGCCCTAGCAACGGCCCTAACAAGGGACCTAGCAACGGCCCTAGCAACGGCCCTAGAAACGGCCCTAAAAAGGGCCCTAGCAACGGCCCTAACAAGGGCCCTAGCAACGGCCCTAACAACGGCCCTTGCAACGGCCCTACTAACGGCCCTAGCAACGGCCCTAACAACGGCCCTAGGAACGGCCCTAACAACGGCCCTTGCAACGGCCCTACTAACGGCCCTAGCAACGGCCCTAACAACGGCCCTAACCACGGCCCTAGCAACGGCCCTAGCAACGGCCCTAGCAACGGCCCTAGCAACGGCCCTAGCAACGGCCCTAACAAAGGCCCTAACAACGGCCCTAGCAACGGCCCTAGCAACGGCCCTAACAGCGGCCCAAACAACGGCCCTAGCAACGGCCCTAGCAACGGCCCTAGCAACGGCTTTAACAACGGCCCTAGCAACGGCCCTAACAACGGCCCTAGCAACGGCCCTAGCAATGGCGCTAGAAACGGCCATAGCAACGGCCCTAGCAACGGCCCTAACAAGGGCCCTAGCAATGGCCCTCACAAGGGCCCTAGCAACAGCCCTAACAAGGGCCCTAGCAACGGCCCTAACAAGGGCCCTAGCAACGGCCCTAGCAACGGCCCTAGCAACGGCCCTAGCAACGGCCCTAACCACGGCCCTAGCAACGGCCCTAACAAGGGCCCTAGCAACGGCCCTAACAACGGCCCTTCAAACGGCCCTAGGAACAACCCTAGCAACGGCCCTAGCAACGGCCCTAACAACGGCCCTAGCAACGGCCCTAACAAGAGCCCTAGCAGCGGCCCTAACAAGGGCCCTAGCAACGGCCCTAACAAGGGCCCTAGCAACGGCCCTAACAAGGGCCCTAACAACGGTCCTAGCAACGGCCCTAGCAACGGCCCTAGCTACGGCCCTAACAAGGGCCCTAGCAACGGCCCTAGCAACGGCCCTAACAACGGCCCTAGCAACGGTCCTAGCAACGGCCCTAACAAGGGCCCTAGCAACGGCCCTAACAAGGGCCCTAGCAACGGCCCTAACAAGGGCCCTAGCAACGGCCCTAACAAGGGCCCTAGCAACGGCCCTAACAAGGGCCCTAGCAACGGCCCTACTAACGGCCCTAACAAGGGCCCTAGCAACGGCCCTAGCAACGGCCCTAGCAACGGCCCTAGCAACGGCACTAACAAGGGCCCTAGAAACGGCCCTAGCAACGGCCCTAACAACGGCCCTAGCAACGGCCCTAGCAATGGCCCTAACAACGGCCCTAGCAACGGCCCTAACAAGGACCCTAGCAACGGCCCTAACAACGGCCTTTGAAACGGCCCTAGGAACAACCCTAGTAACGGCCCTAGCAACGGCCCTAGCAACGGCCCTAACAACGGCCCTAGCAACGGCCCTAACAAGGGCCCTAGCAACGGCCCTAACAAGGGCCCTAGCAACGGCCCTAACAAGGGCCCTAGCAACGGCCCTAACAAGGGCCCTAGCAACGGCCCTAGCAACGGCCCTAGCTACGGCCCTATAACGGCCCTAACAAGGGCCCTAGCAACGGCCCTAGCAACGGCCCTAGCAACGGCCCTAGCAACGGCACTAACAAGGGCCCTAGAAACGGCCCTAGCAACGGCCCTAACAACGGCCCTAGCAACGGCCCTAGCAATGGCCCTAACAACGGCCCTAGCAACGGCCCTAGCAAGGGCCCTAGCAACGGCCCTAACAACGGCCTTTGAAACGGCCCTAGGAACAACCCTAGTAACGGCCGTAGCAACGGCCCTAGCAACGGCCCTAACAACAGCCCTAGCAACGGCCCTAACACGGGCCCTAGCAACGGCCCTAACAAGGGCCCTAGCAACGGCCCTAACAAGGGCCCTAGCAACGGCCCTAACAAGGGCCCTAGCAACGGCCCTAGCAACGGCCCTAGCTACGGCCCTATAACGGCCCTAACAAGGGCCCTAGCAACGGCCCTAGCAACGGCCCTAGCAACGGCCCTAGCAATGGCACTAACAAGGGCCCTAGAAACGGCCCTAGCAACGGCCCTAACAACGGCCCTAGCAACGGCCCTAGCAATGGCCCTAACAACGGCCCTAGCAACGGCCCTAACAAGGGCCCTAGCAACGGCCCTAACAACGGCCTTTGAAACGGCCCTAGGAACAACCCTAGTAACGGCCCTAGCAACGGCGCTAGCAACGGCCCTAACAACGGCCCTAGCAACGGCCCTAGCAACGGCCCTAACCACGGCCCTAGCAACGGCCCTAGCAACGGCCCTAGCAACGGCCCTAGCAACGGCCCTAACAAGGGCCCTAGCAACGGCCCTAACAACGGCCCTTGCAACGGCCCTAACAACGGCCCTAGCAACGGCCCTAACAACGGCCCTAGGAACGGCCCTAACAACGGCCCTAGCAACGGCCCTAGCAACGGCCCTAGCAACGGCCCTAGCAACGGCCCTAACCACGGCCCTAGCAACGGCCCTAGCAACGGCCCTAGCAACGGCCCTAGCAACGGCCCTAGCAACGGCCCTAACAAAGGCCCTAGCAACGGCCCTAAAAATGGCCCTAGCAACTGCCCTAACCACGGCCCTAGCAACAGCCCTAGCAACGGCCCTAACAACGGCCCTAGCAACGGCCCTAGCAAAGGCCCTAACAGTGGCCCAAACAACGGCCCTAACAACGGCCCTAGCAACGGCCCTAGCAATGGCTTTAACAACGGCCCTAGCAACGGCCCTAACAACGGCCCTAGCAACGGCCCTAGCAATGGCGCTAGAAACGGCCATAGCAACGGCCCTAGCAACGGCCCTAACAAGGGCCATAGCAACGGCCCTCACAAGGGCCCTAGCAACAGCCCTAACGAGGGCCCTAGAAACGGCCCTAGCAACGGCCCTAACAAGGGCCCTAGCAACGGCCCTAGCAACGGCCCTAAAAACGGCCCTAGCAACGGCCCTAGCAACGGCCCTAACAACGGCCCTAGCAACGGCCCTAACAAGGGCCCTAGCAACGGCCCTAACAACGGCCCTTCAAACGGCCCTAGGAACAACCCTAGCAACGGCCCTAGCAACGGCCCTAACAACGGCCCTAGCAACGGCCCTAACAAGAGCCCTAGCAACGGCCCTAACAAGGGCGCTAGCAACGGCCCTAACAAGGGCCCTAGCAACGGCCCTAGCAACGGCCCTAAAAACGGCCCTAGCAACGGTCCTAGCAACGGCCCTAACAAGGGCCCTAGCAACGGCCCTAACAAGGGGCCTAGCAACGGCCCTAGCAACGGCCCTAGCTACGGCCCTAAAACGGCCCTAACAAGGGCCCTAGCAACGGCCCTAGCAACGGCCCTAGCAACGGCCCTAGCAACGGCACTAACAAGGGCCCTAGCAACGGCCCTAGCAACGGCCCCAACAGGTGCCCTAGAAACGGCCCTAGCAACGGCCCTAACAACGGCCCTAGCAACGGCCCTAGCAACGGCCCTAACAACGGCCCTAGCAACGGTTCTAACAAGGTCCCTAGCAACGGCCCTAACAACGTCCTTTGAAACGGCCCTAGCAACGGCCCTAGCAACGGCCCTAACAAAAGCCATAGCAACGGCCCTAACAAGGGCCCTAGCAACGGCCCTAACAAGGGCCCTAGCAACGGCCCTAACAAGGGCCCTAGCAACGGCCCTAGCAACGGCCCTAGCAACGGCCCTAGCAACGGCCCTAGCAACGGCCCTAACAAGGGCCCTAGAAACGGCCCTAACAAGGGACCTAGCAACGGCCCTAACAAGGCCCCTAGCAACGGCCCTAACAAGGGCCCTAGCAACGGCCCTAACAAGGGCCCTAGCAACGGCCCTAGCAACGGCCCTAGCTACGGCCCTAGCAACGACCCTAACAAGGGCCCTAGCAACGGCCCTAGCAACGGCCCTAGCAAAGGCCCTAGCAACGGCCCTAACAAGGGCCCTAGCAACGGCCCTAGCAACGGCCCTAGCAACGGCCCTAGCAACGGCCCTATCAAGGGCCCTAGCAACGGCCCAAGCAACGGCCCTAGTAACGGCCCTAAAAAGGGCCCTAGCAACGGCCCTAACAAGGGCCCTAGCAACGGCCCTAACAAGGGCCCTAGCAACGGCCCTAGCAACAGCCCTAGCTACGGCCCTATAACGGCCCTAACAAGGGCCCTAGCAACGGCCCTAGCAACGGCCCTAACAAGGGCCCTAGAAACGGCCCTAGCAACGGCCCTAGAAACGGCCCTAGCAACGGCACTAACAAGGGCCCTTGAAACGGCCCTAACAAGGGCCCTAGCAACGGCCATAACAAGGGCCCTAGCATCGGCCCTAACAAGGGCCCTATCAACGGCCCTAACAAGGGCCCTAGCAACGGCCCTAGCAACGGCCCTAGCAACGGCCCTAGCAAAGGCCCTAACAAGTGCCCTAGCAACGGCCCTAGCAACGGCCCTAGCAACGGTCCTAGCAACGGCCCTAACAAGGGCCCTAGCAACGGCCCTAGCAACGGCCCTAACAAGGGCCCTAGAAACGGCCCTAGCAACGACCCTAACAACGGCCCTAGCAACGGCCCTAGCAACGGCCCTAACAACGGCCCTTGAAACGGCCCTAGGAACAACCCTAGCAACGGCCCTAGCAACGGACCTAGCAACGGCCCTAACAAGGGCCCTAGCAACGGCCCTAACAAGGGCCCTAGCAACGGCCCTAACAAGGGCCCTAGCAACGGCCCTAGCAACGGCCCTAGCAACGGACTTAGCAACGGCCCTAACAAGGGCCCTAGCAACGGCCCTAACAAGGGCCCTAGCAACGGCCCTAACAAGGGCCTTTGAAACGGTCCTAGGAACAACCCTAGCAACGGCCCTAGCAACGGCCCTAGCAACGGCCCTAGAAACGGCCCTAGCAACGGCCCTAACAAGGGCCCTAGCAACGGCCCTAACAAGGGCCCTTGCAGCGGCCCTAACAAGGGCCCTAGCAACGGCCCTAGCAATGGCCCTAGCAACGGCCCTAGCAACGGCCCTAGCAACGGCCCTAACAAGGGCCCTAGCAACGGCCCTAACACGGGCCCTAGCAACGGCCCTAATAAGGGCCCTAGCAACGGCCCTAACAAGGGCCCTATCAACGGCCCTAACAAGGTCCCTAGCAACGGCCCTAGCAACGGCCCTAGCAACGGCCCTAGCAACGGCCCTAACAAAGGCCCTAGCAACGGCCCTAGCAACGGCCCTAGCAACTGCCCTAACAAGGGCCCTAGCAACGGCCCTAGCAACGGCCCTAGCAACGGCCCTAGCAACGGCACTAACAAGGGGCCTAGAAACGGCCATAGCAACGGCCCTAGCAACGGCCCTAACAAGGGCCCTAGCAACGGCCCTCACAAGGGCCCTAGCAACAGCCCTAACAAGGGCCCTAGCAACGGCCCTAGCAACGGCCCTAACAAGGGCCCTAGCAATGGCCCTAGCAACGGTCCTAACAACGGCCCTAGCAACGGCCCTAGCAACGGCCCTAAGAACGGCCCTAGCAACGGCGCTAACAAGGGCCCTAGCAACGGCCCTAACAACGGCCCTTCAAACGGCCCTAGGAACAAACCTAGAAACGGCCCTAGCAACGGCCCTAACAACGGCCCTAGCAACGGCCCTAACAAGAGCCCTAGCAACGGCCCTAACAAGGGCCCTAGCAACGGCCTTAACAAGGGCCCTAGCAATGGCCCTAGCAACGGCCCTAGCTACGGCCCTAGCAACGGCCCTAACAAGGGCCCTAGCAACGGCCCTAGCAACGGCCCTAGCAACGGCCCTAGCAACGGCCCTAACAAGGGCCCTAGCAACGGCCCTAGCAACGGCCCTAGCAACGGCCCTAGCAACGGCCCTAACAAGGGCCCTAGCAACGGCCCTAGCAACGGCCCTAGCAACGGCCCTAAAAAGGGCCCTAGCAACGGCCCTAACAAGGGCCCTAGCAACGGCCCTAACAAGAGCCCTAGCAACGGCCCTAGCAACGGCCCTAGCTACGGCCCTATAACGGCCCTAACAAGGGCCCTAGCAACGGCCCTAGCAACGGCCCTAGCAACGGCCCTAGCAACGGCCCTAACAAGGGCCCTAGCAACGGCCCTAGCAACGGCCCTAACAAGGGCCCTAGAAAAGGCCCTAGCAACGGCCCTAACAACGGCCCTAGCAACGGCCCTAGCAACGGCCCTAACAACGGCCCTAGCAACGGCCCTAACAAGGGCCCTAGCAACGGCCCTAACAACGGCCCTTGAAATGGCCCTAGGAACAACCCTAACAACGGCCCTAGCAACGGCCCTAGCAACGGCCCTAGCAACGGCCCTAGAAACGGCCCTAACAAGGGCCCTAGCAACGGCCCTAACAAGGGCCCTAGCAACGGCCCTAAAAAGGGCCCTAGCAACGGCCGTAACAAGGGCCCTAGCAACGGCCCTAACAAGGGCCCTAGCAACGGCCCTAGCAAGGGCCCTAGCTACGGCCCTAGCAACGGCCCTAACAAGGGCCCTAGCAACGGCCCTAGCAACGGCCCTAACAAGGGCCCTAGCAACGGCCCTAGCAACTGCCCTAGGAACGGCCCTAGCAACGGCCCTAACAAGGGCCCTGGCAACGGCCCTAGCAACGGCCCTAGCAACGGCCCTAAAAAGGGCCCTAGCAACGGCCCTAACAAGGGCCCTAGCAACGACCCTAACAACGGCCCTTGTAACGGCCCTAACAACGGCCCTAGCAACGGCCCTAACAATGGCCCTAACCACGGCCCTAGCAACGGCCCTAGAAACGGCCCTAGCAACGGCCCTAGCAACGGCCCTAGCAACGGCCCTAACAAAGGCCCTAGCAACGGCCCTAGAAACGGCCCTAGCAACGGCCCTAGCAACGGCCCTAGCAACTGCCCTAACCACGGCCCTAGCAACGGCCCTAGCAACGGCCCTAACAACGGCCCTAGCAACAGCCCTAGCAACGGCCCTAACAACGGCCCAAACAACGGCCCTAGCAACGGCCCTAGCAACGGCCCTAGCAACGGCTTTAACAACGGCCCTAGCAACGGCCCTAGCAACGGCCCTAACAAGGGCCCTATCAACGGCCATAACAAGGGCCCTAGCAACGGCCCTAACAAGGGCCCTAGCAACGGCCCTAACAAGGGCCCTAGCAACGGCCTTAACAAGGGCCCTAACAACGGCCCTAACAACGGCCCTGACAACGGTCCAAACAACGGCCCTGACAACGGACCTAGCAACGACCCTAACAACGGCCCTTGTTACGGCCCTAACAACGGCCCTAGCAACGGCCCTAACAATGGCCCTAACCACGGCCCTAGCAACGGCCCTAGAAACGGCCCTAGCAACGGCCCTAGCAACGGCCCTAGCAACGGCCCTAACAAAGGCCCTAGCAACGGCCCTAGAAACGGCCCTAGCAACGGCCCTAGCAACGGCCCTAGCAACTGCCCTAACCACGGCCCTAGCAACGGCCCTAGCAACGGCCCTAACAACGGCCCTAGCAACAGCCCTAGCAACGGCCCTAACAACGGCCCAAACAACGGCCCTAGCAACGGCCCTAGCAACGGCCCTAGCAACGGCTTTAACAACGGCCCTAGCAACGGCCCTAGCAACGGCCCTAACAAGGGCCCTATCAACGGCCATAACAAGGGCCCTAGCAACGGCCCTAACAAGGGCCCTAGCAACGACCCTAACAAGGGCCCTAGCAACGGCCTTAACAAGGGCCCTAACAACGGCCCTAACAACGGCCCTGACAACGGTCCAAACAACGGCCCTGACAACGGACCTAACAACGGCCCTAGCAACGGCCCTAACAACGGCCCTAGCAACGGCCCTAGCAACGGCCCTAGCTACGGCCCTAGCTACGGCCCGAGCAACGGCTCTAGCAACGGCCCTAACAAGGGCCCTAGCAACGGCCCTAGCAACGGCCCTAGCAACGGCCCTAGCAACGGCCCTAACAAGGGCCCTAGCAACGGCCCTAGCAACGGCCCTAGCAACGGCCCTAAAAAGGGCCCTAGCAACAGCCCTAACCAGGGCCCTAGCAACGGCCCTAACAACGGCCCTAACAACGGCCCTAACAACGGCCCTAGGAACGGCCCTAACAACAGCCCTAGCAACGGCCCTAGCAACGGCCCGAGCAATGGCCCTAACAATGGCCCTAAGCATGGCCTTAGCAACGGCCCTAGCAACGGCCCTAGCAACGGCCCTAACAAGGGCCCTATCAACGGCCCTAACAAGGGCCCTATCAACGGCCCTAACAAGCGCCCTAGAAACGGCCCTAGCAACGGCCCTAGCAACGGCCCTAGCAACGGCCCTAACAAGGGCCCTAGCAACGGCCCTAGCAACGGCCCTAGCAACGGCCCTAAAAAGGGCCCTAGCAACGGCCCTAACAAGGGCCCTAGCAACGGCCCTAACAAGGGCCCTAGCAACGGCCCTAGCAACGGCCCTATCTACGGCCCTAGCAACGGCCCTAACAAGGGCCCTAGGAACAACCCTAGCAACGGCCCTAGCAACGGCCCTAGCAACGGCCCTAGCTATGGCCCTAGCAACGGCCCTAACAAGGGCCCTAGCAACGGCCCTAGCAACGGCCCTAACAACGGCCCTTCAAACGGCCCTAGGAACAAACCTAGCAACGGCCCTAGCAACGGCCCTAGCAACGGCCCTAACAACGGCACTAGCAACGGCTCTACCAACGGCCATAGCAACGGCCCTAGCAACGGCCCTAGCAACGGCCCTAGCAACGGCCCTAACGAGGGCCCTAGCAAAGGCCCTAACAACGGCCCTAGCAACGGCCCTAGCAACGGCCCTAGCAACGGCCCTAACAAGGGCCCTAGCAACGGCGCTAACAAGGGCCCTAGCAACGGCCCTAAAAAGGGTCCTGGCAACGGCCCTAACAAGGGCCCTAGCAACGGCCCTAGCAACGGCCCTAAAAACGGCCCTAGCTACGGCCCTAGCAACGGCCCTAACAAGGGCCCTAGCAACGGCACTAACAAGGGCCCTAGCAACGGAGCTAGCAACGGCCCTAGCAACGGCCCTAACAAGGGCCCTAGCAACGGAGCTAGCAACGGCCCTAGCAACGGCCCTAGCAACGGCCCTAGCAACGGCCCTAAAAAGGGCCCTAGCAATGGCCCGAACAACGGCCCTTGCAACGGCCCTAGCATCGGCCCTAGCAACGGCCCTAACAACGGCCCTAGCAATGGCCCTAGCAACGGTCCTAACAAGAGCCCTAGCAACGGCCCTAACAACAGCCTTTGAAACGGCCCTAGCAACGACCCTAGCAACGGCCCTAAAAAGGGCCCTAGCAACGGCCCTAACAACGGCCCTTGCAACGGCCCTAGCAACGGCCCTAACAAGGGCCCTAGCAAAGGCCCTAGAAACGGCCCTAGCAACGGCCCTAACAACCGCCCTAGCAACAGCCCTAACAAGGGCCCTAGCAACGGCCCTAACAACGGCACTTTAAACGGCCCTAGGAACAAACCTAGCAACGGCCCTAGCAACGGCCCTAGCAACGGCCCTAACAACGGCCCTAGCAACGGCCCTAACAAGGGCCCTAGCAACGGCCCAAACAAGGGCCCTAGTAACGGCCCTAACACGGGCCCTAGCAACGGCCCTAGCAACGGCCCTAGCAACGGCCCTAACAACGGCCCTAACAACGGCCCTGACAACGGTCCAAACAACGGCCCTGACAACGGACCTAACAACGGCCCTAGCAACGGCCCTAACAACGGCCCTAGCAACGGCCCTAACAAGGGCCCTAGCAACGGCCCTAACAACGGCCCTTGCAACGGCCCTAGCAACGGCCCTAGCAACGGCCCTAGCAACGGCCCTAACAACGGCCCTAGAAACGGCCCTATCAACGGCTCTAGCAACGGCCCTAGCAACGGCCCTAGCAAAGGCCCTAGCAACGGCCCTAACAACGGCCCTAGAAACGGCCCTAACAACGGCCCTAACAACGGCCCTAGCAACGGCCCTAGCAAAGGCTCTAGCAACGGCCTTAACAAGGGCCCTTGCAACAGCCCTAGCAACAGCCCTAGCAACGGCCCTAACAACGGCCCTAGCAAAAGCCCTAACAACGGCTATAGCAACGGCCCTAGCAACGGCCCTAACAACGGCCCTAGCAACGGCCCTAACAACGGCCCTAACAACGGCTTTAGCAACAGCCCTAGCCAAGGCCCTAGCAACGGCCCTAGCAACGGCCCTAACAAGGGCCCTAACAATGGCCCTAACAACGGCCCTAGCAACGGCCCTAGCAACGACCCTACCAACGGCCCTAGCTACGGCCCTAGCAACGGCCCTAACAAGGGCCCTAGCAACGACCCTAGCAACGGCCCTAGCAACGGCCCTAGCAACGGCCCTAACAAGGGCCCTAGCAACGGCCCTAACAAGGGCCCTAGCAACGGCCCTAACAAGGGCCCTAACAATGGCCCTAACAACGGCCCTAGGAACAACCCTAGTAACGGCCCTAGCAACGGCCCTAGCAACGGCCCTAACAACGGCCCTAGCAACGGCCCTAACAAGGGCCCTAGCAACGGCCCTAACAAGGGCCCTAGCAACGGCCCTAACAAGGGCCCTAGCAACGGCCCTAGCAAAGGCCCTAGCAACAGCCCTAGCAACGGCCCTAGCAACGGCCCTAAAAAGGGCCCTAGCAACGGCCCTAACAAGGGCCCTAGCAACGGCCCTAACAACGGCCCTTGCAACGGCCCTAACAACAGCCCTAGCAACGGCCCTAACAACGGCCCTAGGAACGGCCCTAACAACGGCCCTAGCAACGGCCCTAACAACGGCCCTAACAACGGCCCTAGGAACGGCCCTAACAACAGCCCTAGCAACGGCCCTAGCAACGGCCCGAGCAATGGCCCTAACAATGGCCCTAAGCATGGCCTTAGCAACGGCCCTAGCAACGGCCCTAGCAACGGCCCTAACAAGGGCCCTATCAACGGCCCTAACAAGGGCCCTATCAACGGCCCTAACAAGCGCCCTAGAAACGGCCCTAGCAACGGCCCTAGCAACGGCCCTAGCAACGGCCCTAACAAGGGCCCTAGCAACGGCCCTAGCAACGGCCCTAGCAACGGCCCTAAAAAGGGCCCTAGCAACGGCCCTAACAAGGGCCCTAGCAACGGCCCTAACAAGGGCCCTAGCAACGGCCCTAGCAACGGCCCTAGCTACGGCCCTAGCAACGGCCCTAACAAGGGCCCTAGGAACAACCCTAGCAACGGCCCTAGCAACGGCCCTAGCAACGGCCCTAGCTATGGCCCTAGCAACGGCCCTAACAAGGGCGCTAGCAACGGCCCTAGCAACGGCCCTAGCAACGGCCCTAGCAACGGCCCTAACAAGGGCCCTAGCAACGGCCCTAGCAACGGCCCTAGCAACGGCCCTAACAACGGCCCTTCAAACGGCCCTAGGAACAACCCTAGCAACGGCCCTAGCAACGGCCCTAGCAACGGCCCTAACAACGGCACTAGCAACGGCTCTACCAACGGCCATAGCAACGGCCCTAGCAACGGCCCTAGCAACGGCCCTAGCAACGGCCCTAATGAGGGCCCTAGCAAAGGCCCTAACAACGGCCCTAGCAACGGCCCTAGCAACGGCCCTAGCAACGGCCCTAACAAGGGCCCTAGCAACGGCGCTAACAAGGGCCCTAGCAACGGCCCTAAAAAGGGTCCTAGCAACGGCCCTAACAAGGGCCCTAGCAACGGCCCTAGCAACGGCCCTAAAAACGGCCCTAGCTACGGCCCTAGCAACGGCCCTAACAAGGGCCCTAGCAACGGCCCTAACAAGGGCCCTAGCAACGGCCCTAACAACGGCCCTTGCAACGGCCCTAGCAACGGCCCTAGCAACGGCCCTAGCAAAGGCCCTAGCAACGGCCCTAGCAACGGCCCTAGAAACGGCCCTAGCAACGGCCCTAACAACGGCCCTAGAAACGGCCCTATCAACGGCTCTAGCAACGGCCCTAGCAACGGCCCTAGCAAAGGCCCTAGCAACGGCCCTAACAACGGCCCTAGAAACGGCCCTAACAACGGCCCTAACAACGGCCCTAGCAACGGCCCTAGCAAAGGCTCTAGCAACGGCCTTAACAAGGGCCCTTGCAACAGCCCTAGCAACAGCCCTAGCAACGGCCCTAACAACGGCCCTAGCAAAAGCCCTAACAACGGCTATAGCAACGGCCCTAGCAACGGCCCTAACAACGGCCCTAGCAAAGGCCCTAACAACGGCCATAGCAACGGCCCTAACAACGGCCCTAGCAACGGCCCTAACAACGGCCCTAACAACGGCTTTAGCAACAGCCCTAGCCAAGGCCCTAGCAACGGCCCTAGCAACGGCCCTAACAAGGGCCCTAACAATGGCCCTAACAACGGCCCTAGCAACGGCCCTAGCAACGGCCCTAACAAGGGCCCTAGCAAAGGCCCTAACAACGGCCCTAGCAACGGCCCTAGCAACGACCCTACCAACGGCCCTAGCTACGGCCCTAGCAACGGCCCTAACAAGGGCCCTAGCAACGACCCTAGCAACGGCCCTAGCAACGGCCCTAGCAACGGCCCTAACAAGGGCCCTAGCAACGGCCCTAACAAGGGCCCTAGCAACGGCCCTAACAAGGGCCCTAACAATGGCCCTAACAACGGCCCTAGGAACAACCCTAGTAACGGCCCTAGCAACGGCCCTAGCAACGGCCCTAACAACGGCCCTAGCAACGGCCCTAACAAGGGCCCTAGCAACGGCCCTAACAAGGGCCCTAGCAACGGCCCTAACAAGGGCCCTAGCAACGGCCCTAACAAGGGCCCTAGCAACGGCCCTAACAAGGGCCCTAGCAACGGCCCTAGCAAAGGCCCTAGCAACAGCCCTAGCAACGGCCCTAGCAACGGCCCTAAAAAGGGCCCTAGCAACGGCCCTAACAAGGGCCCTAGCAACGGCCCTAACAACGGCCCTTGCAACGGCCCTAACAACGGCCCTAGCAACGGCCCTAACAACGGCCCTAGGAACGGCCCTAACAACGGCCCTAGCAACGGCCCTAGCAACGGCCCTAGCAACGGCCCTAGCAACGGCCCTAGCAACGGCCCTAGCAACGGCCCTAGCAACGGCCCTAACAAAGGCCCTAGCAACGGCCCTAAAAATGGCCCTAGCAACTGCCCTAACCATGGCCCTAGCAACGGCCCTAGCAACGGCCCTAACAACGGCCCTAGCAACGGCCCTAGCAACGGCCCTAACAGTGGCCCAAACAACGGCCCTAACAACGGCCCTAGCAACGGACCTAGCAATGGCTTTAACAACGGCTCTAGCAACGGCCCTAACAACGGCCCTAGCAACGGCCCTAGCAATGGCGCTAGAAACGGCCATAGCAACGGCCCTAGCAACGGCCCTAACAAGGGCCATAGCAACGGCCCTCACAAGGGCCCTAGCAACAGCCCTAACGAGGGCCCTAGAAACGGCCCTAGCAACGGCCCTAACAAGGGCCCTAGCAACGGCCCTAGCAACGGCCCTAACAACGGCCCTAGCAACGGCCCTAGCAACGGCCCTAACAACGGCCCTAGCAACGGCCCTAACAAGGGCCCTAGCAACGGCCCTAACAACGGCCCTTCAAACGGCCCTAGGAACAACCCTAGCAACGGCCCTAGCAACGGCCCTAACAACGGCCCTAGCAACGGCCCTAACAAGAGCCCTAACAACGGCCCTAACAAGGGCCCTAGCAACGGCCCTAACAAGGGCCCTAGCAACGGCCCTAGCAACGGCCCTAAAAACGGCCCTAGCTACGGCCTTATAACGGCCCTAACAAGGGCCCTAGCAACGGCCCTAGCAACGGCCCTATCAACGGCCCTAGCAACGGCACTAACAAGGGCCCTAGCAACGGCCCTAGCAACGGCCCTAACAGGGGCCCTAGAAACGGCCCTAGCAACGGCCCTAACAACGGCCCTAGCAACGGCCCTAGCAATGGCCCTAACAACGGCCCTAGCAACGGCCCTAACAACGTTTTTTGAAACGGCCCTAGGAACAACCCTAGCAACGGCCCTAGCAACGGCCCTAGCAACGGCCCTAACAAGGGCCCTAGCAACGGCCCTAACAAGGGACCTAGCAACGGCCCTAACAAGGGCCCTAGCAACGGCCCTAACAAGGGCCCTAGCAACGGCCCTAACAAGGGCCCTAGCAACGGCCCTAGCAACGGCCCTAGCTACGGCCCTAGCAACGGCCCTAACAAGGGCCCTAGCAACGGCCCTAGCAACGGCCCTAGCAAAGGCCCTAGCAACGGCCCTAACAAGGGCCCTAGCAACGGCCCTAGCAACGGCCCTAGCAACGGCCCTAGCAACGGCCCTATCAAGGGCCCTAGCAACGGCCCAAGCAACGGCCCTAGTAACGGCCCTAAAAAGGGCCCTAGCAACGGCCCTAACAAGGGCCCTAGCAACGGCCCTAACAAGGGCCCTAGCAACGGCCCTAGCAACAGCCCTAGCTACGGCCCTATAACGGCCCTAACAAGGGCCCTAGCAACGGCCCTAGCAACGGCCCTAACAAGGGCCCTAGAAACGGCCCTAGCAACGGCCCTAGAAACGGCCCTAGCAATGGCACTAACAAGGGCCCTTGCAACGGCCCTAACAAGGGCCCTAGCAACGGCCATAACAAGGGCCCTAGCAACGGCCCTAGCAACGGCCCTAGCAACGGCCCTAGCAAAGGCCCTAACAAGTGTCCTAGCAACGGCCCTAGCAACGGCCCTAGCTACGGTCCTAGCAACGGCCCTAACAAGGGCCCTAGCAACGGCCCTAGCAACGGCCCTAACAAGGGCCCTAGAAACGGCCCTAGCAACGACCCTAACAACGGCCCTAGCAACGGCCCTAGCAACGGCCCTAACAACGGCCCTTGAAACGGCCCTAGGAACAACCCTAGCAACGGCCCTAACAAGGGCCCTAGCAACGGCCCTAACACGGGCCCTAGCAACGGCCCTAATAAGGGCCCTAGCAACGGCCCTAACAAGGGCCCTATCAACGGCCCTAACAAGGGCCCTAGCAACGGCCCTAGCAACGGCCCTAGCAACGGCCCTAGCAATGGCCCTAACAAAGGCCCTAGCAACGGCCCTAGCAACGGCCCTAGCAACTGCCCTAACAAGGGCCCTAGCAACGGCCCTAGCAACGGCCCTAGCAACGGCCCTAGCAACTGCACTAACAAGGGCCCTAGAAACGGCCATAGCAACGGCCCTAGCAACGGCCCTAACAAGGGCCCTAGCAACGGCCCTCACAAGGGCCCTAGCAACAGCCCTAACAAGGGCCCTAGCAACGGCCCTAGCAACGGCCCTAACAAGGGCCCTAGCAATGGCCCTAGCAACGGTCCTAACAACGGCCCTAGCAACGGCCCTAGCAACGGCCCTAAGAACGGCCCTAGCAACGGCGCTAACAAGGGCCCTAGCAACGGCCCTAACAACGGCCCTTCAAACGGCCCTAGGAACAAACCTAGAAACGGCCCTAGCAACGGCCCTAACAACGGCCCTAGCAACGGCCCTAACAAGAGCCCTAGCAACGGCCCTAACAAGGGCCCTAGCAACGGCCTTAACAAGGGCCCTAGCAACGGCCCTAGCAACGGCCCTAGCTACGGCCCTATAACGGCCCTAACAAGGGCCCTAGCAACGGCCCTAGCAACGGCCCTAACAAGGTCCCTAGAAAAGGCCCTAGCAACGGCCCTAGCAACGGCCCTAGCAACGGCCCTAACAAGGGCCCTAGCAACGGCCCTAGCAACGGCCCTAGCAACGGCCCTAAAAAGGGCCCTAGCAACGGCCCTAACAAGGGCCCTAGCAACGGCCCTAACAAGAGCCCTAGCAACGGCCCTAGCAACGGCCCTAGCTACGGCCCTATAACGGCCCTAACAAGGGCCCTAGCAACGGCCCTAGCAACGGCCCTAACAAGGGCCCTAGAAAAGGCCCTAGCAACGGCCCTAACAACGGCCCTAGCAACGGCCCTAGCAACGGCCCTAACAACGGCCCTAGCAACGGCCCTAACAAGGGCCCTAGCAACGGCCCTAACAACGGCCCTTGAAATGGCCCTAGGAACAACCCTAACAACGGCCCTAGCAACGGCCCTAGCAACGGCCCTAGCAACGGCCCTAGAAACGGCCCTAACAAGGGCCCTAGCAACGGCCCTAACAAGGGCCCTAGCAACGGCCCTAAAAAGGGTCCTAGCAACGGCCGTAACAAGGGCCCTAGCAACGGCCCTAACAAGGGCCCTAGCAACGGCCCTAGCAAGGGCCCTAGCTACGGCCCTAGCAACGGCCCTAACAAGGGCCCTAGCAACGGCCCTAGCAACGGCCCTAAAAAGGGCCCTAGCAACGGCCCTAGCAACTGCCCTAGGAACGGCCCTAGCAACGGCCCTAACAAGGGCCCTAGCAACGGCCCTAGCAACGGCCCTAGCAACGGCCCTAAAAAGGGCCCTAGCAACGGCCCTAACAAGGGCCCTAGCAACGACCCTAACAACGGCCCTTGTAACGGCCCTAACAACGGCCCTAGCAACGGCCCTAACAATGGCCCTAACCACGGCCCTAGCAACGGCCCTAGAAACGGCCCTAGCAACGGCCCTAGCAACGGCCCTAGCAACGGCCCTAACAAAGGCCCTAGCAACGGCCCTAGAAACGGCCCTAGCAACGGCCCTAACAAGGGCCCTATCAACGGCCCTAACAAGGGCCCTAGCAACGGCCCTAGCAACGGCCCTAGCAACGGCCCTAGCAACGGCCCTAACAAAGGCCCTAGCAACGGCCCTAGCAACGGCCCTAGCAACTGCCCTAACAAGGGCCCTAGCAACGGCCCTAGCAACGGCCCTAGCAACGGCCCTAGCAACTGCACTAACAAGGGCCCTAGAAACGGCCATAGCAACGGCCCTAGCAACGGCCCTAACAAGGGCCCTAGCAACGGCCCTCACAAGGGCCCTAGCAACAGCCCTAACAAGGGCCCTAGCAACGGCCCTAGCAACGGCCCTAACAAGGGCCCTAGCAATGGCCCTAGCAACGGTCCTAACAACGGCCCTAGCAACGGCCCTAGCAACGGCCCTAAGAACGGCCCTAGCAACGGCGCTAACAAGGGCCCTAGCAACGGCCCTAACAACGGCCCTTCAAACGGCCCTAGGAACAAACCTAGAAACGGCCCTAGCAACGGCCCTAACAACGGCCCTAGCAACGGCCCTAACAAGAGCCCTAGCAACGGCCCTAACAAGGGCCCTAGCAACGGCCTTAACAAGGGCCCTAGCAACGGCCCTAGCAACGGCCCTAGCTACGGCCCTATAACGGCCCTAACAAGGGCCCTAGCAACGGCCCTAGCAACGGCCCTAACAAGGGCCCTAGAAAAGGCCCTAGCAACGGCCCTAGCAACGGCCCTAGCAACGGCCCTAACAAGGGCCCTAGCAACGGCCCTAGCAACGGCCCTAGCAACGGCCCTAAAAAGGGCCCTAGCAACGGCCCTAACAAGGGCCCTAGCAACGGCCCTAACAAGAGCCCTAGCAACGGCCCTAGCAACGGCCCTAGCTACGGCCCTATAACGGCCCTAACAAGGGCCCTAGCAACGGCCCTAGCAACGGCCCTAACAAGGGCCCTAGAAAAGGCCCTAGCAACGGCCCTAACAACGGCCCTAGCAACGGCCCTAGCAACGGCCCTAACAACGGCCCTAGCAACGGCCCTAACAAGGGCCCTAGCAACGGCCCTAACAACGGCCCTTGAAATGGCCCTAGGAACAACCCTAACAACGGCCCTAGCAACGGCCCTAGCAACGGCCCTAGCAACGGCCCTAGAAACGGCCCTAACAAGGGCCCTAGCAACGGCCCTAACAAGGGCCCTAGCAACGGCCCTAAAAAGGGTCCTAGCAACGGCCGTAACAAGGGCCCTAGCAACGGCCCTAACAAGGGCCCTAGCAACGGCCCTAGCAAGGGCCCTAGCTACGGCCCTAGCAACGGCCCTAACAAGGGCCCTAGCAACGGCCCTAGCAACGGCCCTAACAAGGGCCCTAGCAACGGCCCTAGCAACTGCCCTAGGAACGGCCCTAGCAACGGCCCTAACAAGGGCCCTAGCAACGGCCCTAGCAACGGCCCTAAAAAGGGCCCTAGCAACGGCCCTAACAAGGGCCCTAGCAACGACCCTAACAACGGCCCTTGTAACGGCCCTAACAACGGCCCTAGCAACGGCCCTAACAATGGCCCTAACCACGGCCCTAGCAACGGCCCTAGAAACGGCCCTAGCAACGGCCCTAGCAACGGCCCTAGCAACGGCCCTAACAAAGGCCCTAGCAACGGCCCTAGAAACGGCCGTAGCAACGGCTTTAACAACGGCCCTAGCAACGGCCCTAGCAACGGCCCTAACAAGGGCCCTATCAACGGCCATAACAAGGGCCCTAGCAACGGCCCTAACAAGGGCCCTAGCAACGGCCCTAACAAGGGCCCTAGCAACGGCCCAAACAAGGGCCCTAGCAACGGCCCTAACAAGGGCCCTATCAACGGCCCTAACAAGGGCCCTAGCAACGGCCTTAACAAGGGCCCTAACAACGGCCCTAACAACGGCCCTGACAACGGTCCAAACAACGGCCCTGACAACGGACCTAACAACGGCCCTAGCAACGGCCCTAACAACGGCCCTAGGAACGGCCCTAGCAACGGCCCTAGCTACGGCCCGAGCAACGGCCCTAGCAACGGCCCTAACAAGGGCCCTAGCAACGGCCCTAGCAACGGCCCTAGCAACGGCCCTAGCAACGGCCCTAACAAGGGCCCTAGCAACGGCCCTAGCAACGGCCCTAGCAACGGCCCTAAAAAGGGCCCTAGCAACAGCCCTAACCAGGGCCCTAGCAACGGCCCTAACAACGGCCCTAACAACGGCCCTAACAACGGCCCTAGGAACGGCCCTAACAACAGCCCTAGCAACGGCCCTAGCAACGGCCCTAGCAATGGCCCTAACAATGGCCCTAAGCATGGCCTTAGCAACGGCCCTAGCAACGGCCCTAGCAACGGCCCTAACAAGGGCCCTATCAACGGCCCTAACAAGCGCCCTAGAAACGGCCCTAGCAACGGCCCTAGCAACGGCCCTAACAAGGGCCCTAGCAACGGCCCTAGCAACGGCCCTAGCAACGGCCCTAGCAACGGCCCTAACAAGGGCCCTAGCAACGACCCTAGCAACGGCCCTAGCAACGGCCCTAAAAAGGGCCCTAGCAACGGCCCTAACAAGGGCCCTAGCAACGGCCCTAACAAGGGCCCTAGCAACGGCCCTAGCAACGGCCCTAGCTACGGCCCTAGCAACGGCCCTAACAAGGGCCCTAGGAACAACCCTAGCAACGGCCCTAGCAACGGCCCTAGCAACGGCCCTAGCTATGGCCCTAGCAACGGCCCTAACAAGGGCCCTAGTAACGGCCCTAGCAATGGCCCTAGCAACGGCCCTAGCAACGGCCCTAGCAACGGCCCTAGCAACGGCCCTAACAACGGCCCTTCAAACGGCCCTAGGAACAACCCTAGCAACGGCCCTAGCAACGGCCCTAGCAACGGCCCTAGCAACGGCCCTAACAAGGGCCCTAGCAACGGCGCTAACAAGGGCCCTAGCAACGGCCCTAAAAAGGGTCCTAGCAACGGCCCTAACAAGGGCCCTAGCAACGGCCCTAGCAACGGCCCTAAAAACGGCCCTAGCTACGGCCCTAGCAACGGCCCTAACAAGGGCCCTAGCAACGGCCCTAACAAGGGCCCTAGCAACGGAGCTAGCAACGGCCCTAGCAACGGCCCTAACAAGGGCCCTAGCAACGGAGCTAGCAACGGCCCTAGCAACGGCCCTAGCAACGGCCCTAGCAACGGCCCTAAAAAGGGCCCTAGCAACGGCCCGAACAACGGCCCTTGCAACGGCCCTAGCATCGGCCCTAGCAACGGCCCTAACAACGGCCCTAGCAATGGCCCTAGCAACGGTCCTAACAAGAGCCCTAGCAACGGCCCTAACAACAGCCTTTGAAACGGCCCTAGCAACGACCCTAGCAACGGCCCTAAAAAGGGCCCTAGCAACGGCCCTAACAACGGCCCTTGCAACGGCCCTAGCAACGGCCCTAACAAGGGCCCTAGCAAAGGCCCTAGAAACGGCCCTAGCAACGGCCCTAACAACCGCCCTAGCAACAGCCCTAACAAGGGCCCTAGCAACGGCCCTAACAACGGCACTTTAAACGGCCCTAGGAACAAACCTAGCAACGGCCCTAGCAACGGCCCTAGCAACGGCCCTAACAACGGCACTAGCAACGGCCCTAACAAGGGCCCTAGCAACGGCCCAAACAAGGGCCCTAGTAACGGCCCTAACACGGGCCCTAGCAACGGCCCTAGCAACGGCCCTAGCAACGGCCCTAACAACGGCCCTAACAACGGCCCTGACAACGGTCCAAACAACGGCCCTGACAACGGACCTAACAACGGCCCTAGCAACGGCCTTAACAACGGCCCTAGCAACGGCCCTAACAAGGGCCCTAGCAACGGCCCTAACAACGGCCCTTGCAACGGCCCTAGCAACGGCCCTAGCAACGGCCCAAGCAAAGGCCCTAGCAACGGCCCTAGCAACGGCCCTAGAAACGGCCCTAGCAACGGCCCTAACAACGGCCCTAGAAACGGCCCTATCAACGGCTCTAGCAACGGCCCTAGCAACGGCCCTAGCAAAGGCCCTAGCAACGGCCCTAACAACGGCCCTAGAAACGGCCCTAACAACGGCCCTAACAACGGCCCTAGCAACGGCCCTAGCAAAGGCTCTAGCAACGGCCTTAACAAGGGCCCTTGCAACAGCCCTAGCAACAGCCCTAGCAACGGCCCTAGCAACGGCCCTAGCAACGGCCCTAACAACGGCCCTAGCAAAAGCCCTAACAACGGCTATAGCAACGGCCCTAGCAACGGCCCTAACAACGGCCCTAGCAAAGGCCCTAACAACGGCCATAGCAACGGCCCTAACAACGGCCCTAGCAACGGCCCTAACAACGGCCCTAACAACGGCTTTAGCAACAGCCCTAGCCAAGGCCCTAGCAACGGCCCTAGCAACGGCCCTAACAAGGGCCCTAACAATGGCCCTAACAACGGCCCTAGCAACGGCCCTAGCAACGGCCCTAACAAGGGCCCTAGCAAAGGCCCTAACAAGGGCCCTAGCAACGGCCCTAGCAACGACCCTACCAACGGCCCTAGCTACGGCCCTAGCAACTGCTTTAACAAGGGCCCTAGCAACGACCCTAGCAACGGCCCTAGCAACGGCCCTAGCAACGGCCCTAACAAGGGCCCTAGCAACGGTCCTAGCAAAGGCCCTAGCAACGGACCTAACAACGGCCCTAGCAACGGCCCTAGCAACGGCCCTAGCAACGGCCCTAACAAGGGCCCTAGCAACGGCCCTAACAACGGCCCTTGCAACGGCCCTAGCAACGGCCCTAGCAACGGTCCTACCAACGGCCCTAACAACGGCCCTAACAACGGCCCTTGCAACGGCCCTAGCAACGGCCCTAGCAACGGCCCTAACAACGGCCCTAGCAACGGCCCTACCAACGGCCTTAGCAACGGCCCTAGCAACGGCCCTAGCAACGGCCCTACCAAGGGCCCTAAAAACGGCCCTAACAACGGCCCTAGCAACGGCCCTAGCAACGGCCCTAACAAGGGCTCTAGCAACGGCCCAAACAAGGGCCCTAGCAACGGCCCAAGCAACGACCCTAGCAACGGCCCTAACAACCGCCCTATCAACGGACCTAACAACGGCCCTTGCAATGGCCCTAGCAACGGCCCTAGCAACGGCTTTAGCAACGGCCCTAACAACGGCCCTAGCAACGGCCCTAACAACGGCCCTAGCAACGGCCCTAACAACGGCCCTAGCAACGGCCCTAGCAACGGCCTTAGAAACGACCCTAGCAACGGCATTATCAACGGCCATAGAAACGGCCCTATCAACGGCCCTAGCAACGGCCCTAGCAAAGGCTCTAGCAATGGCCTTAACAAGGGCCCTTGCAACGGCCCTAGCAACGGGCCTAGCAACGGCCCTAGCAAAGTCCCTAGCAACGGCCCTAGCAACGGCCCTAACAACGGCCCAAACAACGGCCCTGACAACGGACCTAACAACGGCCCTAGCAACGGCCCTAACAACGGCCCTAGCAACGGCCCTAACAAGGGCCCTTGCAACGGCCCTAGCA